>NC_041391.1:331409107-331528497 GCF_002162155.2 Triticum dicoccoides | reverse complement strand
AAGTGTAGCTAAATCGGAGCAGCATCGCTAGCAAGAGCAAGAGCGAGAGAAGCAGCGCGAGCAAGAGCAATAACAAAAGCAGACCAAGCAGGGGACTGAGAGTAAGAGCAGAGCAGCAGCGCGAGTGAGAGCTAAAGCAGCAACAACTCCTACTGATGTGGACGTCACCGTCGAGGGAGCGACGCCATGGAGGAAGTGGCCGGCGATGCCGCCGTGGATGGAGCCGCGCCGTGTCGGATCGGGACCGAGCGCCGGCAGCATCGTGAGATTGAATCAAAAAGAAAATGAGGCGATTAGTGTACAACCTCTTTGGTGGCGCCGATTACGCCATAGCTTCATCCGAGGAAACGGTGATGATGTTGCTCTTTTGGTGGTGCAGGTGAAGACGGCGGTGTGGGAATGGAGGTGGCGCGAAAGACGAGGGGAACATCGAGGCAGCTCCTTGGAGGTGGAGGACAGGGTGACTGAACTGGCGGGACGACGAGATTCACAACGGATCCTCATCTGGTACGGTGGATGAGGGACGTCGAGGTGTTGCTGTGGACGATGTCGTCGGGAAAGAGGCTCCGGTTGGGTGGCAGACGGAGGAGGGTGTGGGGCTTCACGGGTTTTCGCGGCCTCAGTGTATGAATGGGTGGGCGGATGGGATGGGAGTGGGGAACCATGGCTTAGGGACGTGCTTGTCCGAAATGTGGGGTAAGTTACAAAAGTACCCCACCGATTTGAGGCAGTTCTTTCGGTTCAGTGGTACCATGGGCATTTCGCGTGTCGGGATTTCATAGGAGGTGGGCGTTTTCGCGCGCGTTGTAATTTTGGAATAGCAAGGCGCGGGTTGAGATGGAGGTAGTTGTCGGAGCACAACGAGACAAAGATATATATTAAATATTTCGGGGTAACAAGGCGCGGGTTGAAGAGGCGGGAGTTTCGCAGCACAATAGACAGAGACGCTAGCTTGAAATTTCGACATAACAAGGCGCGGCTTGAAATTTCAGGAGAACAAGCTTTACGTGTACCAAAAAAAAAAACAATTCGCACCTCAACACGCAGAACACACACACAAACACCATTTAGACTAGTAAGGTACACGTGCATTGCACGCATGAGATTTGGGAACCAAATTATGAATAAATACCACATTATAGCATGTAAGCTTTGAGTCATATATGCATGAGGTAGATGTTCGTTTAATTCTTATAGTTCATTTCATTCAAAACCATCTAGTTTTTATAAGAAAGCTAATCTATTTTAATATTCATGGAATTGTGCGTTGTAAGACATAAAGTAAAAAAATAATGGCAAATCATGTAGAAAAACATTTGGGCAATTCTGATACAGAAGATTTTAGAACAAAGAAGAAGTGCTTGTGTTTTGAGGTTTGTGCATTATGCTTAAGTTTAACCATGGAGTCTTCTAGATTGTACATGTGGCAAAATCTGGTGGAATCTAGATGATATCCAACGGCGAGTAGTGCTCAAATTTGCCATCTCTGCACCATCGGATTCGCCTCATCCAACGACCATCTGTCAAAGTTAAATTTACCCACACACAATATAAAAAATATAAAATATAATATATATAGGGGTATAGGTATAGATATGTGATGCGAAAGCCACCCATCTTCTCCAATTAGAATAGTGTGTCCATGCACGGATGCAATGTGGCTAAATGATGTCTGCCATCGGTATCTCAAATTCAAGTCAGTCTGACCTTGTTCAACGTGTATACATTTCAACATGCTCGTTTCCAAACCACACAGCGCAGATCTCTGTTATATTCATGCATGTTTCAAACATCATGATCTCTTATTCAAATATTTGAATTCAACTTTACATTGATTATGACCTCACCTAGTCTTTTACACCAACACAGTCGTCTTCTCTTTATAATTGTACCACTAATTTTCTCTCATGCATGCATGCACACACACTACCAGGCGGCATTAACCATCGCACACATGCAATCTTTTTCTTCTGGTCGGTCTCCCATGAAGGCACACACACACACATCCCCCTCTCCATCATATCGGGCATTCTTTATCTCTCACGCGTGCATGCGCAACGATTGATGTTCCTCTATGTGTGTGTGTGTGTGTATGTGTGTGTGTAGCTAGGTCTTTCATAGTTTTCCACACAAACCAATCAATCTATATATCTAGTGAGGTCTCACCCTCTTTCCCACGTCCACGTCGATCAATCTATACCTCTCTATATAGGATTACGGGGTTGTTTGGTTTGAGACTAAGTTTGCCAAAACTTGCCACACCTAAGGTTAGGAAAATTTGACCAACTTAGGTGTGTGTTTGGTTCAAGCCACATCTTAAGCAAGACACACTATGGTCCCACATCACATACACACAACAAGTGTGGCAAGATTCCCTTAGGCTTGCCAACTTGTGGCTCTCATTTTGAAGAACTAACCTTAGGCAAGTTCGGCAACATTGTATAGCAAAGTGTGGCACTCCTAGGCCTAGAACCAAACAAACCCTACATATATAGCTAATACACCCACATTAATTATATATCCAACGTCCCCCTCTCATCATCCATGCCTTCTGCTTCATCTCTCATACGCGCACACACTAGCGAAGACAGGGGGCAGAAAGGGCCCTACCCCCCCTAACATCACTATATATCGAGGCTAATATGAATGTGATCATTAGACAATTGCTGGTAAAAATGGTTTAAGTTCATGAACGGGCCCTCCTCGTAAAGGATTAGCAATGCTTGGCCCCCTAGCTCATTTATTTTTCATGGCTCCGCCAATGCGCGCAACAACGCATGTTCTCGCTCCCCTCTCTCTAAATATCGATCTCGCACTTGTGCACTCCTTCATAGTCTCCCTCCACTCGGCCCCTCGCACCATCTTCTAGCCCCCCACCGGATTTTGCCACATGTACAGTCTAGCAGACTCCATGGTTGAACTTAAGCACAATGCACAAACCTCAAAACAACAGTGGTTCTCCTTTGTTCTAGAATCTTCCGCATCATAACTACCAAACCTTTTTTCTAATTGAATTGCCATTATTTGTTTTTTACTTTATGCTTTACAATGCACAATTCTATGAATCATAAAATAGATTAAGGGATTCTTTGATTCAAAGGATTCTCAAAGGAATTTTGGAGGATTCTAATCCTTAGGAATTTTTCCTATCTTGGTTGTTTGATCCGTAGGATTGTAAACCATAGGAATTTTTCCATATGATTCATTTGCACTAGATTTCATAGAAAACATCCCATCGACTCAAACCTCTTTGAAAGAATTCTGCGTTTTTTCTGTGCACAATCAAACACTCGTACAATCATGTAGGATTCAAGACGACATTCCACTATAATCCCATGTTTTTCCTATTCCCACGTTTTGGAAATCCGATGAATCCAAGAGGCCCTAGCTTTTTTTACAAAAAATAATTGATTTTGAATGAGATGAACTATAAGAATTAAACGAAGGTCTACATCAGGCATATATGACTCAGAGCTTACATGCTATAGTGTGGTATTTATTCATATATCTAGTTGCAAAATCTGAGGCGTGCAATGCACGTGGACCTTACTAGTACTTCGAGTATGTGCAAAATACGTAAATTAGAATTCTAATGGCATGCTACAGAGTGTCTCTCTTGCAGTTCATGAAGCCACGTGGCACATGTGGAGGCGTTGTCACGACCTCCTTGTGTGGATTGATCACAGTGATGTGCTGCTGCTTCCAGAAGAATGTACTCGTCCTCCTTGAGCCATACTGGAGGTACATGCACGAAGCGAAGATGTGCACGCACGCCACGCACGCACTCATTCGCTCGCACACACATGCGGGTACACGGGTGGACACAATTTTGTACCAAGATCCACCCCATGTGATAATTTGACGCGTATAAAGTCGTTCACTTCATTGATGGTCAATTAATACAACACATGCAAATTGAGTGGACGTGAGGGCGGAAGAAAGACATTACTACTCCACTGCGCACATGCGAGTAGTTAAATCATGTGTTGCTAGCAGTACTTCCATTGGTCTCCTTCGTATTTTGTGCCAATTTTTGACAGTAACATAATATATACGCTTTTGAGCAGTGTAGTCTACTTAAAATTTATGTTCCACTAAACTCATTGGGAGCCATTTTGGGCCTCGAAACCAAAACCATCAATTAATCTTTACCTTGTTCCCATCACATTCAAAAGTACTAGTGCTACAATTAAGTGCAAGCCTGCTCACACCTACTAGTACGTACCAAACCTAAACGTGTTCCCACTATGCAGGTATTAGTACTAGTGCTAGTACTTAGGTTATAAAAAGGGGAACTACCTAACCGAAAATTACTCTACCTTTCCTCCTCATAAGTGCTTCTTCTTCGTCCGTCCTTGCCATGGCCGGCGAGTAGAGCTCTAGGTCGAGAACTACTCGTAACAAGGGAGAGGCAACCAAGGCTTCGGAAAACAAAAGATGGCTCGCCGCCACACAGAGACCTCGAAAGATCTCTCACGGGCAGGCGATGGCTCCCAGGAGCGCCCTAGCCGCGGAGGCGAACATGCCGAGCCGGCGGCGCTGGAGTCGTTATCCCTTGACGGCATGCCCGATCAGCTCAATAAGCACCTCAATAAGCAGAAGGAGTTCATCCACGGCTTGGTGGAGCTG
The DNA here is from genome assembly GCF_002162155.2 of Triticum dicoccoides. NCBI lineage: Eukaryota > Viridiplantae > Streptophyta > Magnoliopsida > Poales > Poaceae > Triticum > Triticum dicoccoides. The sequence continues at coordinate 331,523,868 of NC_041391.1, read as the reverse complement.
CTGAAGGAGAGCCTAGACGACATGCCCGCCAAGCTCAATAAGCAGGGGGAGTTGACCACCGGCTTGGTGATGTTGTTGAAGAAGAGCATTGCCTCGGAGAAGAAGGCGACTGGCGAAATCCTGCAACTTTAGGAGGACAAGGCGAAGCTCTGCCACGAGCTCGACCTGTTGAAGGAGAAGAACGTTGGCTGGAAGAAGTTGCATGTGAATAGTAGTTCCTCGATGAAGATGATGCAGGCCCACGTCATGGAACAGAAGGAGGAGTTGGTGAAGCTCCGCATCGAGCACCCAGCTGCTGTCAAGGTACGTAATGTGGCCGTGGAACAGATGATGAAGGCTCGTGTCGAGAAATCCTGCATCATGGACAGAATGAAGAAGATGGCGGAGGATACGCGCAAGGAGATGGAGGTCGTGGAGGTGATGAAGAAGCAGTTACGACTCCGCGGCGAATTAGATCATTTGGGGTGATAATATTCCTTCTTCTTTTGCTCTTGTGTTTCATCTTTTGCTTCGGGTGTTTCGCCGCATGTGTCACGTTCTCTGCGAGGCATGAATAGAACAATGCTAACAATGAGATGACTAGAACATAAGATCATTTTATTGCCATATGGCACTGGGCTATCGTGTTTCGTGCTCCTCCGTCGTGGTACTACTCTAGTGAAAAACTTGAGTATACCGCATGGTTCTTTGCTCCTCCTCAGGTCGTCGGCACATTTATACGAGCAGTCAAATGACAAGGCCCCGCCTTCCAGCAGTAATGAGCTGTCAAATCACAAAGGCCCTCGCCTCTCATGAAACCGACCAAGCTAGACTGCCCCGCCCTCTAGCCTTTTAAAAAATGTATACTTTTGTACAGTAGTAGTATCGATGGATTGCGCCATGGAGCAAAACTTGAAATCAAAAAAAAAGTGGTACATATAGAGAGCGCTCATCGCCAGATTATGCATGTAGTACTATTAAAAAATCTAGTCACAATAATGGTGTCCAGCACAACCCACCCCTTAAATAAAACTAAGCACCCTGGAATTCTTTGACAAAACTAAGCACCTTGAAATTCTTTGACAACTAAACTGCTGGCTATATGATGTTGGCCATATATATTGTACGTATATAATGTGAAGAAACGAGTGGTAGTACTATACCAACTAAAAGATGAAATGTAAGAAATAGTAGTATGTACGTACTGAAGAGTTAAAGTAATGAGAAGAAACATAACATAGTTCAGCTGGGGGCTCAGCACAACACACCCCTCAAATTAAACTAAGCACACCTGAAATTAAACTATGTAACTAATCTGGTAGACACTGCATTAGAACCACCATGAGCAACGACACTGCCACCTTACTCGGAGTCCTCGTCCATGTCCTCGACTTCGTCCTTGTCCCTCTTCCTCTTGGCCGATACTTCTTTGCTTGAACCACACACTTGGCTCTTGCTCTTCATCCAACCCTTGTAGATACTGAAACAAAGGTAGCCATCCATTGCAGCATAGTGGATGTGGTCTATATCTACTACATTCCACTGCCATGCATGACGATGAAACATGTACGGAGGTTTCTCCAGTTTACTGTATGAAGGATGAACCATGGCTCCTGCCAGGGTCAACATTGAAGGCTGACCACTGGAGGGCAGCTGCCGATTCTTCTGGAGGTCGAAGGGGTTGCCTACAACAAGGCCTATCTGACCCAGGACTCTTTCGTCATTCGTAAAGTCTACAGTAACGAATTTGACTAGGCCGCTCTTTAGGAAGTTCTTAAAATCCTGGCATTCAACATCGACATGGCATATGTGGTAGACCAAGCATAAGTCATGCACGCAAACCTGGATCACGGCGGGCTTCTTCTTCTCTTCCTCCTTTAGATCCTTCTCTCATCCCAGGACCGTGGTGTACTCAACATCTAGCCCAGCGACCCACTCATCATTTGAGTTTTCGAACATGCGTCTGAAGCGAGCAAGGCATCCTTTCACCATCACGAAAGAACGGGCGTAGATGACGTTGAACTCATCGCCAGTGATGGTTCTAACCTTGTACTCACCGCCGATCATGGAGATTTGGGACTCCATGGATTTGGGAGGAGGGTTAGGATTAGTGGAACTGCCGTAATGTGAAAAGACGAGATGACTAGGAGCAAACTGTAGTAATGTTAAAGGACGTCCGGGGACGAGTAGGAGCGAACTGCCAGCGTGCGAACGGCAGGGTAGTGGCTTTCCATTCTCCCATGCTACGGGCTTCTGAGAGCCCTTGGATATGAGATCGAACGGTTGCATGGCATGATTCTAGACCTATGGGTGAATATCCTATCCTGGAGGGCTATTCTGAATTTTTTTAGCAACTTAGCATGCGATCGTTCAATCTCAGATCCGAGGGCTGCTAGCAGCCCGTATCATGGTTGCACCTACCATGACCGTTGCCTCGCTCGCACGGTAGCTCGCTTGGAGATTTAACACGATGCATTAGGCTATCTTATGTTGGCATGTCATACATAGTCATCACTTAGTCACTCATACTACAACAAGGTTAGCTATAAGTGTATTTTTTTACTTCTCTCTATCTCTTTCTTCGTAGTATTTATTGCATTTGCCAAGGAGTGACCTCTTCCAATCAAATGGTTCTTAGATGAGGTGCTAAGGGCATTAAATGGCTTAGCAATCCAGTCGCCAATGCATAGGTGCTTAGTTTTAATTGCTAAGTTTGCTTCAATTAAGTAGCTATAGACTCAAAATTGTCTTTTCACCTAGGTACATGCTCTTAGCACCGTTTCTTCCTTGGGTCACGAAACTAGTCTCTCTCTTCTCAATTAACTTGCCACATCAGACTTTATTGCCTATGTGGCAAGCTTAGCACCTGTAGGAGAAAGTAAGTACAGTAGTGGGCTATAAGCCCGCTTTGCATGGCATTTTTGCATATGTGGAGGAAAGAGGCAAGGAAAAAGTGGAGAAGTGGGCTCTCATGCAAGAGCTAGCCTCTATATGGTAGAGCATTGGGAGAGGCACCTGTATGGAGGTGGTCAGGAATTAGGAGACTCACGCCGATCGTAGCGCAGCAGTTAAAATGATAATGGCAAGTCAAATCATGGGGCCCCACCTGTCCAGCAGTAACTCGCTGTCAAATCACACAACCCTACGTTTGCAGCAGCCTACTCCCTCATCTTCTCGCGTCTCTATCGAATCGACTAGGCAGAACTGCCTCGCCTACCGCGCAGGAAAAGCCCCGCCCTCGACTTTTAAAAAGTACAATATACTAATTTTGTATCCATGGGTTGCGCCATGGAGAAAAGCCTCAAGAAAATGGCGGTACACATGTACGGAGTATACAACATGCCCATCGCGTTTGTGTCGCACCCCAGACGGTCGGTCGGCCTGGCTTGCTGCTCTCCGAATGGAATGCGCGTCATATTGCATTTGCACACATATGTGGGACCGCAATTGAGAACCGACCATAGGCACACTCCCCGGCCCCGCAAGTCGGGTGACTTAATAGAAGAGAGAGACGAGCGATGGTACTAGAGAAGTGTTGTACTACGTTGGTGCCTGGACGATCCCTGCAAGACATGGAAGATTAGTTCGTCCATGCATGTGACTAGAGTGCAACAGACACGCCTGGATTGGCTATTGTCTACATATTGTGAAGGCTATGTTGTACAGGGTTGTAGTTCTGGTGAGAAATCTAAAAAAAGGTTTCTTGTCATCTCGCAAAATTAGGTGTCGTGTGCTTCGGATCACTGCGAGGGTTAAACAGCGACAACTGAGTTGGGCTAGTCATTGGGGGCACATGCACAAAGACTACTTGGCTGCCATCTAGGTCAAGCCGGCTATGTTCATTAGGACATCTATTGACGGACCCCTTTTCTACGAGTTTATCTTTAATTTGAGCTTTGATCCTCGTCTAGTTTGTCCGTCAGGATTCATGTTGTCTCCTTTGGGCAGTGAGCTTATGATTTCTTGTCACGTGGCATTTTTTCGTGTTATATATTATAATCCGGTGCTTCAGATAGAAATGAGGACAACTGCGCCTCCGGGGCACGTGCCTGAAGACTTAGTACAACACTTCTCTAGTACTATCGCAATGGAGAAGAGGGAGAGGCGAGAAGGTGGTTTTGGAATGGAGATGATGAAGAGGAGAGGAGGTGGTTTTGCAATGGATAAGAGGGAAAGGAGCGTGCGGCGGCGATTTAGGATTGAACGAGAGGGCCGACACGCTGTGAGTGGATCAAAATCAAAATCAATTTACCCTTCAATTAAGAAAGCGACCCCACATTAACTAGTCTCCCTTTTATTCTGGGTCATAATTGACCATGATTTTTGCAAATAAAATATATGTTATATGTTGAAAAAATAATATAATTTGAAAGTACATTCAGATACGAACCAAACGATACAATTTTTGGTGACATGCATTCACATTTTGCTTGTCAAATACAGTACGTGGTCAAACTTTGACCCAAAATACGCAAAACAAAAAAAATACTTCCAAGACCAGCGCCGCTCTTCCGCTCTTCTCCTCTTAAACCACCGCCACTCCTCTCCTGTTCCAATCTAAATCCAGCGCCGCTCCTCTCCTCTTCCATTTCAAAACCACTGCCCCTCCTCTCTTGTTCTAATCCAAACCAGCATCGCTCCTCTCCAATTCTAATCCAAAACCAGCGCTGCTCCTCTCCTCTTCCATTCAAAATCCACCGCCGACGAGTGAAGGTGCTGTGGGGAAGTGGATCGATGGAGGAGTGCAACTGATACGTGAGGATCGCAGACAGCGACCCTATGAAGCTAGCTAGGATGTTGAAGATACAGTCTTGGTTTGACAACAAGGACAAACTAGTAGCGACGGCGACATCCATGGCCAAATATCTGCAACCGAGCGAAAAGGTGGCGATACTCCTGGAGGGAGTCGCGCGGGAGTACATAGAGCTGCTCCTCTGGGCCATGGAGCAAACCAATTCATCGAGTCCAATCGTGAGGGAGCGGTGGTGGGAGTATCGATCCCAGATGGAGCATCCACCAGAGATTGAAGCATCGAGCATCTACAGGGTGCCGTTTGTGAGGGTGTCGTGCCAGAGCGAGCCGGTGGAGTCTTCATCGATCGAACCCAGCTGCAAGAGGAGAAAAGCAGTTGGCCCGAAGACGCTTCGCCGCCATCCTCTCCCTCGCCATTCACATTGTCTCACGGGTGGCTGTCTGCCGCCGAGGAATAGGAGGGGACTGCCCCCCAGCCCAATAGTCGGGCAGGTTGTGAATTGTCAGGAGGAGCTTAGGGTTGTCAGTATTTGCAGGTTGTGAATTGTGTTTTGTGTTGTGTATTTTGAGAATACTTTCAGATATGAATGTCTTTTGAATTTCAGATTTGCAGTATTGAGCATATGAAGTATTTTATGAATTCTAGAGATATATTTTTAGCACTTAAAAAATGTAGTTTCATAGAAGTATAAAAGTGCAGACAATGTGATTCTCAGAGAAGAAACTGCAAGTTTCAGTTTCAGATAAGAAACTACAAGTTCAGTTTCAGATAAGAAACTGCAACTTTCAGAGGCAGATCATTTATATTAACATGGCCTTTTCAAACAGGGTTAACATCATGTTGGAAGTTTTATTCATGGTCGAAAATGGAACTACCAGCCAGTTAACATCATGCTGATCAACATTCATGCATAGCACATCTTCATATGATGCATAGTCAAAAAGATATGCTATTTTCAAAATGCCCACACAATGTTGAGTGTGCGAAACACAGAGAAAAGGAGGGATGAAGTTTTGGCAAGTGTTGGACGTGGTGTGCGTAGATGACAATGGGGACCCACATGTCAATAAAGGCAGAGGCAAAAATTTTGGAGATATTTCCCTGCACAGGTGGAATCAAACCCGGGCGGAACAGCTGTCGGGTAGTGTCACTTGGCCACTAGGCTAGTTTAGTAGTTTCGTTACTAATAAGGCACTTCCTCAGGTGGTCGGATCCCCTCCTGCACCTTTGTGCGCTCGCCGCGATGCCGCTGTCTGCCGTTGTGAACATGTTGAACAAACGAGAGGAATCTGGAGAGGACTGTACGTGGAGAGGCGGACAGTTAGGACCCACCAGGTCTATGGCCGTACGCAAGCAAGTGCCTCATCAAAAAAATACTTCCTCCTAATGCTATACTGACGTTGGGGCCCATGGGTTTGTCAAGATAGTTACATTTTTTAGGTGCTTCAACGTAGTTACTATAGGAGATAAATTCACAATGAAGCCGGGGAGCTGGCATGTATCATTTATTATCACTGGGGCAGCAAGTATCAGCTGGGTTTTGGGATGCCTCGTCTAGGCATTCTTTTTTAACATGTGCAGCCCACGACATGCCGGTTTGTATTTTCTTAAGGGCCGTCATGTATCGACCGGCCTATGGACCTCCATCCGAGGTTTTATTTTTTTTGAAACATCGGCAACCCAATTTATGTATTTTTTTGAAGAAAACGCAGAGGTCTGTTCTATTTTTTTATATAAGAATAGGAATGCCTGGTCCAACTTATTTTTCCCTTCTAACTATATTATATATATATTTAAATTATTTTATGTGTTATTATATATTATTTTTATTGTCATCATATATTTAACAGATACTTACATATGTAAGAAAACAATATCCCACATCTTATTAACTTATAAAAATAATTTCTTAACAATAAAATCCTGGATTTTTTGGCACGAAAATTCTAGTGATTGTGTACAAAAGCTTGGTAAGATTTAAGGACGAATGTAATAATAAATCACTTATTATTTAAATATATTTATAAAAAATGCTCAGCCCCTGTATATTTTTTGATAACATTGCTGGCCCAACCCAACATTATAATTAGAATCAGCCCAACAAAATCGTGTATTTCGAGAAAGTGTAAATGGCCTGTAATTTTTTAGGAAAAAATAAATGAGCCGCATGGACGCTACATTATTTGTTCATCCAGCCCAGCTAATGGACTGTAATTCAAAAAAAAAAGAGATCAAATTGACTGTAAATTCTACCCCACAAAAAAAGACTGTAAATTCTGAAAAAGGGTTGAATACGTGCCACATTTTTGGAGGCTGAAATGTGGGCCAATAGGTCGAAGCCAACGCAAGTCGTTGTCAACTTAGTCAACAGATGATTCTGACATCGTTAGCTGTTGGATTTACATCCAATGACCGGCATCCATCTTCAATATCTCATCTTCTTCCTCTAGCGCCGCCGGGACCACCTCCCGCCTCCTGCTGCCAGCAGCTCTGCTTAGCACGCTTCGCTGTGAAGCGCTACTCCACCATTGGCCAGGCCATCCCTCCACCCCTCCACACCTCTTGTTCTTCTCCACCGACTGCCGAACCACACCGCACCAGAACCAGTTATCCTCATACACCTCTCCGTCTGTGACTCTACTCCCGCGTCTTCCCATCTCTGGCTGGTTGCTGTCCGGGGCCTCGCCGTCGTCCACCACCTTGGATGTGCTCGGCGCGGCATGGTCAATGTGGTCAATGAACGACACCATAGGAAGTAGACTGTGCATGGAGAGGCTAACAACTGGGTCCACGGCCGCACGCAAGGAAATGCCTCCTTATTATGCGCAAAATAATGATTCCTCCACCTTATAGCTAGGACCCACCGAAAGGGCCTCTGTATTTCATGAAAAAAAACGTCCCCCCCCCACTGTCAGGTCGGACCCACCAGCTATATCTTCGCACACAAGGAAGTGCCTCCTTATTACGCACAAAAAAATGAATACCCCCAGCTAGCTGGGACCCACCATAGTGGGAGGCTGACTTGTGGGCCAACTAAGTTGACGGGGACGGAGGGCTTTGTCAACTTAGTCAATATGAACGATTCTAGCTCCAGTGACCGTACGATGTCCATCCAACGGCCGTAGTGCTTGTTCAACCTATGGTCTTCTTCCTTCAGCCGCCCAAACCAGCGCGGGTCGTGCTGCGTGCTCCTGCCTCCCGTGGCCGGCTGTGATGCCACGGAGGCCTCACCGCCCCTACTACTCCCACCGCTGGCCGGGCCATCCCTCTACTCACCCACACCCCCTGTTATTCTGCGGCGACAACAGCCTCACACCGCAACCGAACCAGTGAACCCTCATACTCCTCTACGTGTGGGCATCCACTACCGCGTCTTCCCTGGCTCCGCATCGTCCCCTTCCTAGGCCTCGCTGTCGTCCACCGCCCTAGTGCTCTCGGTGCGGCATGGTCAACATGGTCAAGGAACGACTTCCATTGGAAGTGTACTGTACGCTGATAGGCTGATAGCTGGGTCCAGGGCAGCCGCAAGGAATTGACTCCTTATTACGCACAAAATACTTATTCATCCACCTGACAGCAGGGACCCATCGGACGGGCCATTGTATTTTGCAAAAAAAAACATTTCCCCCTGACTGCTGGGACCCACGAGCTACATCTTCGCATGCAAGGAAGTGCGTACGGGCAAAAAAAATGATTCGCCCCCCTGACTGCTGGGACCCACCAGCTACATCTTCGCATGCAAGGAAGTGCCTGACAGTTGGGACCCACCTGGTCAAAGGGTATGTAGCGTTGTCATTCTAGTCGCGAACGTGTACGTATATACTGATCGATGTAGACGCGTACGTGTCGTAGTAGAGGCATGCACGTAGCATGTACACGCACGTACATCGGCCAGGGTGCAACATAGTAAATATGGCCACGTACGTACATACGGGTGGGGTTTCGAACGCCTACTCGTGCATACGTATAGCCAGGGCTCGTGTGCATGGCTGGTCGGAACGAAGAAACTGCATCGTCGTCGTGTTCATGGGGAGCCAACCGGCTGGGTCGGAACGGAATGCATCGTTGTGTTCATCGGGAGGGCTTGGACGGAATAGCCGATGGAAACAAGGCCTGACGTACCATAGAACGGAGGAAACAGCCTTGTGTTCGACCGGCCATGGTCGAAACAGGATCCTGTTCATCGGGAGGGGTCTGGCATACTGCAAAATGGAGGAAACGGACTTCTGTTGGACCTCCTACGATTGAAATGGGGTCCTGTTGATCGGGACGGGTGTGGCGTACCACAAAACGGAGGAAACGGACTTGTGTTGGAGCGCTACGGTCGAAATGGGGGTCCTGTTCATCGGGAGGGGTGTCGTGGAAAGGTCACGACAGATGTCCTAGCAAAAGGACTTAGTGGTGGAGCCATCGCAACTAGGAAGCTTAAAGGGGTTAAGACGGGACAAAGGACACGGGAGTTTATACTGGTTCGGTCTCTTGCGGTGAAGGTAAAGACCTAATCCAGTTTGAGGTGGTATTGCTTATGTCTCGATTACCAGGGAGTGAATCTGCATGACCTAGCTTTCGATCTGATGTTACCTGTCCTGAATCATTGCCGGGTCGTCCCTTTATATACAGAGGTCGATGCCCAGCGGCTCACGGAGTCCGGGACGGCTCATAAACAGTGTCCGGCTCAGTGACTATCTATTCTTGCCTTACAACACAAGTCATACAAATATGGCAGTTTATCTCTACGGGCCTTAAGCCGCCTTTGGGCCTTGGACCCTTAAACGGAACCGCCATCTTGAAATATCATCATGGGCTTCATATGATGAATCACCATAGGTAAAACCCGGCCCCTCCTGGGCGGGTTATACTAATAGTTATATCCCCAACATTAGGCCCCAGATTGATTTCAACTGGTTCATGCCAATCCTCAACACTTACAAAAAATCTTCCGCTCTTCATCTGTGCGAGAGTTTATAACCCGCCATGACGTCATCTTCTGGATTTATGATAACCCGCCATGACGTCATCTTCTGGATTTGTTATAACCCGCCATGTCGTCACTTGCCATTAATTCACACTTTGACCAATATATCTCAATGGATCCTTATTTTAATAACCGTCCCGAGAATAGAGGCGCCTGGGCAGCTCGATAACCATGTATCAGCCTCCTCGTCCGGTCTTCTTCTCATTCTCCCTCTTTTCCATTGTCTTCCTCCTCTCGTGACCCTCTGCCGCTCGAGCTACGACACCGCTTCGAAGCACCTCGTCCTCCTGAACCCAGGCCGCTGCATCAACCTGTTGTTGGAAATATGCCCTAGAGGCAATAATAAATTAGTTATTATTATATTTCCTTGTTCATGATAATCGTTTATTATCCATGCTATAATTGTATTGATAGGAAACTCAGATACATGTGTGGATACATAGACAACACCATGTCCCTAGTAAGCCTCTAGTTGACTAGCTCGTTGATCAATAGATGGTTACGGTTTCCTGACCATGGACATTGGATGTCATTGATAACGGGATCACATCATTAGGAGAATGATGTGATGGACAAGACCCAATCCTAAGCCTAGCACAAAGATCGTGTAGTTCGTATGCTAAAGCTTTTCTAATGTCAAGTATCTTTTCCTTAGACCATGAGATTGTGCAACTCCCGGATACCGTAGGAATGCTTTGGGTGTATCAAACGTCACAACGTAACTGGGTGGCTATAAAGGTGCGTTACAGGTATCTCCGAAAGTGTCTGTTGGGTTGGCACGAATCGAGACTGGGATTTGTCACTCCATGTAAACGGAGAGGTATCTCTGGGCCCACTCGGTAGGACATCATCATAATGTGCACAATGTGACCAAGGGGTTGATCACGGGATGATGTGTTACGGAACGAGTAAAGAGACTTGCCGGTAACGAGATTGAACAAGGTATCGGTATACCGACGATCGAATCTCGGGCAGGTAAAATACCGCTAGACAAAGGGAATTGAATACGGGATCGATTGAGTCCTTGACATCGTGGTTCATCCGATGAGATCATCGTGGAACATGTGGGAGCCAACATGGGTATCCAGATCCCGCTGTTGGTTATTGACCGGAGAACGTCTCGGTCATGTCTGCATGTCCCCCGAACCCGTAGGGTCTACACACTTAAGGTTAGGTGACGCTAGGGTTATAAAGGAAGCTTGTATGTGGTTACCTAATGTTGTTCGGAGTCCCGGATGAGATCCCGGACGTCACGAGGAGTTCCGGAATGGTCCGGAGGTAAAGATTTATATATGGAAAGTTGTTGTTCGGGCTCCAGAAAAAGTTCGGGTTTTTTCGGTATTGTACCGGGAAGCTTCCAGAAGGTTTCGGAGGATTCCAGAGGGGTCCGGAGGTCCGGAAATTGTTCCACCACGTCCAATACAGTAGCATGGGCTGTAAGGGGGCGCCCTAGCCTTTATGGGCCAAGGGAACCAGCCCCCCAAGGCCCATGCGCATGGGAAAGGGGAAACCCTAAAGGGGGAGGCCTCCACTTGACTTGGGAGGCACTCCTCCCCCCTTGGCCGCACCCCTTGTGGTGGGAAACCCTAAAGGGGGCGCAGCCCCCCCTTTCCCCTATATATAGTTGAGGTTTGGGTCTGCTAAACACACGAGAACTTCTCCTCTTGGTGCAGCCTTGCCCCTCTCCCTCCTCCTCCTCTCCCATGGTGCTTGGCGAAGCCCTGCGGGATTGCCACGCTCCTCCACCACCACCACGCCATTGTGCTGCTGCTGGATGGAGTCTTCCTCAACCTCTCCCTCTCTCCTTGCTGGATCAAGGCATGGGAGACGTCGCCGGGCTGTACGTGTGTTGAACACGGAGGTGCCGTCCGTTCGGCACTAGGATCTCCGGTGATTTGAATCACGACGAGTACGACTCCTTCAACCCCGTTCTCTTGAACGCTTCCGCTTAGCGATCTACAAGGGTATGTAGATGCACTCTCCTTCCCTCGTTGCTGGTTTCTCCATAGATAGATCTTGGTGACATGTAGGAAAATTTTGAATTTCTGCTACGTTCCCCAACAGTGGTATCAGAGCTAGGTCTATTGCGTAGATTCTTTGCACGAGTAGAACATAAAGTAGTTGTGGGCGTTGATTTTGTTCAATATGCTTACCGTTACTAGTCCAATCTTGTTTCGACGGTATTGTGGGATGAAGCGGCCCAGACCGACCTTACACGTACCCTTACATGAGACAGGTTCCACCGATTGACATGCACTTGGTGCATAAGGTGGCTAGCGGGTGCCAGTCTCTCCCACTTTAGTCGGAACGGATTCGATGAAAAGGGTCCTTATGAAGGGTAAATAGCAATTGGCATATCATGTTGTGGTTTTGCGTAGGTAAGAAACGTTCTTGCTAGAAACCCATAGCAGCCACGTAAAACATGCAAACAACAATTAGAGGACGTCTAACTTGTTTTTGCAGGGTATGCTATGTGATGTGATATGGCCAAGAAGAATGTGATGAATGATATGTGATGTATGAGATTGATCATGTTCTTGTAATAGGATTCAGGACTTGCATGTCGATGAGTATGACAACCGGCAGGAGCCATAGGAGTTGTCTTTATTTATTGTATGACCTGCGTGTCATTGAACAACGCCATGTAATTACTTTACTTTATTGCTAACCGGTAGCCATAGTAGTAGAAGTAATAGTTGGCGAGACAACTTCATGAAGACACGATGATGGAGATCATGATGATGGAGATCATGGTGTCATGCCGGTGACGATGATGATCATGGAGCCCCGAAGATGGAGATCAAAAGGAGCAAAATGATATTGGCCATATCATGTCACTATTTGATTGCATGTGATGTTTATCATGTTTATGCATCTTGTTTACTTAGGACGACGGTAGTAAATAAGATGATCCCTTACAAAATTTCAAGAAGTGTTCTCCCCTAACTGTGCACCGTTGCTACAGTTCGTCGCTTCTAAGCACCACGTGATGATCGGGTGTGATGGATTCTTATGTTCACATACAACGGGTGTAAGACAGTTTTACACAGCGAAAACACTTAGGGTTAACTTGACGAGCCTAGCATGTACAGACATGGCCTCGGAACACGGAGTCCGAAAGGTCGAGCATGAGTCGTATGGTAGATACGATCAACATGAAGATGTTCACCGATGATGACTAGTCTGTCTCACGTGATGATCGGACACGGCCTAGTTGACTCGGATCATGTAATCACTTAGATGACCAGAGGGATGTCTATCTGAGTGGGAGTTCATAAGATGAACTTAATTATCCTGAACATAGTCAAAAGATCTTTGCAAATTATGTCGTAAGCTCGCGCTTTAGTTCCACTTTTTAGATATGTTCCTAGAGAAAATATAGTTGAAAGTTGACAGTAGCGATTATGCGGACAGTAGAAAGCTTATGTCCTTAATGCACTGCTCAGTATGCTGAACCCCAAACGTCGTTTGTGGATGTTGCGAACATCGGACATACACGTTTTGATAACTACATGATAGTTCAGTTAAACGGTTTAGAGTTGAGGCACTAAAGACGTTTTCGAAACATCGCGGAACATATGAGATGTTTCGAGGGCTGAAATTAGGATTTCAGGCTCGTGCCCACGTCAAGAGGTATGAGACCTCCGACGATTTTCTTAGCCTGCAAACTAAGGGAGAAAAGCTCAATCGTTGAGCTTGTGCTCAGATTGTCTGAGTGCAACAATCACTTGAATCGAGTGGGAGTTGATCTTCCAGATGAGATAGTGATGTTTCTCCAAAGTCATTGCCACCAAGCTGCAAGAGCTTCATGATGAACTATAACATATCAGGGATAGATATGATGATCCTTGAGGTATTCGCGATGTTAGACACCGCGAAAGTAGAAATCAAGAAGGAGCATCAATTGTTGATGGTTGGTGAAACCACTAGTTTTTCAAGAAGGGCAAGGGCAAGAAGGGATACTTCATGAAACGGCAAATCAGCTGCTGCTCTAGTGAAGAAACCCAAGGTTGAACCCAAACCCGAGACTAAGTGCTTCTGTAATAAAGGGGACAACCACTGGAGCAGCATTACCCTAGATACTTGGTAGATGAGAAGGCTGGCAAGGTCAATAGAAGTATATTGGATATACATTATGTTAATGTGTACTTTACTAGTACTCCTAGTAGCACCAGGGTATTAGATACCGGTTTGGTTGCTAAGTGTTAGTAACTCGAAATAAAAGCTACGGAATAAACGGAGACTAGCTAAAGGTGAGCTGACGATATGTGTTGGAAGTGTTTCCAAGTTTGATGTGATCAAACATCGCACGCTCCCTCTACCATCAAGATTAGTATTAAACCTGAATAATTGTCATTTGGTGTTTGCGTTGAGCATAGACATGATTGGATTATGTCTATTGCAATACGGTTATTCATTTAAGGAGAGTAATGGTTACTCTAATTTTTGAATAATACCTTCAATGGTCTTGCACCTAAATAAATGGTTTATTGAATCTCGATCGTAGTGATACACATTTTCATACCAAAAGATATAAGATAGTAATGATAGTACCACTTACTTGTGGCACTGCCATGTAAGTCATATTGGTGTAAAACGCATGAAGAAGCTCCATGTTGATGGATCTTTGGACTCACTCGTTTTTGAAAAGTTTGAGACATGCGAACCATGTCTATTGGTGTATATGCATGAAGAAACTCCATGCAAATGGACCATTCGGACTCACTTGATTTTGAATCACTTGAGATATGCAAATCATACCACATGGGCAAGATGACTGAAAAGCCTCATTTTCAGTAAGATGGAACAAGATAGCAACTTGTTGGAAGTAACATATTTTGATGTGTGCAGTCCAAGAGTGCTGAGGCATGCAGTGAATATCGTTATGTTCTTACTTCACAGATGATTCGAGTAGATGTTGAGAATATTTACTTGATGAAACACAAGTCTGAATTATTGAATGGTTCAAGTAATTTCAGAGTGAAGTAGAAGATCATTGTGACAAGAGGACATAATGTCTATGATATGATCATAGAGATGAATATCTGAGTTACGAGTTTTGGCACACAATTAAGACATTGTGGAAATTGTTTCACAATTAATACCGCCTGGAACACCATAGTGTGATGGTGTGTCCGAACATCATAGTTGCACCCTATTGGATATGGTGGGTACCATGATGTCTCTTATCGAATTACCACTATTATTCATGGGTTAGGCATTAGAGACAACCACATTCACTTTAAATAGGGCACCACGTAATTCCGTTGAGATGACACCGTATGAATTATGGTTTAGAGAAACCTAAGTTGTCGCTTCTTAAAGGTTTGGGGCTGCGATGCTTATGTGAAAGAGTTTCAGGTTGATAAGCTCGAACCCAAAGCGGATAAAATGCATCTTCATAGGACACCCAAAACAGTTGGGTATACCTCCTAATTCAGATCCGAAAGCAATATGGATTGTTTCTTGAATCGGGTCCTTTCTCGAGGAAAGGTTTCTCTCGAAAGAGTTGAGTGGGAGGATGGTGGAGACTTGATATGGTTATTGAACCATCACTTCAACCAGTGTGTATCAGGGCACAGGAAGTTGTTCATGTGGCACCTACACCAATTGAAGTAGAAGCTTATGATAGTGATCATGAAGTTTCGGATCAAGTCACTGCCGTACCTCATAGGGTGACAAGGATACGTACTGCTTCAGAATGGTACAGTAATCCTGTCTTGAAGGTCATGTTGCTAGACAACAATGAACCTACGAGCTATGGAGAAGCGATGGTGGGCCCAAATTCCGACAAATGGTTAGAAGCCATGAAATCCGAGATAGGATCCATGTATCATAACAAAGCATGGACTTTGGTGGACTTGCCCGATGATCGGCAAGCCATTGAGATAAATGGATTTTTAAGAAGAAGACGGACGTGGACAGTAATGTCACCGTCTATGAAGCTCGACTTGTGGCGAAGAGTTTTTCACAAGTTCAAGGAGTTGACTACGATGAGATTTTCTCATCCGTAGCGATGCTTAAGTCCATCGGATTCATGTTAGCATTAGCTGCATTTATGAAATCTGGCAGATGGATGTCAAAACGAGTTTCCTTACCAGTTTTCGTAAGGAAAAGTTGTATGTAATACAATCAGAAAGGTTTTGTCGATCCTAAGGATGCTAAAAGGTATGCTAGCTCTAGCGATCCTTCTAAGGACTGGAGTAAGCATCTCGGAGTTGGAATGTACGCTTTGATGAGATGATCAAAGATTTTGGGTTTATATAAAGTTTATAAGAAACTTGTATTTCCAAAGAAGTGAGTGGGAGCACTATAGAATTTCTGATGAGTGTATGTTGTTGACATATTGTTGATCAGAAATGATGTAGAATTTCTGGAAAGCATATAGGGTTATTTGAAAAGTGTTTTTCAATGGAAAACCTGGATTAAGCTACTTGAACATTGAGCATCGAGATCTATAAGGATAGATCAAAATGCTTAATAATACTTTCAAATGAGCACATACCTTGACATGATCTTGAAGGTATTCAAGATGGATCAATCAAAGAAGAAGTTCTTGCCTGAGTTGTAAGGTACGAAGTTAAGACTTAAAGCTCGACCATGGCAGAATAGAGAGAAAGGACGAAGGTCGTCTCCTATGCTTAAGACATAGGCTCTACAGGATGCTATGCTGTGTACCGCACCTGAAGTGTGCCTTGCCATGAGTTAGTCAAGGGGTACAAGAGTGATCCAAGAATGGATCACAGACAGCGGTCAAAGTTATCCTTAGTAACTAGTGGACTAAGGAATTTTCTCGATTATGGAGGTGGCAAAAGAGTTCGTCGTAAAGGTTACGTCGATGCAAGCTTAACACCTATCCGGATAGCTCTAAGTAGAGATACCGGATACGTACAATGGGGCAACAATTTAGAATAGCTCCAAGTGGAACAGTTATTTGGAATGGCTCCAAATAGAACGTGGTAGCTACATCTAGGAGATGACATAGAGATTTGTAAAGCACACACGGATCTGAAAGGTTGAGACCCGTTGACTAAAACCTCTCTCACAAGCAACATGATCAAACCCAAAACTCTTTGGATGTTGGTCACATGGTGATGTGACCTGTCAGTGTTAATCACATGGTGATGTGAACTAGATTATTGACTCTAGTGCAAGTGGGAGACTGTTAGAAATATGCCCTAGAGGCAATAATAAATTAGTTATTATTATATTTCCTTGTTCATGATAATCGTTTATTATCCATGCTATAATTGTATTGATAGGAAACTCAGATACATGTGTGGATATATAGACAACACCATGTCCCTAGTAAGCCTCTAGTTGACTAGCTCGTTGATCAATAGATGGTTACGGTTTCCTGACCATGGACATTGGATGTCATTGATAAGGGGATCACATCATTAGGAGAATGATGTGATGGACAAGACCCAATCCTAAGCCTAGGACAAAGATCGTGTAGTTCGTATGCTAAAGCTTTTCTAATGTCAAGTATCTTTTCCTTAGACCATGAGATTGTGCAACTCCCGGATACCGTAGGAATGCTTTGGGTGTATCAAACGTCACAACGTAACTGGGTGGCTATAAAGGTGCATTACAGGTATCTCCAAAAGTGTCTGTTGGGTTGGCACGAATCGAGACTGGGATTTGTCACTCCGTGTAAACGGAGGGGTATCTCTGGGCCCACTTGGTAGGACATCATCATAATGTGCACAATGTGACCAAGGGGTTGATCACGGGATGATGTGTTACGGAACGAGTAAAGAGACTTGCCGGTAACGAGATTGAACAAGGTATCGGTATACCGACGATCGAATCTCGGGCAGGTAAAATACCGCTAGACAAAGGGAATTGAATACGGGATCGATTGAGTCCTTGACATCGTGGTTCATCCGATGAGATCATCGTGGAACATGTGGGAGCCAACATGGGTATCCAAATCCCGCTGTTGGTTATTGACCGGAGAACGTCTCGGTCATGTCTGCATGTCTCCCGAACCCGTAGGGTCTACACACTTAAGGTTCGGTGACGCTAGGGTTATAAAGGAAGCTTGTATGTGGTTACCGAATGTTGTTCGGAGTCCCGGATGAGATCCCAGACATCACGAGGAGTTCCGGAATGGTCTGGAGGTAAAGATTTATATATGGAAAGTTGTTGTTTGGGTTCCGGAAAAAGTTCGGGTTTTTTCGGTATTGTACCGGGAAGCTTCCAGAAGGTTCCGGAGGATTCCGGAGGGGTCCGGAGGTCCGGAAATTGTTCCACCACGTCCAATACAGTAGCATGGGCTATAAGGGGGCGCCCTAGCCTTTATGGGCCAAGGGAACCAGCCCCCCAAGGCCCATGCGCATGGGAAAGGGGAAACCCTAAAGGGGGAGGCCTCCACTTGACTTGGGAGGCACTCCTCCCCCCTTGGCCGCACCCCTTGGGGTGGGAAACCCTAAAGGGGGCGCAGCCCCCCCTTTCCCCTATATATAGTTGAGGTTTGGGGCTGCTAAACACACGAGAACTTCTCCTCTTGGTGCAGCCTTGCCCCTCTCCCTCCTCCTCCTCTCCCATGGTGCTTGGCGAAGCCCTGCGGGATTGCCACGCTCCTCCACCACCACCACGCCGTTGTGCTGCTGCTGGATGGAGTCTTCCTCAACCTCTCCCTCTCTCCTTGCTGGATCAAGGCATGGGAGACGTCGCCGGGCTGTACGTGTGTTGAACGCGGAGGTGCCGTCCGTTCGGCACTAGGATCTCCGGTGATTTGAATCACGACGAGTACGACTCCTTCAACCCCGTTCTCTTGAACGCTTCCGCTTAGCGATCTACAAGGGTATGTAGATGCACTCTCCTTCCCTCGTTGCTGGTTTCTCCATAGATAGATCTTGGTGACACGTAGGAAAATTTTGAATTTCTGCTACGTTCCCCAACACATGTGTCGGACCAGAGTACTCTGGCGCTCCACCGTAGCTGAATCTGCACCCGTAAGTGTTTCTTCTCCAGCTCGTCAGATCGCATTAGGGTTCCGTCTGTTCGTCGTGTTCTTCATGGTTTCTTCATAGTCCCGCCACTCTTTTGATCTAAAAATAGTATAGGACTTATGCGGTAGTTGTTTTGCCTTCACCTTCAATACCGGTGGACCCCTTTCCTTATAAAGACATCTCATTAGAACTTATGAACTCCCTGTACTGGTTTTTTAGGTCTGGAATTATTTCCTTTTTCTAAACTGCCACTGATCCAAAATAATGATTGCACTCTGTGAAACCTGTTTGTGTGGCACTTAGCAAAAAAACTGCACTTTGATAGATCCACCTAGCCATGGCGGCTCATACCACCGGTTTTAATGGCAATGCTCAACAGATAATACCAAACTGCTCATGGCGGCTTAAATAACCTCACATAATTAGTCATATACCATTAGGCCCCTTCATAAGCCGCCATTCTGAATATGGGCTGTAATACTTTTCCTTCGGCTTAAATTTGAACCAGCAAACTTATTCTTTTTTAGGCTTCCTTCTTCACAATGCCGCCCAAAACAACCATTTCCTGTAACTGGGTCCACTCCATCGTCACGGATAATACACTGGATGACTTTGTGAAAACCGGCTATCTGCCCAAAAAGGATGTCATGTCTTACCGTGCGCCTAAGCCGACAGAAGAAAAGCCTCATCCCAAAGAAGGGGAAGTCATTGTCTTCATTGTTCACATGAACCAGGGCTTTTCGCCGCCTGGCTCAAAGTTCTTCAGAGACATTTTGCACTTTTTTGACCTCCGTCCTCAAGACATCGGACCCAACTCTGTGTCTAACATATGCAACTTTCAAGTGTTTTGTGAGGTGTATCTTGAAGAAGAGCCCAACTTGGAACTTTTCAGAGAATACTTTTACTTGAACCGCCAGAATGAATACTCTAACGGACCTAGTTTGGAACTCGGCGGGGTCTCAATCCAATGATGGAGAGACGCCATTTTTCCTTATGCGCAACCACTGAGTCACCCCAAGGACTGGAACCAGACATGGCTCTACTGCCAAGATACTTCTCCGGCTGATGAGAACCCTCTGCCCGGCTTTCGTGCCCTACGTCTCGAATCCAATCATCCGCTCCCCAACAAGTTGACAACTGCTGATCGCCAGAAGCTCGCCCATACCCTTGCAGAAGTCAAAGCTCTGCTGGGGAATGACTTAAATGGCATTGATTTGGTCCGGTGCTGGTTTGCCTGGCAGATCATCCCCTTGAGCCGCCACTCCGGGTTAATGTGCACTTACATAGGTGACAAAAAAGACCCTCTGCGCCACAGCCCCGATGAGTTACTTGAGGACCTTATCAATGATATGATGAAGTCACTTCTGAATGAAAGCCAAGCAGACTGTGGCAAGGTGGGCCTAAGCCCTTTCTGCAGAGCTAACCTGGCTCCAGGGGTAAGACGCCAAACTGAGTCAATTTACCTTTATCCTTGATGCTTTGTCTTTACTCAAACCTTTGCTGATTTTCACAGGCTGATGACGAGTTTTGGAAGAAAGAATATGATCATGAGGCCGCAAAGAGAGCCAAGAAACTCAAGAAAGCCGCCAGGAGAGCCGCCACCAAGAAAAGTGGAAAGAAGCCCAATGCTTCTGAATTACTTCAACTGGAGGACACCTTTGAGTTGGAGGTAAATCTTTATTCTCTTGGCTCTTTTTTCAACCATCTTATTGACATCGACTATCATCAGGATGACACGGGAATGAGTCAGGGAGTGGAAGAAGAGGTAACTATTATTTCCTCCGACTCCGAGCCTTTGCCAAGACAAAAATTCTGAAGAGTAACCCGGAAAGTAAGATTTTCACACCCCTTAGCTCATTTGGATCCTCACTTTATTTTGAAGCAACAGCTGCTCGAGAGCCGGCGGCAAATTCGGACAAGCAAGGATGCAGAACTTTGTTCCGGCTTGCCGAACACGCCGAGGAAATGTCGAAATGAGGTCACCTCCGATTTAAACTCTTTTTATCCTTTGGCGGGTCTTACTCGTCAACCACTCAAATCTTCCGACTCAAATTATCATGATACATCTCATTACTCCTCCGGCGATTCAATTCAATCCAACATGCCTGCTTTCAAAATTGCTCCCGGGTAATTGTCATTTCCTTTATCCTTTACTTATTCTGATCTTATTATGCTTATACTACCTTTTTTGACTCATGCAGTGGAAAAGAAAAGCCCAGTAAGAGGGCAAAGAAGAACAAGCCGGTTGAAGATCCAAAGGTCAATGACCCAGAGCAGCAGATTCCAGCGCCTGAGATCTCTATCCCTCAATCATCTGAGCCGGTTCTTGATAACCCGCCAGCAACTTCTGTCCCCCCTATGGAGTGAGCCATTGATGAGTCTTTAATCCTGAAATCTCTAGTCCACCAAAGACGGCTGATGTTCATGATGAAGATGTGATGATCACTGCTACCGGCTTTAGAGAACCGGGAAGGCGCACTGCTCTAGCCCGGCATTCTACCAAGGAGGAGCACATTGAGCAACGTAAAGTCAGATTTGACATTGCTGATTACTCCCACTCCAGCATTGGCGAAGTTTATTCTGGTTATCTTAGCCAAGTGCACAGCAGCCGCGATCTTGAAGTGAACATGGTGAAACAAATGCACCAAAAATTTGAGGTATGAATTCATCCTTTACTGAGTTATGCTTACTATGCCAGCCCCCAAGTCTACTATTTATGATAAATATGCTGTAGACTTAGATGAACCATGATCCTGGGTCATATCCTTCAGTAGAATCCTTTGATCATCCGACTTAATCCGTAGTCCCCAAGGGCCGGTTTAATCAACATGAATGAGCCGGTCCTTTATCTTCATGTATAGAAGATGATACTTACTTGTTTAGTTTTCAACAACAATATGCATTAGTCCCCAAGTGCCAAGTACTCTTGCTTGCAAAGTTCTTGGGACTTACTCTCATAAGCCGCCACTTAGATAGAACTTTCAGTAGACATTAGCCCCCAAGTGCCAAGTGTTCTTGCTTGCAAAAGGCTTGGGACTTAATATTGTGTACTAATATTTATGATTTTCATCTGGTATTTGTACAAACCACCACGACTCAACTTCAATCAGAGTTGTCTGAATTGAAGAACCTCTTGGAGCTGCAGGATACTGAAACCCAGAGGGCAAACTCAAAATTTGAATTCAGCGTGTCTGAACAAGAAAAACTGAAGGCCAACTTTGAAGTTGAGAAAAAGGCCTGGGCTGAAGAAAAGATTGCCTTGACACATCGAGCTGAAAGAGCAGAGGCGGCTCTTGAAGAGGTGACCACTGAATTGTCCGGCTTAAAACACCATGTGTCTCAGATGGTCTCGGCTATCTTTGGTAAGCCGCCTTACGAGTGTCAAGTGTTAAATCTCTCTCTTGATCATATGAACTATCTTTAACTCACCTGTTATTACTATGCAGGCCCCAGGAGCACCAACCTCAACCAAGACATGCTTGTGAAGCTGAAGGCGGTTTATACATTGGTAGAGCAGCGTTACACTGGTGCCCAGCGTGCATTGGCCATAGTTTCTCTATCCAATGAAGCCCCCACGCTCTTGGTTGACGTGCTAAGGAAGCTTTCTGTGCTGCCCCAGCGGCTTAATGAAATAAAACGATCATCTGCGAGAGCCGAAGCCGTATCTGCCTTAAGCCGAGCCAAAGCATGGCTGCCGGAATTAGACCCGGCCGACCTTTCTACCGGTTATCCAAGCCTTAAGGAGGATGACACTCCGTTTGAATAGAAAGATTTTGCTGCTTGTGTGAAGGAGATACGTCCTCTGGCCAGCCTGATTGCCAATGAGACAGACCTCACCAAGTATCATCCCGCTTACAATGTGGGAAATCAGAGGAAACCAACACCAACTTATAAAGTGATAGGCCTGACCCCCCAATCCGTAAGCACACCTTTGCCCCTGAAGTTGACCCGTCCAAGCTAATTGATGATGAGGCTGAGTTTCAAGCTTTGAATGGCATTGACTGGTTGTCATCAACCTTCCAGGATGTGGAATAGGACAAAGAAGCGGAGAGGGTTGATCCATAAGCCTCAAGCCAGCAGAGGCAGGAAGATTGACCCGCGGGGCGGTTCATACCTGTGACTTTGAAAAAACTGTTGATCATTTGGACTCGGGGAGTCATGTAATAGGTTTGGAATGACTTTGCTTTGTGGTGTCATCCATCACATTTTGGTGCTCAACACTGTTAAGCTGCCCTCTTATATTTACCCTTGTTACACTTATCATCTGTTTGACTTGTGCATAAGAAAATCCTTGAACTATCCTGCACACAGAAATAGATCACAAGAACCCTTGGCGGTTTACCGCAAAGCGGGTCATAATATCTCACATATAACCACTGATGTGTAAAAAGGAGTCATAGATAATCCTGGTATGAATCAGAACTTTGAAACTTAACTATAATAACAATATCATACCTGTGATATTGAATTTGCACTGCCGGTTTATGTGACCTGCGCAGTAAGGGTGATAACCCAATCTTTTGGAAGCCAGAACTTCCAAATGTTTTTGATTGTCATATGTTGGCGACTTATTATCCAAATTCAAGCCGGGTTAATCGAAACCACATATATGTTTCAGATGTAAAAAAGTATCAAGAGAAACCCGAAAGACTGTTTCAAAAATCTGAAATCAAAAAGAGAGAAAACACGAGGCTTCTGATTCGAATACGATCAGTAAGCCGGACCAAAAGGGTTAACAGCTATGTTCTCTTTGGTGAATGACACCTATGTTTGAACAGGAAGCCCCCAAGTGGCTTTTGGCATTGCGCTGATCAAGTGGGTACCGACAGCTATGTTCTCTTTGGTGAATGACACCTATGTTTGAATAGGAAGCCCCCAAGTGACCCTTGAAACTTTTTTAACGGCTCTGATTCGAATACGATCAGAGTCGGACCAAAAGGGGTTAATCCATGATTCGAATACGATCCAGCCCCCAAATGATCAAGTTGTTTTGAACAGCTATGATTCAAATACGATCAGGAAGCTGTGCCAAAGGAGTTAAGCTAGATTCGAATACGATCTGCCCCCAGTGGTCTAAATATTTAATGACTCTGATTCGAATACAATCAGGGTCAGGCCAAAAGGGATTAAGCTATGATTCAAATACGATCCAGCCCCCAGATGATCAAGAGGTTTGAACAGCTATGATTCGAATATGATCAGGAAGCTGTGCCAAAGTAGTTAAGCTAGATTCGAATACGATCAGCCCCCAATTGGTCTTATGGAATTATGATGATGAAGACACATGATCATTGAGGATGAAAAGGATAGAGGTCCTGCTTTATTATATTTCATAATATATACATCGTCAAAAATATGTCATCATAAGAGCGACAACTCAAGTGTAGTAAGGCCGAAGATGAGCAATATTCCGCGGCCATCGGGTCTCCTCCTCCGACTTACGTGAGTCTTTGTGCTCTCGAACATCAATAAGGTAGTATGACCCATTGTTCAAATTCTTGCTGACCACAAAAGGCCCTTCCCAAGGTGGGGACAACTTGTGCATATCAGTTTGATCCTGGATGAGCCGAAGCACCAAGTCACCTTCTTGAAAGGTTTTGGACTTAACCCGGCGGCTATGGTAGCGGCGCAGGCCTTGTTGATAAATCGCCAAACGAGCTGCTGAAAGATCGTGCTTCTCATCTAATAGGTCAAGTGCATCCTAACATGCTTGTTCATTATCAGCTTCAACGTAAGCTGCCACACGAGGAGAATCATGACGGATGTCACCAGGGGAACCACCTCTGCTCCGTAAACCATGAAGAAAGGCGTGTAACCCGTAGACCTGTTGGGGGTAGTGTTGATGCTCCATATCACAAAAGGTAACTACTCCACCCAACAACCCAGCGTCCGTTGCAAACGAACCATAAGCCGGAGCTTGATGCCTCTCAAAATCTCTTGATTGGCTCATTCAGCTTGACCATTGGATTGAGGGTGAGCTACTGATGATACATCAAGACGAATATGCTCACGTTGACAAAACTCTTTCATAGCACCTTTGGACAAATTAGTGCCATTATCAGTTATGATACTGTGGGGAAAGCCAAAATGGAAAATCACCCTTTTCATGAATTGAACCATCGTTGCCGCGTCACACTTACTGACCGGCTCTACTTCAACCCACTTTGTGAATTTGTCAACCGCCACCAAGAGGTGGGTCTTTTTATCCTTGGACCTTTTAAAAGGCCCAACCATGTCAAGTCCCCATACTGCAAATGGCCAAGTAATTGGAATCATCCTCAATTCTTGAGCCGGCATGTGAGCTTGCCGTGAGAATTTCTGACAACCATCACATTTACTGACCAAATCCTCTGCATCAGCGTGAGCTCTCAGCCAATAGAATCCATGACGAAAAGCTTTGGCCACAAGGGACTTTGAACCGGCATGATGGCCACAATCTCCTTCATGAATCTCACGAAGAATCTCTTGACCCTCCTCAGGAGAGACACAACGCTGAAACACCCCAGTGACACTGCAATGGTGTAACTCGCCATTGGCAATTGTATTGACTTAGACCGCTGGGTTATCTGCCTGGCCAAGGTTTCATCCTCAGGTAACTCGCCCCGGGTCATATAAGCCAAATATGGTATCGTCCAATCTGGGATGACGTGAAGAGCCGCCACCAATTGTGCTTCCGGGTCAGGAACAACGAGTTCTTCCTCTATAGGCAACTTGACAGAAGGGTTATGCAGAATATCCAAGAAAGTGTTAGGCGGCACCGGCTTACGCCGAGATCCCAACCGGCTTAAAGCATCGGCCACCTCATTCTTCCTGCGATCAATGTGCTCCAGTTGATAACCCTTGAAATGTCCAGCAACGACATCCACCTCGCGGCGATAAGCCGCCATAAGCAGGTCTTTGGAATCCCACTTGCCTGAAACTTGCTGAGCTACCAAGTCTGACTCGCCAAAACATCTCACCCAGCTTAAGTTCATCTCCTTAGCCATCCGAAGACCATGGAGCAAGGCTTCATACTCAGCTGAATTGTTAGTATAGGGAAACATCAACCTTAGGACATAACAAAACTTGTCACCTCGAGGGGAGGCTAAAACAACTCCAGCCCCCAAGCCTTCCAACTGCGTGGACCCATCAAAATGAATAGTCCAATATGTGTTATCCGGCTTCTCTTCAGGCATCTGCAGCTCTGTCCAGTCATTGATGAAATCCACCAGTGCTTGAGACTTGATAGCAGTGCGAGGCATATACTTCAAATGATGAGGCCCAAGCTCGATGGCCCACTTGGCGACTCGTCCTGTGGCTTCTTTGTTTTGAATGATATCTCCTAAAGGAGCAGAACTGACCACAGTGATGGGATGACCAAGAAAATATTGTTTAAGCTTCCGGCTGGCCATGAACACCCCATAAACGAGGTTCTGCCAATGTAGATATCTCTGCTTGTACTCAATAAGCACCTCACTTATGTAGTAAACCGGCCATTGAGCTGGATATTCCTTGCCAGCCTCCTTGCGCTCCACCACAATGGCCACACTGATAGCATGGGTGTTAGCAGCCACATATAACAATAATGGCTCCTTATCAATGGGAGTAGCAAGAACTGGCGGCTCAGCTAGCTGCCTCTTCAAGTCTTCAAGCGCATCGTTAGAAGCATCACTCCAGACGAAGTTATCTGTTTTCTTCATCATCTGATACAGTGGTATGGCCTTCTCACCCAACCAGCTTATGAACTGGCTTAAAGCAGCAATACGACCCGCCAAACACTGAACATCATTGATACACGCCGGCTTAGCCAAGGAGGTGATGGCCTTGATCTTCTCCGGGTTAGCCTCAATGCCTCTGTTAGAAACCAGAAAACCCAAAAGCTTGCCTGCCGGCACACCAAAAACGCACTTGGCCGGGTTAAGCATCATCTTGTAGACCCGGAGATTATCAAAGGTTTCCGTCAAATCATCTATCAAGGTGTCCTTGTCTCTTGATTTCACCACAATGTTGTCCACATAAGCATGAACGTTGCGCCCAATCTAACTGTGAAGACAATTCTGCACACATCGCTGATAAGTCGCCTGGGCACTCTTGAGCCCAAGAGGCATAGACACATAGCAGAAGGCTCCAAAGGGAGTAATGAAAGTTGTCTTCTCCTGGTCCTTAACTGCCATCTTGATCTGATGATAACCAGAATAAGCATCCAAAAAGCTTAAACACTTACAACCCGCCGTAGCATCAATGATTTGATCAATACGAGGGAGAGCAAAAGGATCAGTCAGACAAGCCTTGTTTAAGTCCGTGTAATCCACACACATGCGCCAGGTGCCATTCTTATTAAGCACTAGCATCGGGTTAGCCAACCACTCTGGATGAAAAACTTCAACAATGAACCCAGCTGCCAAGAGCCTGGCCACTTCCTCACCAATGGCCTTACGCCTCTCCTCATTGAACCACCAAAGAAACTACTTGACCAGCTTAAATTTCGGATCAATATTGAGAGTGTGCCAGCGAGTTCTCTCGGTACACCCAGCATGTCAAAAGGTTTCCATGCAAAGATGTCCCGGTTCTCACGGATGAACTCGATGAGCGCACTTTCCTATTTGGGATCCAGGTTAGCAATGATACTGAACTGCTTGGATGAGTCGCCAGGAACAAAATCAACCATCTTGGTGTCATCGGCCGATTTAAACTTCATCACTGGCTCATGCTCTGTAGTTGGTTTTTTCAAAGACGTCATATCCGTCGGGTCAATATTGTCCTTGTAAAACTTGAATTTCTCTGTTGCACAGACAGACTCAGCGTACACAACATCACCTTCTTCACATTCTAGGGCTATCTTCCGACTTCCATGCACCATAATGGTTCCTTTATAAGCCGGCATCTTGAGCTGCAGATAAACATAACACGGCCGTGCCATGAACTTGGCGTAAGGCGGCCGTCCAAACAGAGCGTGGTACGGGCTCCTGATTTTGACCACTTCAAAGGTTAACTTCTCAGCCCTGGAATCATGCTCATCTCCAAAGGCCACCTCCAGCTCAATCTTGCCCATCGGGTATGCCGACTTACCAGGAACGACTCCATGGAAAATAGTGTTGGACGTCTTAAGATTTTTATCAGTTAACCCCATGCGACGGAAAGTCTCATAATAAAGGATGTTGATGCTACTGCCTCCATCCATGAGCATTTTAGTGAATTTGTATCCACCAACTTGAGGCGCCACCACCAAGGCCAAGTGACCCGGATTGTCAACCCGGGGAGGGTGATCCTCTCTACTCCACAAAATGGGCTGCTTAGACCATCGCAACTAACAAGGAACCACCGGCTCAACAGCGTTCACAACCCTCTTATGAAGCTTCTGGTCTCGTTTGCACAAACTAGTGGTAAACACATGATACTGTCCACTATTCAGCTGCTTTGGATTACTCTAATATCCGGATTGCTGCTGCTGCTGACCTCCCTGACCGGATTGCTGATTGTAACCACCCTGATTACCTTGATTAAAACCGCCCTGATGACCTTGGGGGCCCTGGAAGTTGGAATTAGAACCGCCACCTCCATAGCCCGGGCCCTGGAAACCGCTGCCCGTTCCATGATTGTCGTCAAATGCGTTAGAGTTCTTGAAAGCCTTCATAATCGTACAATCCTTCCAAAGGTGAGTGTCCGGTTTCTTTGGCGTGCCATGCCTTGGACAGGGCTCATTCAGCAACTGCTCAAGAGTAGGACCTGACCCGCCGGTCCGAGGAGGCGGCCTCCCCTTACGATGTTGATTGTTGCCCCGTGGATTGGTGTTGGCCACAAACTCCAAGCTACCATCAGCCTTGCGTTTACCGTTGCCTCCTTGATTCGCTGGGTTATGCTGCGGGTCCTTAGCGTTGCCGCTCTTCTTTCCCTTACCTGTCTTCTCATCACCAGATTCGGGGTCCTTGGTACTATCAGAGTCGGCATATTTGACTAGAGCTGCCATCAACTGGCCCATGTCATTACAATCGCGCTTGAGCCGCCCCAGCTTCTGTTTCAGAGGCTCAAAATGGCAATTTTCTCCAACATTAAGACTACAGAGCCGGCTTTCATGTTATCGGATGAGTGTATGATAGCTTTGACCCGGCGCACCCAATGTGTCGTGGATTCACCCTCCTCTTGCTTGCAATTGGTCAAGTCCACAATAGAAATGGGCTGCTTGCATGTGTCTTTAAAGTTCTGAATAAACCAGGCCTTCAACTCTCCCCATGACCCGATGGAGTTGGCGGGCAGTCCCTTTAACCAAGTACGGGACGTCCCATCCAGCATCATGGTGAAGTATTTGGCACACGCAGCATCACTGACGTCCAGTAGCTCCATGGCCATCTCATAACCTTCAATCCATGCCTCAGGGCGTAAGTCAGCTGTGTAATTAGGCACCTTTCGAGGTCCTTTGAAATCCTTGGGCAAACGCTCATTATGCAGAGCCGGCACCAAACAGGGCACCCATGTAGATCTTGAGGTCAAGCCTACCTCAACCAAAGTCGTTGGATAAAGCGGAAGGGGCTGGTAAGCCGCCCGCTGAGCCGCCTGCTCGGCTTCTTGACGCACTCTGTCCTGATCAACTAAATTAGGAACTCCATCACGTACCGGGTCATACCCGCGCGGCTGATCACGGCGCTGGGCATTGCTTGAAATAGCTAGTGAGTCCATGTGCCCGCTATAGCTCCGGCTCCGGCTTGGGCAAGGGGTCGAATGAATCATGTCTCGATTATAAGAGTACGCCTCCTGTTGCGCCAATGCTGTCTGAAGAAGTTCTCCGACCCTTCATGTTTCAACCGCCGTTTGAGAGTCGCCATCCACTGGGAGAGCCGCCAATCGTGCCGCCGCAACGATCATGTTCTCCAAAGGATTAGAATAATGACCCGGTGGTGTCGGTATGTGCTGAGGTGGAGCAGTATTCAGACGAGGGGGTTCCATCACACGTGGTTGAACCGACGTCCCAGCCCCGGGTGCCGTAGCCCGGTTTATCTCCGACGGGTTACTGGGCCCTGCACCGAGCGTGTGGAAGAGGTTTCTAGGCTCATAAACTGTAGGCAGACGGGACTGAACCTTCTGATGCCTTCTCCTCATGATCTCATTTGATGCGTTCTGATCCATCGTAAGCCGGAAAGCCTTTGACTGAATCCGCTAGGCCTGAGCATCCAAAGCCACCAGTTCCGCGGCCATCCTGACTTCCTCTGCCGCCAGGTCTTCTTTGTCTTGTGCTACGTCCTCACGCAGCTGCGCCACTTCCGCATCATGTTGAGCCTGATTAGCCGGGTTGACTACGGCTGTTAACAAAGCCGTCAACTTATCAATTAAAGCCATCAAAACTTGAGCCGACGGGTGCGCAGGGCTCCTACCCCGACTTCCGTCACCTTTGGTGATCCGGAAGTCATTGCTGCCGCAGCTATAGAGTTTTGCCCAGGTTGCGTACCAGCCATGAAGATCCCGACTCTGTTTCGCGGCTCAAAGGGGTCTGGAATACTATTGCCATCGGAATAGCCCCCAAGCCCACCATCTTGCAGTTGATACAACGAATCCGTCCCACCTATGGACGATTCACCATCAGAGTAGATGGTCGTCTCACCGCCAGACATAGATCCTTCATCCAATTCTGCTCCGTGGATGCATCCCGCGAAGGCACGCTTCATGGCGGGCTGATCTCGGGCGGGTCTCGCATGCTAAGCCGTCTCGACAATGTCGATGCAGATGTGCGACTTAGGGCCCGGCTCGCCGATCTTGCCGATGAAGACGTGGATCCCGCCGAAGTGGACCCGGTACCCGTACTCAATTGAGCTGGCCTCGAGGCCCCAGCCTGTGTCATCGATGTAGAGCTTGCCGCGACGACTCTTGGTCATCTGGCCCATAGCGTATCCCTTGAGCCCTTCGAAGTTGCCCTTTAAGAACTCAAATCCACCGTGCGCTGGCCCCACGGTGGGTGCCAACTATCATGGAAAGGTCATGGCAGATGTCCTAGCAAAAGGACTTAGTCGTGGAGCCATCGCAACTATGAAGCTTAAAGGGGTTAAAACGGGATAAAGGATATGGGAGTTTATACTGGTTCGGCCCGTTGCGGTGAAGGTAAAGGCCTAATCCAGTTTGAGGTGGTATTGCTTATGTCTGATTACCAGGGAGCGAATCTGCTTGACCTAGCTTTCGATCTGATGTTACTTGTCCTGAATCGCCGTCGAGTCGTCCCTTTATATACAGAGGTCGATGCCCAGCGGCTCACGGAGTCCCGCCCGGCTCATAAACTGTGTCCGGCTCGGTGACTATCTAGTCTTGCCTTACAATACAAGTCATACAAATATGGCAGTTTATCTCTATGGGCCTTAAGCCGCCTTTGGGCCTTGGGCGCTTAACTGAACCGCCATCTTCAAATATCATCGTGGGCTTCATATGATGAATCGCCATAGGTATAACCCGGCCCTTCCTAGGCGGGTTATCCTAATAGTTATATCCCCAACAAGGGGTGTGGCGTACCGCAAGGCGGGACTCCACGGGATACTGTTCATCTCCATCACCGACCTCCTCCAGCCTCCACGGGCTACTATTCATCCACCGTCGACCTCCTCCAGCCTCGACCTGCAACTGTTCATCCATGGGCTCCTGTTCATCCAGCCTCCATCGCGCGCTACTCCACCGGCTACTGTTCAACCAGCCCTCTCCACGGGCTCATGTTCAACCACCCCTTCACGGGCTACTGTTCATCCAGCCCTCCACTGTCTACTGTTCAACCAGCCCTCCACGGGGTCGTCCTGTTCATCCAGCCCTCCACGGGGTCGTCCTATTCATCCATCCCTCCACGGGGTCTTGTGCATCCAGCCCCAACCGGCTCGATCGATCGGGGTCCTGTTCATCCAGAGGCAACACCATGGGGTCCTGTTCATCCACCCCCAACGGGAACTGTTCATCCAAAACACCCAGCAACGCTCACTATTCATCCAAACCCCCAACAACACTCACTATTCATCTAGAGGCAGCATCGATCGGCTTCAGTTAACAGCAGTAGCGAAGGAATCGCTCGAGCGCTCGCATTCAGTAATGCGTAGCCTGCAGTGCAATCGCTCGGGTTCAGTTAGGCGACGCCTCGCTCGGGTTAAGTTAGAGCCCAACGCCTCGCACCCATGCACGTACGGTACGAGAGAAACATGCATCGCTCGGTCCCCGACCACCCACCATAACCGGGAACTCCCCGAAATTTTCTCCGCCCTTGCTTCTACCACGGTTTTTTCCGTCATGGACGGCCCAAAGAATGTCATGCGGCTGCGTCCCCAGCCGGCCCAGGACGAAAATCCCATTTTCTGTCATGATTTTTTGTCATAGAAGTAGGAGCCCACCACATCTATGATGATACCGGGTTTTTTCACGGTTATTGTCATAGAAGTGTCATAAGTATGACATAATTTTTTTTCGGCCCAAAATGTCACGAATGTGTCTTTTTTTGTAGTGCATGAATGCAAGTGGGGTATAGAAAATCGACATGACTTTTGATAATAAATAACATAATTTTTTAAATATAATTAAGAAGAAGAGAATTTCCTAGTTAATTAACAGAAAACCAGATGCAAACTGATACATATATACCACATGTGGACTAGTCGCTAAGACATAAACTCCATGGCCTCACGGTCAACCCGACAAACATAAATAACATGTAACAACCATGAACCCTCACACTTCTATGTCTCAAAGAAACCCTCAATGAAACCAAGGTTGAATACATCGAACGCCACCAAATACACGGAGAAGAGCCAGTCGAAGATGGAGCACGAAGGGATTGAGTATCCTTCGTTAAGTAGCCGTTGACACCTTACCAATGGCGCCACTCTTCTTGCCTATGGTCCTGAGAGCCTTCTTCACCTTCTTTATTTTACCCATAGAAACCTCCTCTGCTAGGAGGCAAGCAATTGCTTTGCCAGACCCAGGACAAGCTGCCTCGAAGGAGGCGAGCAAGCCGCCAAGCTTTTTTCAAAGACTCGTGGCATGATTAAAAAATTGCAACATTTAAAACAAGGCACTGATAGGGTAACAAGATATTATGATGATTTACAAACTACATTGTTGCACTCATTATTAGAAGAAAGCGAAGAAGATTTTATGGATACATTTTGGGGAGGATTAATCCGTGATATTCAAGAGATACTAATTCATGAAGAGTGTTATCCTTTGGACCATTTGTTTTGTCTTGCTTGCAAAGCTGAACTGGAAATAAAACGACGTGTTGCCCACAAGGAGAACAAGCACATTGTGCACATTCCAAGTGGTGATACAGATGTTTCTTCAACTACTAGGCGTACTATGACAACCACATCCGTTGTTGCGAGGACTACATCATCTCCACCATGTGACACATCACCATCGAGAGTGCCTACATCACCTAAGTTGATCATAAGAGGTAATGACAAAGATACAGATTTTCCACTGTCACATGAGAATGATGCATGCCTAGTTAACTTGAATACATCATTTGTTGAGTTACCTATTGATTTGGGCATACCACCTATTTTAGAGAATTGTGTTACTGTCATGAACGCGTCATGTGATCAAACAATTGAAATACCAACAATTTTGAGTGCACCCATTCAATTAACTATTGATGCAAAAGAACCAACGTTTAATCATTTTGATATAACCTCTAATCTTGGTGATGATTCTGTGACAAATGACTTATTGCTTGTTTGCTTATTTAAGCATGTTGTAGCATGTAAATTTGATTCAAGTAAGATTTATTCACCAATGTTGGGATGGTTTAATGATGAACATTTTCAACCTTTTCAAATGAATAAGAGCTTCACTTATATGTGCAAACTGAGTTGCAATATTTCCATGCCTTCTACTTCTTGTGTTAATATTTTTGGCTTCACATTTTATGAACTATGAAAAAAGTTACTCATGTATACATGTGTCATATGTGCAAAAGTCAAGGGAAGTAAAATTGTATGAGATATACATATACAACATGTACACCTTGTCTCTTTTGTTAGCCACATTTCAGATTAAGCAACGCTGAGGACGGCTTTATTTTCAAGAAGGGGAGGATGATGAGGACATGACTACCTTGTATATGACCAAAAATATTGCATACATTTATATTTATGAGGTGATTTCTGATGCAAACTATGCAATAATTTATTTATGTCATCCAGTACAAAAATACTTCACAAACTTTTGTGTCATGTCTAATTGCAGGTGTATTTTTCATTTGTAATCCACATATGAAGATAAGGGGAAAAGAGAAGTTTAGGCGTTATTCAAAAAGTCCTCTCACGTCAATTTTTGGCCAACAGAAGATAGAGTCCAAGTCTCTCACGTTCTGGATTCAGATTTGGACAACACAGACATACCTGCCTCAAAACGCCAAGAACTCTTTTATACAGACTCCAAATTGGGTGACTCTTTTTTTGTTGGAAAGTAGATTTCGTGCTCTTTCCAACCCAATTGGATTAACCTTCAAATTCTTTGGGAGCGTTAAGTTATCGATAAAACAATCTGACGCTGCAGCAGAATCTGAGTCAAACTACAAGTCCAAAGGTGTTGCTTCACCTCCACTTGGGCCCATGAGCCTTGTACGACCTAGGGTTAGTTTTAGACTGCCTTGGGACATCCTCCCACTGCCTTGAGCTTTAAGTACTTGCTCAGCTTGAGTGTAACCATAGAAGCATATTTGCTAATGAGTTTAAGTTCAGCTTTAACTCTAGCCATATAATCGCTCAAGCGTCCTATCTCGAAAGCATTTTTCTTTTATTCTCTACCAACATAAGCATTAAAAATTTCTTGTCTAGCCATAAAGTCATCAAATTCATCTAAACATGGGCTATGGAATTTAGTAGACGGGATTTCAACTTTATCATATCTATAGAGAGAATTTATCTTTACTACCTGTGTCGGGTTATCAAGACAATGTGTTTCTTCGACAGGCGGTAGATTAAGACCATGTATTTCTTCAATAGGAGGTAAATTCTTAACATCTTAAGCTTTAATACCTTTTTATTTCATTGATTTCTTTGCCTCTTGCATATCTTCAGGACTAAGAAATAGAACACCCCTCTTCTTCGGAGTTGGTTTAGGAATAGGCTCAGAAGTTGGCTCAATTCGCTCAGGAATTACCTCAGAATTGGCTCAGGAAGAGTCCAATTATTTTCATTAGTCAACATATTATTCAATACTAATTCAGCTTGGTCGACTGTTCTTTCCCTGAAAACACAACCAGCACAACTATCCAGGTAGTCCTTGGAAGCATCAGTTAATCCATTATAAAAGATATCAAGTATTTCATTTTTCTTAAGAGGATGATCAGGCAAAGCATTAAGTAATCGGAGAAGCCTCCCCCAATCTTGTGGGAGACTCTCTTCTTCGATTTGCACAAAATTATATATTTCCCGCAAGGCAGCTTGTTTCTTATGAGCAGCAAAATGTTTAGCAGAGAAGTAATAAATCATATCCTGGGGACTACGCACACAACCAGGATCAAGAGAATTAAACCAAGTTTTAGCATCACCCTTTAATGAGAATGGAAATATCTTAAGGATATAGTAATAGTGGGACTTCTCATCATTAGTAAATAGGGTGGCTATATTATTTAACTTGGTAAGATGTGCCACAACAGTTTTAGATTCATAGCCATGAAAAGGATCAGATTCAACCAAAGTAATAATCTCAGGATCAACAGAGAATTCATAATCCTTCTCAGTAACACAGATAGGTGAAGTAGCAAAAGCGGGGTCATGTTTCATTCTAGCATTAAGGGATTGCTGCTTCCATTTAGCTAATAACTTCTTAAGATCATATCTATCATTGCAAGCAAAAAATGGCTCTAGCAGCTTCTTCATCCATAACATAACCCTCAGGAACAACAGGCAATTCATAATTAGGGGGAGAACCTTCATCATCACTATCATCAATAATTTCATTCTCAATAATTTCATTCTCTCTAACCCTAGCAAGTTGTTCATCAAGAAATTCACCTAATGGCAAGGTAGTATCAAGCATAGAAGTAGTTTCATCATAGCAGAAGTGGCATCATCAATAACATGTGACATATCAGAATTCATAGCAGTAGCAGGTTTAGGTGTTGCAAGCTTACTCAAAACAGAAGGAGAATCTAGTGCAGAGCTAGATGGCAGTTCCTTACCTCCCCTCGTAGTTGAGGGAAAAATCTTAGTTCTTTCATCTTTCAAGTTCCTCATGGCCAGCAGATATAAATCCCAAGTGACTCAAAGAATAGAGCTATGCTCCCCGACAACGGCGCCAGAAATTAGTCTTGATAACCCACAAGTATAGGGGATCGCAACAGCTTTCGAGGGTAGAGTATTCAACCCAAATTTATTGATTCGACACAAGGGGTGCCAAAGAATATTCTCAAGTATTAGCAGTTGAGTTGTCAATCAACCACACCTGGATAACTTAGTATATGCAGCAAAGTATTTAGTAGCAAAGTAGTATGATAGTAATGGTAACAGTGGCAAAAGTAACGATAGCAATTTTGTAGTAGTTGTAACAGTAGCAATGGAAAAGTAAATAAGCGAAGCACAATATGTGAAAAGCTCATAGGCATTGGATCAGTGATGGATAATTATGTCGGATGCGATTCCTCATGTAATAGCTATAACATA
The DNA here is from genome assembly GCF_002162155.2 of Triticum dicoccoides. Classification (NCBI taxonomy): domain Eukaryota; kingdom Viridiplantae; phylum Streptophyta; class Magnoliopsida; order Poales; family Poaceae; genus Triticum; species Triticum dicoccoides. The sequence continues at coordinate 331,487,601 of NC_041391.1, read as the reverse complement.
GGGTGACACATAACTAGCTCTAGTTCATCAATGTAATGTAGACACGTATTCCGAATATAGTCATATGTGCTTATGGAAAAGAACTTGCATGACATCTTTTGTCCTACCCTCCCGTGGCAGCGGGGTCCTAATGGAAACTAAGGGATATTAAGGCCTCCTTTTAATAGAGTACCGGACCAAAGCATTAACACATAGTGAATACATGAACTCCTCAAACTACGGTCATCACCGAGAAGTATCCCGATTATTGTCACTTCGGGGTTGTCGGATCATAACACATAATAGGTGACTATAGACTTGCAAGATAGGATCAAGAACTCACATATATTCATGAAAACATAATAGGTTCAGATCTGAAATCATGGCACTCGGGCCCTAGTGACAAGCATTAAGCATAGCAAAGGCATAGCAACATCAATCTCAAAACATAGTGGATGCTAGGGATCAAACCCTAACAAAACTAACTTAATTACATGGTAAATCTCATCCAACCCATCACCGTCCAGCAAGCCTATGATGGAATTACTCACGCACGACGGTGAGCATCATGAAATTGGTGATGGAGGATGGTTGATGATGCCGATGGCGACGAATCCCCCTCTCCGGAGCCCCGAACGGACTCCAGATCAGCCCTCTCGAGAGAGATTAGGGATTGGCGGCGGCTCCGTACCGTAAAACGCGATGAAACTTTCTCCCTGATTTTTCTCTCCGTGAAACGGAATACATAGAGTTGGAGTTGAGGTCGGTGGAGCATCACGGGGCCCACGAGACAGGGGGCGCGCCCAGGGGGAGGGGGCGCGCCCCCACCTTCGTGGACAGGGTGTGGGCCCCCTGGCCTTGATTCTTTCGCTAGTATTTTTTACATTTTCCAAAAGTTATCTCCGTGGATTTTCAGGTCATTCCGAGAACTTTTGTTCACTGCACAATAAACAACACCATGGCAGTTCTGCTGAAAACAGCTTCAGTCCGGGTTAGTTTCATTCAAATCATGCAAGTTAGAGTCCAAAACAAAGGCAAAAGTGTTTGGAAAAGTAGATACGTTGGATAAGTATCAACTCCCCCATGCTTAAACCTTTGCTTGTCCTCAAGCAATTCAGTTGATAAACTGAAAGTGATAAAGAAAAACTTTTAGAAACTCTATTTGCTCTTGTTGTTGTAAATATGTAAAGCCAACATTCAAGTTTCAGCAAAGATTATGAACTAATCATATTCACAATAACACTTAGGTCTCATATTTACTCATATCAATGGCATAATCAGCTAGCGAGCAATAATAATAAATCTTGGATGATGACACTTTCTCAAAACAATCATAATATGATATAACAAGATGGTATCTCGCTAGCCCTTTCTAAGACCGCAAAACATAAATGCAGAGGACCTTTAAAGATCAAGGACTGACTAAACATTGTAATTCATGGTAAAAGAGATCCAGTCAAGTCATACCCGATATAAACTAATAGTAATGCATGCAAATGACAGTGTGCTCTCCAGCGGGTGCTTTTTAATAAGAAGGTGATGACTCACCATAACAGTAAATAGATAGGCCCTTCGCAGAGGGAAGCAGGGATTTGTAGAGGTGCCAGAGCTCGGTTTTAAAATAGAGATGAGAACATTTTGAGTGTCATACTTTCACTGTCAACGCAACAACTATGAGATGGCGATATCTTCCATGCTACATACATTATAGGCGGTTCCCAAATAGAATGGTGAAAGTTTATACTCCCCCACCACCAACAAGCATCAATCCATGGCTTGCTCGAAACAACAAGTGCCTCCAACTAGCAACAGCCTTGGGGGAGTTTTGTTTAATTATTTTGATTTTCTTTGATCTTTTTGATCATGGGACTGGGCATCCCGGTTACCAGCCATTTTCTCGTGAATGAGGAGCGGAGTCCACTCCCCTTGAGAATAACCCACCCAGCATGGAAGATACAGACAGCCCTGGTTGAAACATGAGCTGCTCGAGCATACAAAACAGAATTTCATGTGAAGGTTTGGAGTTTGGCACATACAAATTTACTTTGAACGGCAGGTAGATACCTCATATAGGAAGGTATGGTGGACTCATATGGAATAACTTTGGGGTTTATGGAGTTTGGATGCACAAGCAGTATTCCCGCTTAGTACAGGTGAAGGCTAGCAAAAGACTGGGAAGCGACCAACTGAGAGAGCGACAACAGTCATGAACATGCATTAAAATTAATCTACACCAGGTGCAAGCATGAGTAGGATATAATCCACCATGAACATAAATATCATGAAGGCTATGTTGATTTGTTTTCAACTACATGCGTGAACATGTGCCAAGTCGAGTCACTCAATTCATTCAAAGGAGGATACCATCCTATCATACCACATCACAATCATTTTAATAGCATGTTGGCACGCAAGGTAAATCATTATAAGCTCCTTGCTAATTAAGCATGGCATAAGCAACTATAATCTCTAAATGTCATTGCAAACATGTTTACTCATAATAGGTTGAATCAGGAACGATGAACTCATCATATTTACAAAAACAAGAGAGGTCGAGTTCATACCAGCTTTTCTCATCTCAATCGGTCCATCATATATCGTCATTATTGCCTTTCACTTGCACGACCGAACGGTGTGTATAATAATAATAGTGCACGTGCATTGGACTAAGCTAGAATCTGCAAGCATTCGATTCAAGAGAGAAGACAAAGTAATATGGGCTCTAAATTAAATCAACAATCATGCATATGAGAGCCACTAGACATTTTCAATATGGTCTTCTACTCTTGACCCCCAAAGGAAAGAAAAGAAAATAAAACTATTTACACGGGAAAGCTCCCAACAAGCAAAAGAAGAGCGAGAAATCTTTTTGGGTTTTCATTTTAATTACTACTACAAGCATGGTTAAGCTAACTATCTTTTTTGGTTTGTCTTAAGGTTTAACAAACACACAATAAGAAAGCTAGAAAAAGAAATTAAACTAGCATGGATAATACAATGAAAGAGTTGAGCACCAACAACTAGAATAGTGTGTGAACATGAATGTAAAGTCGGTGAGAAATACGTACTCCCCCAAGATTAGGCTTTTGGCCTAAATTGGTCTAATGCCAAGGATAGCCTGGCTGATATCCGAAGTTATAACTGGGGTCATACTAAGATGCAACAGCCAGTGCATCCTGAGCTACGGCGTGTTGACGAGCTGCCTCCGCTCTCCCCTCGTGTTCGGCTGCCTCCTCCCTGGTAACAACATATCTTCGTTTTGCCTGGTAATCAAAAAGGAAAGGAGCAGTGAGAGTAACATGGACAGCGCGACGTCTGTCAAAGATTAGTCGATACTGGAGGAATTGTTCATTCCTCAAAAGAAAACAATGTCTGACCATCGCGTCATAATCTAAATAAGCAGGAGGCAACTCCATATCCTCCTCTCGTGGAGATATACCAAGATAATTAGCAACACAGGTCACATAAATCCCTCCAAATAAATCTCCAGATATACCATTATTATGCAACCTACATGCAACTATTGCCCCCATGTTATAATCTTTATTACCTAACACAACACTCTTGAGGACATAAAGATCAGGGACACACATGTGACATGCTTCATCTTTGCCGTTAATACATCTACCAATGAAGAGAGCAAAATATTGTATAGCAGGAAAGTGAATGCTCCCTATGGTAGCTTGTGCTATGTCCCTAGATTCTCCCACAGTAATACTAGCAAGAAAGTCTTTATATTCAGATTTGTGGGGTTCATGAACATTGGCCCACTGCGGGAGTTTGCAAGCAGTAGTAAAATCTTCTAAGTCCATGGTATAAGATTCATCATAAATATCAAACAGGATATTCTGAGAATTACGCGAAGATGAAAATTTAAACCTTCTCACAAATGTATCAGTCATTTGGTAGTACTGAGGACACTTATCTTGTATGAAGTCCTCAAGATCAGCATTACACACATATGCGTCAAATTCATCCTTAATGCCTGCATTGACCATAAAATCTTCTGATGGCCACTCGCAAGCCCGCACTTCGGCTTCCCTTGGTGGTTCATCGTCTTGCTCATGCATAGCACGCCTAGGTCCTCTCTTAGTTGAGGAACCACCTTGTACATTCTCCTGGACATATTTCTTTCCTCTGAAAAATTCCGAAATCTTTAGTAACTTCAAAATAAAAGTGAATGAAACTAAACAAGATTGGTAGCAACTACTCCCACAAGTGCCTAGAGCCTATATCATGCATTAGAATTACTTGGGACCTAATAAATTTGACATGCAAGCTCAAGAATAGGGTCACCTATGAAACAAAAATTTGCAATAAATAAAGCACTAGAACAAAAACTAATTGGACCAATGGAGGAGTCACAACCAAGCAACAATCTCCCAAAGCAGTTTTGTGAATGGAGCTTTGAGCAAGGAGATCGAAAATCGCAGCAAAATGAGCTAGAACTCGTGCTTGAGGTGGATGGGGATTTTTTTTGGGAGGAAGATAAAGTGTGTGGGTGCAGGAATAAGTGGAGGGGGGCCACCGTGGGCCCACGAGATAGGGGGCGCGCCCAGGGGGTGTGGGCGCGCCCTCCACTCTCGTGGCCAGGTGCTTACCCCCCTAAAGTGTTCTCAGTGCCTAAATTCCTCAAAAATTCCATAAAAACATACTAAATTTGCAGGGCATTTGGAGCACTTTTATTTTCGGGATATTTTTCATTGCACGGAGAATTCAGAAAACAGACAGATAATACTATTTTTGCTTTATTTATTCTAAATAACAGAAAGTAAAAAGAGGGTACAGAAGGTTGTGCCTTCTAGTTTCATCCATCTCATGATCATCAAAATGAATCCACTAACAAGGTTGATCAAGTCTTGTTAACAAACACATTCCGACTAACACGGAACCAGAGAAATTTCGAATAACACTAGGTTACCTGAACGGGGATATGAACATCCCCAACAATAAGAATATCATACTTTTTCTTGACAGTAGGAAGAGGAAATTCAAAACCTCCAATAATGATAGTTGGAATTTTTCCAATAGAATTGATACTATAAACTTGAGGTTGTTTCCTCGGAAAGTGTACCGTATGCTCATTACCATTAACATGAAAAGTGACATTTCCTTTGTTGCAATCAATAACAGCCCCTGCAGTATTCAAAAAAGGTCTACCAAGGATAATCGACATACTATCATCCTCGGGAATATCAAGAATAACAAAGTCCGTTAAGATAGTGACATTTGTAACCACAACAGGCACATCCTCACAAATACCGACATGTATAGCAGTTGATTTATCAGCCATTTGCAAAGATATTTCAGTAGGTGTCAACTTATTCAATTCAAGTCTACGATATAAAGAGAGAGGCATAACACTAACACCGGCTCCAAGATCACATAAAGTAGTTTTAACATAATTTATTTTAATGGAGCATGGTATAGTTGGTACCCCTGGATCTCCAAGTTTCTTTGGTATTCCACCTTTAAAAGTATAATTAGCAAGGATGGTGGAAATTTCATCTTCCAATATCTTTCTTTTATTTGTAATGATATCCTTCATATATTTAGCACAAGGATTTAATTTAAGCATATCTGTTAAGCGCATACGTAAGAAGATAGGTCTAATCATTTTAGCAAAGCGCTCAAAATCCTGATCATCCTTTGTTTTGGATGGTTTAGGAGGAAAGGGCATGGGTTTCTGAACCCATGGTTCTCTTTCTTTACCGTGCTTCCTAGCAACAAAATCTCTTTTATCATAACATTGATTCTTTGATTGTGGGTTATCAAGATCAACAGCAGGTTCAACCTCTACATCATTATTATTGCTAGGTTGAGCGTCAACATGAACAGTATCATTAACATTATCACCAAGTTCATGTTCATCACCTGATTGTGTTTCAGCATCAGAAATAGAACTATCATTGGGATTCTCAGGTGTGTCTACGATAGGTTCACTAGAAGCATGCAAAGTCCTATCATTTTTCTTTTTCTTCTTCTTAGAATAACTTGGTGCCTCTAAATTATTTCTCTGAGAATCCTGCACAATTCTCTTAGGGTGGCCTTCAGGATACAAAGGTTCTTGAGTCATTCTACCAGTTCTAGTAACCACTCTAATAGAAAATTCATGTTTATTATTTAATTCATCGAGCAAATCACTTTGAGCTTTAAGTACTTGCTCAGATTGAGTGGTAACCATAGAAGCATATTTGCTAATGAGTTTAAGTTCACCTTTAACTCTAGCCATATAATCGCTCAAGCATCCTATCTCGAAAGCACTATTATTTAATTCTCTACCAACATAAGCATTAAAAATTTCTTGTCTAGCCATAAAGTCATCAAATTCATCTAAACATGGGCTATCGAATTTAGTAGACGGGATTTCAACTTTATCATATCTATAAAGAGAATTTACCTTTACTACCTATGTTGGGTTATCAAGACAATGTGTTTCTTCGACAGGCGGTAGATTAAGACCATGTATTTCTTCAATAGGATGTAAATTCTTAACATCTTTAGCTTTAATGCCTTTTTCTTTCATTGATTTCTTTGCCTCTTGCATATCTTCAGGACTGAGAAATAGAACACCTCTCTTCTTTGGAGTTGGTTTAGGAATAGGCTCAGGAGTTGGCTCAATTCGCTCAGGAATTGCCTCAGGAATTGGCTCACGAAGAGTCCAATTATTTTCATTAGTCAACATATTATTCAATAGTAATTCAGCTTGGCCGACTCTTCTTTCCCTGAAAACACAACCATCACAACTATCTAGCTAGTCATTGGAAGCATCGGTTAGTCCATTATAAAAGATATCAAGTATTTCATTTTTCTTAAGAGGATGATCAGGCAAAGCATTAAGTAATCGGGGAAGCCTCCCCCAAGCTTGTCGGAGACTCTCTTCTTTGATTTGCACAAAATTATATATTTCCCGCAAGGCAGCTTGTTTCTTATGAGCAGGGAAATATTTAGCAGAGAAGTAATAAATCATATCCTGGGGACTACGCACGCAACCAGGATCAAGAGAATTAAACAAAGTTTTAGCATCACCCTTTAATCAGAATGGAAATATCTTAAGGATATAGTAATAGCGGGACTTCTCATCATTAGTAAATAGGGTGGCTATATCATTTAACTTGGTAAGATGTGCCACAACAGTTTCAGATTCATAGCCATAAAAAGGATCAGATTCAACCAAAGTAATAATCCCAGGATCAACAGAGAATTCATAATACTTATCAGTAACACAGATAGGTGAAGTAGCAAAAGCGGGGTCATGTTTCATTCTAGCATTAAGGGATTGCTGCTTCCATTTAGCTAATAACTTCTTAAGATCATATCTATCATTGCAAGCAAAAATGGCTCTAGCAGCTTCTTCATCCATAACATAACCCTCAGGAACAACAGGCAATTCATAATTAGGGGGAGAACCTTCATCATCACTATCATCAATAATTTCATTCTCTCTAACCCTAGCAAGTTGTTCATCAAGAAATTCACCTAATGGCAAGGTAGTATCAAGCATAGAAGTAGTTTCATCATAAGTATCATCATAGCAGAAGTGGCATCATCAATAACATGTGACATATCAGAACTCATAGCAGTAGCAGGTTTAGGTGTCGCAAGCTTACTCAAAACAGAAGGAGAATCTAGTGCAGAGCTAGATGGCAGTTCCTTACCTCCCCTCGTAGTTGAGGGAAAAATCTTAGTTCTTTCGTCTTTCAAGTTCCTCATAGTGACTAGGAGATGTAAATCCCAAGTGACTCAAAGAATAGAGCTATGCTCCCCGGCAACAGCACCAGAAATTAGTCTTGATAACCCACAATTATAGGGGATCGCAATAGCTTTCGAGGGTAGAGTATTCAACCCAAATTTATTGATTCGACACAAGGGGAGCCAGAATATTCTCAAGTATTAGCAGTTGAGCTGTCAATTCAACCACACCTGGATAACTTAGTATCTGCAGCAAAGTATTTAGTAGCAAAGTAGTACGATAGTAATGGTAAAAGTGGCAAAAGTAACAATAGCAGTTTTGTAGTAGTTGTAACAGTAGCAACAGAAAAGTAAATAAGTGAAGCACAATATGTGAAAAGCTCGTAGGCATTGGATCAGTGATGGATAATTATGTCGGATGCGATTCCTCATGTAATAGCAATAACATAGGGTCACACAGAACTAGCTCCAGTTCATCAATGTAATGTAGGCATGTATTCCAAATATAGTCATGCGTGCTTATGGAAAAGAACTTGCATGACATCTTTTGTCCTACCCTCCCGTGGCAGCGGGGTCCTAATGGAAACTAAGGGATATGAAGGCCTCCTTTTAATAGAGTACCGGACCAAAGCATTAACACATAGTGAATACATGAACTCCTCAAACTACAGTCATCACCGAGAAGTATCCCTATTATTGTCACTTCGGGGTTGTCGGATCATATCAAATAATAGGTGACTATAGACTTGCAAGATAGGATCAAGAACTCACATATATTCATGAAAACATAATAGGTTCAGATATGAAATCATGGCACTCGGGCCCTAGTGACAAGCATTAAGCATAGCAAAGTCATAGCAACATCAATCTCAGAACATAGTGGATGCTAGGGATCAAATCCTAACAAAAATAACCTAATTACATGGTAAATCTCATCCAACCCATCAAAGTCCAGCAAGCCTACGATGGAATTACTCACGCACGGCGGTGAGCAGCATGAAATTGGTGATGGAGGATGGTTGATGATGACGATGGCGACGAATCCCCCTCCCCGGAGCCTCGAACGGACTCCAGATTAGCCCCCCTGAGAGATTAGGGCTTGGCGGCGGCTTAGTATCATAAAACGCGATGAAACTTTCTCTCTGATTTTTTTCTCCCCGAATCGGAATATATAGAGTTGGAGTTGAGGTCGGTGGAGCATCAGGGCACCCACGAGACAGGGGCGAGCCCAGGGGGAGGGGGCGCGCCCACCACCCTCGTGGACAGGGTGTGGGCCCCCTGGCCTTGATTCTTCCGCCAATATTTTTTATATTTTCCAAAAGTTATCTCTATGGATTTTCAGGTCATTCCGAGAACTTTTGTTCTCTGCACAATAAACAACACCATGGCAGTTCTGCTGAAAACAACGTCTGTCCGGGTTAGTTTCATTCAACTCATGCAAGTTAGAGTCCAAAACAAAGGCAAAAGTGTTCGAAAAAGTAGATACATTGGAGAAGTATCAGAGACCAACAAGGACACCACCCTTGGGGTTGAGAGCTCTGACACCGTCGACAATGTTAAATACCAAGATTTGGAGAGCACATGCCTGGTAGCATGCAGCTCCTCATGAAGATTGGCAACCCACGAATCCACGTGGGATCAGGAGGCGAAGACCCCAGGTAAGATCCTTACCGGGGACGACTCCAAGGCCCCCGACAAGCCTTGCCGGGGACGATCACTGGGCCGCGGCCTGGCCCGCGCTCGGAAAGGTTTCACCACTTCACCACCACTCCAACGCGATGATAGGTATGCCAGCTAAGCAGGTGCCTGCATGGCGGCATGAAAATCTTCGTGGAAGCCTACAATTTCACCAACACAGCAGCTGGTTGGCCAGCGTGGCGCTGCATGCCTCGTCAGCCCGGATGCGTGGCGAGGAGGAGTGGTGAAGGATGAGATGAGCTCTGTTGCCGTCCCCAATAAAGCGAGAGGACACGTAGGCAGGGCATTAAATGCGCTTGTCCTACGTTGATCGAGCGATAAGCTTGTACCACTGTAGCTTGCCACCTCCTGTGTGCCACTGTGGCAACCCCTTTGTGTATAAAAGGAGGCCCAAGGCGCACAGAGAGAGGATTCAGACTTTTGGACAAAGCACGCATCGTAGCTAGTCCAAGAGCTCAAGAACACACATATAACCAGATAAAGCAGGACTAGGGTATTACGCATGTTCACGGCCCAAACCTAGATAAAAATCCCCTGCATGCTAATGACTCGACCTGCTCTTTGTGCAACTAACCCCCCACCAAACGTAGAAGGGATCCTTGTGACCCCATAGGTGATGGTTTCCCCGACATCTTTGGCGCGCCAGGTAGGGGGTCAGTTGTGAGAACCTGGTCTGTAGTTAGTACTGTAGCTCCTTCGTCGCCATGGCTCTGGAGAAGGAGGCGAGCGGTGGCGCCCACGGCCGCAACGATGATTTGCACAACAACAAAAAGCTAAGCTAACTCAACTTTGAGTAATTTTTCCTTTTTATGAGGTTATCAGTTGTCAAGTTCTTCAAGGGGCTAGTCTGCCATTTTGGTGTGCCAAACAGGGTCGTCACAGATAATGGCACGTAGTTCACAAGCCGCACCATCATGCAGTACATCCAAGACCTCGACGTCAAGGACAAAGACTTTGGACAAGCTACGCAAGTGCGGAGGATGCTGGATTGATGAGTTGCCGGCGGTTCATTGGCCAATCAGAGCGACGCCAAATCGAGCCACCGGCTAGACACCCTTCTCCCTCGTATACGGGGCAGAGGCAGTTCTCCCCATGGAACTCACATACGGGTCACCTCGAGTGCTCAGTTATGACGAGCTTGATCAAGAGCGGTTGTAGCAAGATGATACAACGCTCCTTGAGGAAGATCATCTTCGGGCGGCTGTGCGAGCTGCACGCTACCAGCAAGCCTTGCACCGTTACCATAGCCGCAAGGTTCATACCCATAGCTTTGAGGAAGGCGACCTTGTTCTTTGGCGCGTTCAGTCGACCAAGAATTCCGACAAGTTGATGCCAAAGTGGGAAGGCCCTTATCGGGTAATACGAGTCTCCAGGCTCGACGCAGTCTGCCTGGAGATCAAAGATGGTATTCTCGTGAGCAACTCCTGGAACATTGAACATGTTCACAAATTTTACCATAAGGTGCGGTTGTCGGGCCCCCCGACAGACCACTTTTTGTACAAGCCTTGCCGGCAAGGCATGTAACCCTTTGTATAAAGCCAGGCGTAGACCCTAAGCAACAGATAAATAAATGAAGCATTGGCGCCCTAAGTTTTAGCATGCATGCTTGGTAGAGATTCTCTCTCTATGTGTTAGGGTTGATAGTGCTTAGCAGCGACTAACCCCTAGCACAGAGGTCGAGTGCGCGTCTCTCTGTCCCTTCCGATCCTTTTTGGTTTGCAGGCTGCCCAGGAGTTTCTGCCAAAACCCTTTGAAGGAAAGGAGACAGACCGGTGTCCCGACCCCAACAAGCCAAGGTTGCTGGGGGCTGCAAATTCAAGTATCCAACCAGAGCAAGCCAAGGTTGCCGGGGGCTACAGACTTAGATAAGTCTTTTGTCCCATGCTATGTACTTCCGTATGGAATCTGGACGTACGAAACTTCGTTCATTCCTATACCACCGTGCTCCCTCTCTCCCGTGCCCAGAAACTCTTCTTTGGGCCGAAACTTGGTTGTAGTGTGATGGGAAGGAAACAAACAAAGGGCCTAATCCTACTCCACTCCTACCTCTGCCAAGGGCGTGAGTGTGGACGAGCTATGTATCGGGAGGACGGCAAGGTCTGTTGCCGGGTGATGATGTTTATCTTAAGACAACAAGGACTCGTTCCTTGGTGTGAGCCTCTCTCGTGCACAAAAGAACCCAAAAAGCACCCTTTTCTTCATTAGTACATTGTTAACAAGTACAATTCATACGGAATGCAAACATAAGCAAGGAATTGCAAAGTCTAAATTCGACAAGTGCCCGCGGGCTTAAGATTTAAAAAAAAAGATAAGGTGCCCATAATCCCTTTCTTGTCCCCCTCCTCAGGAAGCGGACCGGGATAGCAGGCGGGCAAAGAGAGTGCCTAGGAGAGGTACGAGCAGCAGAAGACACCAAGAGAGCCTCCCTGCGGCCGTCCAGAAGAGGGCTGGTGATGACGGTGCCGGGGAAGAAACTGGAAGATGAGGCAGCGGTCCGCCAATACGAGACGAAGGCGTCGATGCCATCATACTCCGACTTGATGGCCCGCCACCCGCCTTCTTTGTCTTCTCCGGCCTCCCAGCACCAGCCACCAAAAGGGACGACCCCAAGAAGTTCAAAGAGCTAGCTTGGGAAGCCACCGCCAAGAGCTACCCCCCGGCAAATTGCTTTGCCGGGGGTGGGGGGCAGGTGCAGATGATGGTGCTGCCGGCGTCGCCCACGGATGGTGTATCCGACACCTAGTTGGACCCGTCATCCTCCCGCCCGCTACCCCCGTCGCCGCTGTCGGTTTCCTCCTCGCCGCTGTCGCTCAAGGAGGAGCTCTCGTCGTCGGTCGAGCTCTCCGCACAGCACCCTAACCTGTGTCTCGAGCGCCTGAAGACCTTGATGGAGAGCAGGTCACTCTCCACTAGTTTGAAGTAGAGAACGTGCCCCCTCATCAAGCAGTGGGCGCGTGCGAAGGTTTTCCAACCCCGGAAAAGGGGCATTACATGAGGGACGGGGAACCTTGTGTTCACCCACATATCGCCATTGCAACACCCCTTCATGTGAAGCCTCAGCCTCGGCGGCTAGTCGATCTCCAGCACCCTTGCGAACGCCTCAGCAAGGCGGAGGCGGCTACGTGGTGGCTCGCGCAACTGCAAGATGAACTCCAACACCGTGTCTCCAACATGGCCGCTCGACGAGGCAGGAGGAGATGGAGGCGGAGAAGGTGGCACCACAGATGTCCCCCTTCCACGCCCACCTCTGCCTCGACCACCTCGCCGACCATGACCCCGTCCGGCGCCTCCGCCTTGAGCATCTGGCTCTTCCTTAACCACCGTGGCTTTCTGGCGGGAAGAAGATCTAGTCGCCTCCGCAGAGTGACGACCACCGCTGCGCCGTCTCGGCATGGTGATGGATGGAGGATGGGGAAAGGAGAAGACGCGAGAGGATGCCTCTCCTCCTACTCCTGGACCCCTTTTTATAGCCAAACCAAGAGACGGAAGGCTGGCTTTGCGCCTCTGAAGAGCCCTTTCAAATCCTGCTCATTAAAGCCACTGACAACGAGCGAGGCCGTCGACCGCCCTTCCCATGCCAATCAAAGGCGCATGGGTATCGGCCATGGCACGCTTCCCCATATCCCATGCATCCACCACCTACCCCGCACCATGCATGCGGCATACGTGGCGGAAAAGGCGGGTGTGGGAGGAAACATGGAACGGCGGCTCCAAGATTGAGGAAGGCAAGGAGAGTAAATGAGCAGCGACCCCGCGATTTCCCCCTCTTTTTGAGGCAGATGCGGGCCGCCTCTTTACTATTCACCATGGGGTGACGCAAGCATGTTGCGATCACTCCACACACGACCCTCACGCACTCGATGCGGGTTGTGGGGAAGCGCAACTGACAAAAATATCGTGGCGGTTCACCTCTGCTACGCCCGCCCGCGCACTGCTTTGGCCCTGGCCCAACTACACCTTGCGCTTATGTGTGGCCCAGGCCCGGGGCCTCCTGTCGGTGTACAAAAGTAGGAGTACTTCTGTACCCCTTACTTGTGCACGGACGGTCGCAGCCACGCCTACGGCAGGGCTTGACAAACCAGAGGAGGACGGCAGAAGGCAAGACGGAAGCAAATAATATCAAAGCAGATGCCCAAAGAGACAGGCAGCAGGAGGCTGGCAGGGCAACGGCCGACAACAAGCCTTGCCAAGGCGACCTACGAGGCCCCTGACAAGCTCCTTGCCGGGGCGGCCTGCGAAGAGACCAACAAGGCCACCACCCTTGGGGTTGAGAGCTCTGACACCATCAACAACGTTAAAGACCAAGATTTGGAGAGCACATGCCTGGTAGCATGTAGCTCCTGACGAAGATTGGCAACCCATGAATCCACGTGGGATCAGGAGGCGAAGACCCCTGGCAAGACCCTTACCAGGGACGACTCCAAGGCTTGCCGCGGACGATCGCTGGGCCGTGGCCAGGCCCGCGCTCGGGATGGTTTCACCACTTCGCCACCACTCCACCAGGCGCCTACGTGGCGACATGCAGATCTTCGTGGAGGCCTACCATTTCGCCAACACAACAGCTGGTTGGCCAGCATGGCACTGCATGCCTCATCGGCCTGGACGCGTGGCGAGGCGAGGAGGAGCGGCGAAGGATGAGATGGGCTTTGTTGCCGTCCCCAATAAAGCGAGAGGACACATAGGCAGTGCATTAAATGCTCTTGTCCTACATTGATCGAGCGATAAGCTCGCACCACTGTAGCTTGCCACCTCCTGTCTGGCACTATGGCAACCCCTTTGTGTATAAAAGGAGGCCCAAGGTGCACAGAGAGAGGATTCGGACTTTTGGACAAAGCAGGCATCGTAGCTAGTCCAAGAGCTCAAGAACACACATATAACCAGATAAAGCAGGACTAGGGTATTACGCATCTTCGCGGCCTGTACCTGGATAAAAATACCCTGCATGCTAATGACTCGACCTGCTCTTTGAGCAACTAACCCCCCACCGAACGTAGAAGGGATCCTTGTGACCCCATAGGTGATCGGTTTCCCTGACATAGATCTCGCGGGAACGCGAGATAATAAAAATAAATAAAAATTGCTACAAGGTATTTTTGTATTTTTGGATTAATAGATCTGAAAATAAAGCAAATAAAAATAGATCTGAAAGGCAAATTTAAGAAGTGACCCGTGGGTCGTAGATTTTACTAGTGGTTTCTCTCAAGAAAAATAGCATACGGTGGGTAAACAAATTACTGTTGGGCAATTGATAGAACTTCAAATAATCATGACGATATCCAGGAAATGACCACTATATAGGCATCACGTACAAGATTAGTAGATCGACTCCTGCCTGCATCTACTACTATTACTCCACACATCGACCGCTATCCAGCATGCATCTAGTGTATTAAGTTCGTGGAAAAAACAGAGTAATCCAATAAGAACAATGACATGATGTACACAAGATCTATTTATGTAGAAATAGACCCGATCTTGGTATCCTTAATAGTAACGGTACATATGTGTCCGCTCCCCTTCTGTCACTGGGATCAAGCACCGTAAGATCGAACCCATCACAAAGCACCATAAGATCGAACCCATCACAAAGAACTGTAAGACAGAAAGCCATCTAGCTACTGAAGGAAATATGCCCTATAGGCAATAATAAATTTATTATTTATTTGCTTATTTCATGATAAATGTTTATTATTCATGCTAGAATTGTATTAATTGGAAACTTAGTACATGTGTGAATACATAGACAAAACATATTGTCCCTAGTATGGCTCTACTTGACTAGCTCAGTAATAAAAAATGGTTATGTTTTCTAACCATAGACATGTGTTGTCATTTGATGAACGGGATCACATCATTAGGAGAATGATGTGATGGGCATGACCCATCCATTAGCTTAGCATTATGATTGTTACAGTTTCATTGCTATTGCTTTCTTGATGACTTATACAAGTTCCTCAGACTATGAGATTATGAAACTCCCAAATACCGGAGGAACACTTTGTGTGCTACCAAACGTCACAACGTAAATGGGTGATTATAAAGGTTCTCTACAGGTGTCTCCGAAGGTGTTTGTTGGGTTGGCATAGATCGAGATTAGGATTTGTCACTCTGTGTTTCGGAGAGGTATCTCTGGGCCCTCTCGGTAATACTCATCACTATAAGTCTTGCAAGCATTGTGACTAATGAGTTAGTTGCGGGATGAAGTATTACAGAATGAGTAAGGACACTTGTCGATAACGAGATCGAATCTCGGGCAAGTAACATACCGATGACAAAGGGAACAACTGAAAGGATCGATATAGTTGACTAGAGGGGGGGTGAATAGGCAACTAACAATTTTTAGCTTTTCTTTACCAAATTAAATTTGCATCAAAGTAGGTTGTCTAGATATGCAACTAGGTGAACAACCTATATGATGCAACAACAACAAGCACACAAGAAATCAAGGGATATAACACAAGTAAGCTTGCAAAAGTAAAGGCACGAGATAACCAAGAGTGGAGCCAGTGAAGACGAGGATGTGTTACCGAAGTTCCTTCCTTTTGAGGGGAAGTACGTCTCTGTTAGAGCGGTGTGGAGGCACAATGCTCCCCAAGAAGCCACTAGGGCCACCGTACTCTCCTCACACCCTCACACAATGTGAGAAGCCATGATTCCACTATTGGTGCCCTTGAAGGCGGCGACCGAACCTTAACAAACAAGGTTGGGGCAATCTCCACAACTTAATTGGAGGCTCCCAACGACACCATGAAGCTTCACCACAATGGACTATGGCTCCGAGGTGACCTCAACTGTCTAGGGTGCTCAAACACCCAAGAGTAATCAGATCTGCTAGGGATTAGTGGGGGGAATCAAATTTCTCTTGGTGGAAGTGTAGATCGGGGCCTTCTCAACCAATCCCGAGCAAATCAACAAGTTTGATTGGCTAGGGAGAGAGATCGGGCGAAAATGGAGCTTTGAGCAACAATGGAGCTTGGGGATGGAAGAGGTGAGTCTTCTTGGAGAAGAAGACCCCCTTATATAGTGGGGGGACAATTCCAACCGTTACCCACCACTCAGCCCGCGACCTGCGGTACTACCGCACCACAGGAGCAGTACTACCACACGGGCCTGCGGTACTACCACGGCGGACCGCGGTACTACCATGGGCGCGGCAGAGCCTGGACCTGAACAGAAGAGCATAAATAGGGCACGGTACTACCGCGAGCCTATGCAGTACTGCCGCAAGGCAGCCACAGTCCAGGCACGGTAGGCACATATGTAAAAAATTACATCCGTGACTACCTCCACTGAGGTTTTATCGATGCGAAAATCCGACACGGTACTACCGCGAACCAGGGGTGCGGTAGTACCACGAAGGGTGCAGATGTAAAAAATTACATCTGCCCCTACCTCCGCTCCTGCTGTTGTACCTGGCAAGGCAACATGGTACTACCGCGCCATAGCACAGTACTATCGCGTAGGGCGCGGATGTAAAAAATTACATCCTCCCCTACTACCACTTGCGCAGCAGCGCCAGGCCATACCACACGACAATACCACTTAGAAGGAGCAGTACTACCGTGGAAGCCCACGGTACTACCATGCAGGAGCCCGGTACTACCGCTGGCTCCTGCAGTAGTACCGCTCAGAGGAGCAGTACTACTGCCAGCCTGAGAAGAGCAACTCGGAGTCCTTCATTTCGCAGAGACAAGGTGAGACAGAGGAAACTCCAAAGGGCCAAAGGAAAGGCGGTGCAAACGGGACGTGTATGTGAGATTCCACCCAAACCTTTATGAAGCGGACCCCCTCTTAATAGTACGGCTTTCCTACGACTCAACTCCACCGAAAAGAACCGTAGAGAAACGCCGTCTTCAATATTCTTCGAGGGGCATCAAATCGTCTTGTGTTTAGTCATGATATATCTGAAAAGCTCAATACACACGATTAGTCGGCAAAAGCATTGTCATCAATCACCAAAACTACTAAGGGACAAGAATGCCCTTACAATCTCCCCCTTTTTGGTGGATTGATAACAATACAAGATTTGCACAAAGGGAAAGAATATAGCACAAGCAAACCCCACATCTCTAGAATATAGGCGAGCTCCCCCTAGATTTGTGCTAGAGAGTAAAGTGCTTTGGACTGCACGGCACGAATACTAGGATCACCACTCCCCCTATATTTTAGAGACAAAGCATATCTTGCAATGATAAGGCTAACACTAAACAAGATAGTAAATATGAGCATAACATAAATAACACGATATAGCATAAGCTCAATAAGGTAATAAGGTACGATAGAGTGCATATGTCTTACACCATATGATAAACTTAGTCTCACGAGCACAACCAAACCAAAGCAAACAAGTTCAACAGACGGAAAGCAAAGCGAACGGCGAAGCACACAATACACGACACAAAAATCCTACTCTCTCTCCCCCTTTAGCATCGAGACACCAAAAAGATATAGAGGGCACCTACAACAAAGGTGGTAGCTCAGGCGGAAAATGACTCCTCGTTGCCAGAATCCGTGGCAGGAATGTACTCCTCCTCAGAATCGGTCCACTTGTAGCCCTGCTTAGCCATCCAGGCAGCCTCGGGAGTGATGTGCTTCTCAGAGCCACTGGACACGTCCTCGCCGCACACCCTCAAGATCCTGTTGTCGCGACGGCGACCCTTCTTCTGAGCAACATGGGCCTTGTACTGACCCTGGACCTGCATGCAGAAAATCCTCTTCATCTTGATCTTCAGCTTCTTCGCCCAAGAGGGCTCAGCAGAGGGAGTAGTGAAAGCAGAACGGTCCTCAGCAGCTTCTTCCTCCTCAATCTCCTCCTCATCCACAGCCATCCTGGCAGCCTCAGCGGAAGTGGTGGTGTTAGCCCAATGGGGCTTGATGCGGAGCCTGATGGGCTCATGACGAATCCAGCCTAGAGCTTCAAACTCATCATTGGGAAAGAGATTCTCCCAAGTCTTGGAGATCAGGTGAAATAGGTAATGCCCATAGATGGGGACCTTATGGTTGAACACGGCGAACTGAAGCTCACAGCACATGATATGTGAGACATCAAGTGGCTGAGTCTGAGCCTGACGGGCCTCCTCACAAAGGAGCATCATGTCAACGAGGTAAGCATGCACCTGGCCCATGTCACCAATGGGCGGGAAGAGGGTGTTCCGGAAGAGCCGATGCATGATGTCAAGGAAGGGGTTAAGCACCCACACCTTCTTCTTGCTGGGAAGTGTCTTCTGAACAAGGAATGGCATGAGCTTGTTCTTGTTGGCAGACTCAGAGTTGGCACAAGGGCGAACTCCAACTGGCGTGTCGAGCCCTTCATCTGGAATGTTAAGCAACTCCATGAACTCCTTCCATGTAGCAGACATCCGTCGACCATTGGTCATCCAAGTCATGGTCCTTGCTTCATCGACGTCGAAGTAGACTGAAGCAAAGAACTGTGCTATGATCTCTGGATCAAAATCCTTGTGCAAGGTGAGCATGTGCTCAATGCCGAACTGCTCGACTAGATCCAAGGCCTCTCCAAAGTACACACGGTGCTTGTCCTGCCTCATATGATGCATGTCAATCCAGTGAACTTCCACGTAGAGGTTTTGCTTGGCCTTGATCACATCCAGATAGATCAGATTCTGCTGCTTGGTCCAGAAGAGATCATTGCCTCGCAAGTTAGCCCGGGGATTTACATAGGGATTGAGCTTCCTTCGAATGACAAACTCGGCCAGGGGAATCTCATCCATGCCCATGACGGGCTCCTTCTTCTTGTTGGCAGTGTGCTTGGTCCTGCGTTGGGAAGCAGATGACCCCTCTGGAGCTTCATCTGGGTTGCGCAGCCGCTTTGACCCTGTGTCACGGCTGGGATTCGAGCGACGAGCAAGAGAACCGGAGCCACCACCTAGACACAAAACACAAGAACACACACGGGAAACAAGACGGATCAATGCAAAGGACAAAGGCCAAAGCTGAAGGAAACAATTAAGCACGAGATCTGGACAGAAAAAAAGAGCTGGATAAATCTACGGTAGTACCGGGCCGGTGTACGGATGTAAAAAATTACATCCGCTCCAGCCGCGGTAGTACCGTGCCGGGGTGGCACGGTAGTACCGCGCCTGGGGCGGAAGTAATTTTTTCCTTCCGGGCGCCAAGCGGTAGTACCGCACCAAGGTGCAGAAGTGCCGCATGGCGCCAGTTACAGGCGAGGTTGCGGTAGTACCACTCCAGGAGGAACGGTAGTACCACGTGGATCGAAAACCGCGACAAGAGTCGCGGATCTGGATCTAGAACCTTCACACGACTATATCGGTACTACCGTTGATCAACCGGAACTATTTTGACTATCCAAAGAGCATGCTTACTACACTACCACGCTCCTACGAATCTCACTTGCACAGATTTAGCCAAAAATCTCAAGAACGCCACATGCATCTCCCCAAGACCTAAAAGCACAAGGAAGGACGAACAAGGAGAGGAACTTGGGGTAAAACCTTGATCCATGGCAAGAGGGCGAGGTGGGGAACGATACCACCTGTCGGAATCCGAGAAGAGCGGCCGGAGACGGAGATCCGGCGAAGGCCTCCGGCGCCGTTCTTGGGCAGGAGAGAGAGAGAGACGGGGTGGGGAATAGAGATGAATGGGTATGGGGGAGTTAGAACTCCCCCTGTCCCGCTCTTAACCCCCACCCACTCGCGTGGGCGCGGAAGTACCGTGGGTCATCGCGGTAGTACCGCCCGGGCGGAAGTACCACGTGCTGGGCGGTAGTACCGCTCTTCCAGCGGCAGTAAAAAATTACTACCGCGATGATAGCGGTAGTACCGTGCCCCTGTGAGGCAACTGAGCAACTGCAGAGCCACCAACTCCTACGGTAGTACCGTGGCTCGCCACGGTAGTACCGTAACCCAAGAAAGTGCAAGTTTCACACGAGAGACAGAGAGCAAATGCAATACAACCTTCGGAAACACCGAACAACTAAGAGTCGAACACAAACGACGACACAAACACGGCACAGAGAAGAGGAAAGCACATGACAACAAAGAGACACAACCTCTCCAAGGAGGGGGCAGTGGCTGGAGCCATCTATGTTTGAGTTGATTGGTATGGCGCCGCGAAGAATTATCCTTGGGCCCATGACCAATACTCGTCTTTGAAGCACATGTACCATTAAAAATGGCTAATGTGAAAGATTTGATCAATTTATGCATAATGGGGGGAGGGAGAGTTCATTGAGAGAACAACACTCCCCCTATGTCCATGCCTACACCTAAACTAGACAACAAGTTGAGTGTGGTGGGATGTGCAAGGGTTCAAGTCACATTGCTCGAATCAATGATATTTAGCTCATGCCTTAACACGCGAAATCTTGCTTCATCCAAGGGCTTCGGGAAAATATCTGCAAGCTTATCATGAGTATTGACATACTTGATCTTGATCTCCCCTCGCCTAATATGATCCCGGATGAAGTG
This sequence comes from Triticum dicoccoides, assembly GCF_002162155.2. NCBI lineage: Eukaryota > Viridiplantae > Streptophyta > Magnoliopsida > Poales > Poaceae > Triticum > Triticum dicoccoides. Next base: position 331,466,785 of record NC_041391.1, on the reverse strand, counting down.
ATACCGAATCTCAATATGCTTCGTCTTGAAGTGTTGCACCAGGTTGAGAGAAATCTTGATGGCACTTTCATTGTCACACCAAAGAGGCACTTTGTCACAAATGACACTATAATCCTTTAAAGTTTGCCTCATCCATAAGAGTTGTGCACAACAACTACCGGCCGCCACATATTCCGCTTCGGTGGATGAGAGAGACACACTACTTTGCTTCTTGGAAGACCAACTCACCAAAGAGCAACACAGAAATTGGCACCCTCCTAAGTGGACTTCCTATCCACTTTGTCTCCCGCCCAATCGGAATCCAAATATCCTTCAAGCTTGAAGTTTGCTCCTCTTGGGTACCATAAGCCAAAGTTTGGGGTATGAGCCAAATATCGAAAGATTCGCTTGACCGCCACATAGTGGCTTTCCTTTGGTGCGCTTGAAACCGTGCACATATTCCCACACTCAACATGATATCCGGTCTAGATGCACAAAGGTAAAGCAAGGAGCCAATCATGGAGCGACATACCTTTTGATCCACCGCTTTACCATTGGGATCAATGTCAAGTTGGCACTTGGTAGGCATTGGAGTAGAAGCCGGCTTGACATCACTTAGCTTGAATCTTTTGAGCATGTCTTGAGTGTATTTGGCTTGGTTGATGAAGGTACCTTCTCTTCTTTGCTTGATATCGAAACCAAGGAAGAACTTAAACTCTCCCATCGAAGACATCTTGAACTTAGAGGTCATGAGAGCGGCAAATTCTTCATTGAAGGTTTTGTTAGGGGAACCAAAGATAATATCATCAACATATAGTTGGCATACAAACAACTCCCCTTTGACCTTCTTAGTAAAAAGAGTGGGATCGACTTGCCCAACCTCAAATCCACGATCTTGTAACAACTCGGTAAGGTGGTCATACCACGCACGTGGGGCTTGCTTAAGGCCATAGAGTGCCTTATCGAGTTGATACACATGATCCGGGAAGTAGGGATCCTCGAACTCGGGGGGTTGCTTGACATAAACCAACTCATTAATAGGACCATTAAGAAAAGCACTCTTCACATCCATTTGTTGTAACTTAAAGTTGTGATGGGAAGCATAAGCAATCAAAAAATGAATGGATTCAAGGCGAGTAACGGGAGCAAAGGTTTCACCGTAGTCGATACCCTCGACTTGGGAGTAGCCTTGTGCTACCAATCTTGCCTTGTTGCGAATGATGTTCCCATGAGCATCTTGCTTGTTCTTGAATATCGACTTGGTTCCAATGATGTTGTGGTTCACTGACGGCCTTGGCACCAATCTCCACACCTTGTTGTACTTGAAGTTGTTGACTTCTTCATGCATGGCATTGAGCCAATCCGAATCTTCGAGCGCCTCATAGACCTTTTGGGGTTCAACACAAGAGACAAACGCGTGATGTTCACAATAGTTTGCTAATTGTCTATGAGTGCTTACCCCCTTTCTTAGGCTTCCAACCACATTCTCCATGAGATGACCTTGGGTGGTGAGCTTGGAAGCAATCTTTGCGGCACGACGCTCTAATTCCTCCTCAGATGTGGAAGGAGGAGGATTAACTTGATTATCTTGAGCACCGTCTTGAGCTTGTTCTAGATCTTGAGCTTGCTCTTGATCTTGAACTTGCTCGAGGGGGAGAACTTGGCCTTGGGCACCATTTGGTGGTTCACCACCATCTTGAGGTTGATCTTGCCCTTGGTCTTGTTCATGAGGTTGAGGGCCTTCACTTTGTTCTTCGGAAGCGTGTGGGTCTATGGTTGGTGATGGCTCCACTTGAGTGGAGTATTGTCCTTCTCCTTCGGCCACAAGGGGTTCCTCAATGAGTAGGATATGACCCACACCCATTCTTCTTATGGCTTGGGGAGGAATTTCATCACCTACATCACAAGTACCACTTTGCTCCACTTGGGAGCCGTTTTTCGTCAAACTCCATGTTACACGTCTCCTCAATGAGTTCGGTGGACTTGCTGAGGACACGGTAAGCATGAGAGTTTGTAGCATAACCAACAAATATGCCCTCATAAGCTCTAGCCTCAAATTTAGACAAGCGGACACCTTTCTTGAGAATGAAACACTTACACCCGAACACCCGGAAGTACTTGAGGTTGGGCTTGTTACCGATAAGTATTTCATAAGGAGTCTTGTTCAAGCCTTTGCAGAGATAGAGCCAATTGGATGCATGACATGCTGTGTTGATGGCTTCAGCCCAAAAGTTGTATGGAGACTTGAACTCTGCCATCATGGTCCTTGCCGCATCCATCAACGTCCGATTCTTCCTCTCTGTGACACCATTTTGTTGAGGGGTATATGGTGCAGCATATTGATGCTTGATCCCCTCATCACTAAGAAACTCATCCAAGGTGTAGTTCTTAAACTCGGTGCCGCTGTCACTTCTTATTGTCAAGATCTTTGCATCATGTTGACGTTGAGATTCATTTGCAAAGTCGATGATGGTTTGTTGAGTCTCATTCTTCCTCTTGAAGAAGTATACCCAAGTGTATCTTGAATAATCATCCACAATCACCAAGCAATACTTTCTACCTCCAAGACTCTCAAAGGATGGAGGCCCAAAGAGATCCATGTGAAGGAGCTCCAAGGGTCTCTTCGAGTAGATGATAGTCGTGGGAGGGTGAGCCTTCTCATGAAGCTTCCCTTCAATACAAGCACTGCAAGCACGATCTTTGGCAAAACTAACATTTGTTAGTCCACGGACATGGTCCCCCTTGAGAAGACTTTGCAAAGATCTCATATTGACGTGGGCTAACCGGCGATGCCAAAGCCATCCCACATCAACTTTAGCCATTAGGCATGTCGCGGTCTTAGTGGGTCGCTCCGAAAAGTTAATCACATAAAGACCGTTCTCGACATGCCCAACAAAGGCTACTTTAAGAGTCTTGCTCCACAAGAGGGCCACGGTATCAATATCAAAGAAAGTGGCAAATCCCATGAGTGCAAGTTGACGAACGGAGAGTAGATTGAATGCAAGGGACTCAACAAGCATGACTTTCTCGATCTTTAGATCATGAGAAATGACAACCTTGCCAAGACCCAATACCTTAGAAAACGAGGCATCACCCCACTCGACGCTGGTGGGCATAGAAGGAATCTTGTGCACGTCCACTGCCAAGTCCTTGCTTCCGGTCATATGATTCGTTGCTCCACTATCGAGCAACCATGATCCCCCACTGGAAGCAAACACCTACAAGAGATCAATGCTTGGTTTTAGGTACCCATTTTGTAATGGGTCCTTTGATGTTAGTAACAAGGGTCTTAGGAACCCAAATAGACCATTCAATGTACTCATAAGGAGAACCAACAAATTTAGCATAAACATGCCCATCACTAGCACGCCACAACACCTAAGAAGGGTTAAAGTCGCCAGCTTTGTTGGAGAAGGTGGTTTTGCCCTTTTTGACATCAACACCCTTCACATTGTTGTTCTTCTTCTTAGGAGCACCCTCTCCCTCTTTCACAAAAGTTTGCTTGAGAGGAGGAGGTCGTTTGGTCTTGTCGTTCTTCTTCTTGTTCTTGGACTTGGGTGTGAACCCAATTCCCTCCTTGGCCACAACTTCCTTGTGATTGCTCAAAAGGTCGTTGAGGTTCTTCTCACCTTGAATGCATGTCACAAGGCCTTTCTCAAGTTGATCCTTCAACTTGGCATTCTCCTCCACAAGATGCACATGCTCACAACATGGGTTAGTGGCATATGCATTATCAATTAATACCATATGAGCAAAGGTGGCCTTTTCCTTGGTTAGCTTAACTTGGAGTTGAGCATGAGACTCCTTGAGGCTAGCATGAGCACCCTTCAAGACCTTGTGGGCCTTGTCAAGTAAATCAAACTCCTCCTTGAGTCTAGCATGGTCAACACCAAGTTTAGCCTTCTCGGAAGTTAGCACACGAGACACAACAAGAGCATGATCAAGATCTTTCTTTAACTTAGCATGGTCATCATTGTGTGACTCCTCAAGAGCCAAATGATGCCCACACTCTTCCTCAAGAGCATTAGAGAGATCCGTTATCTCATCGGCATAGTCACGACTATGACCTTCCATCTTAGAGATGGTTTCTTCGTGAGCCTCGATCATGTCATTGGCTTCACCAAGTTGTTCCAAGAGAGCAACGAAGTGCTTCTTGGATTTGCCCTTGAGTTTACTCATAAAATACTCAAATTCATTTACTTCCTCATTAGACCCCTCACTTTCATCAATGCCATCCATCAAGGAAGGATTAGAAATGATGTTGGTTTTGATGTTGGGGGTTACCTTGTTGGTGGCTTTAGCCATGAGACACTTGGCGGTGATCTTCTCATTGGGTGAGTCGAAGAGGGACACCAGTGGAGTTGTGGCAATGGCAACGGAGGCCATGGCCATGGCTTCACTATCTTCATCATCGTTGTCATCCCCATGGTATTCTTCTTGAACCACCAACCCTCGAGTAGGAGTCTTTTTGGTGAAGTTGTTCTTGTTGGGGAAGGACTTGGCTTTGTCCTTTCGAATGAGCTTGCCACCATTGTCTTCCCGCTTCTCGTAAGGGCAATCCACAACAAAATGGCTCACATTTCCACAATTGTAACATGTTCTCACACTTGCCCTTGAACCCACTTGAGTTGTTCTTATTGAAGTTGGGCCTTGTGTTCTTCTTTCTCCAAAATTGCCTTGAAGCAAGAGCCATGTGCTCATGATAATCATATTTTGTATCTTCGGGGTTGCTCTCCTCATCTTCCTCTTCTTCCTCTTCTTCCACAATAACCTTGGCCTTCAAGGCAAGGTTGGGCTTCTTTACCCTTTGAGAGCGCAACACCGCATTGTCGGCGGTCTTGTCCAAGATCCTCATTGCCACAAACTCATCCAACACTTCATTTGAGGTCAAGGAGTGGAAGTCCAGTCTTTGACGAATGACGGAGGACAATGCCTTGTGGTAAGGCATCATTACCTTGAGGAACTTGCGCTTGATACAATTGTCATCCGTGTCCTTGCTCCCATGATCTCGAAGTGAGACCGCAAGTTTGGTGACTCTCCGGAAGAGCTCACGAGGTTCTTCATCTTCTTTCATTGCAAACTCATCGGCTTCATCTTGCACCACTTCATAGTTGGAGCGTTGAATGCTTGCACTTCCCTTATAGAGGGAAACAACGCAATGCCATGCGTCTTTGGCCATGGCGAAGGGTCGAAGATGAGGGAGATCTTCGGGAAGAACAACATCTTGAATGATGAAGATAGCATTCTCATTGAATTGATGGCCCACGACTTCTCTAGGGGTGAAGTTGCTTCGGTCATGTGGATGAAAATCTTCTTCAATGATTCTCCAAAGGTTAGTATTCACATGATTTAAATGACGCTTGAAGCGATACACCCAAGAATCAAAGTCCTCATTTTTCACAATCTTAGGAGGAGGCCCGGCATGATTTAAATGAGTAGAAGGAATTGGTCCTCCATAAACTGGAGGTGCCACATGGGCAAAGATGCCGGTGCCATTTCCACCACTAGAAGAAGGTTCATTTTCACTAGTAGCTTCCCCCTTGTCGGAGTTAGCATCCGTCACCTTGTCAATGGGATCTCCCACTTTCAACGGCGAGGTAGATAGTTTAAGTCCTTCTAAGAATTTATTAAACATGCTTTCAACCTTGGTTCTCATGGAGGTTTTCAATGTGTCCAAAGCCACATTGAATTCCTCACGGGACACCGTGGTTCCCCCATCACCCGTAGACGAGATCAGATTCACACCGGAGTGCTCCTCCCCACCGTCTACAGTGTCAACCATACTCTTCGGATGGCAAAGTCCTTAATAAAGAGACGAGGCTCTGATACCAATTGAAAGGATCGATATAGTTGACTAGAGGGGGGGTGAATAGGCAACTAACAACTTTTAGCTTTTCTTTACCAAATTAAACTTTGCATCAAAGTAGGTTGTCTAGATATGCAACTAGGTGAACAACCTATATGATGCAACAACAACAAGCACACAAGCAAGCAAGGTATATAACACAAGTAAGCTTGCAAAAGTAAAGGCATGAGATAACCAAGAGTGGAGCCAGCGAAGACGAGGATATGTTATTGAAGTTCCTTCCTTTTGAGGGGAAGTACGTCTCCGTTAGAGCGGTGTGGAGGCACAATGCTCCCCAAGAAGCCACTAGGGCCACCATATTCTCCTCACGCCCTCACACAATGCGAGATGCCGTGATTCCACTATTGGTGCCCTTGAAGGCGGCAATCGAACCTTTACAAACAAGGTTGGGGCAATCTCCACAACTTAATTGGAGGCTCCCAACAACACCATGAAGCTTCACCACAATGGACTATGGCTCCGAGGTGACCTCAACCGTCTAGGGTGCTCAAACACCCAAGAGTAACAAGATCCGCTAGGGATTAGTGGGGGGAATCAAATTTCTCTTGGTGGAAGTGTAGATCGGGGCCTTCTCAACCAATCCCGAGCAAATCAACAAGTTTGATTGGCTAGGGAGAGAGATCGAGCGAAAATGGAGCTTTGAGCAACAATGGAGCTTGGGGATGGAAGAGGTGAGTCTTCTTGGAGAAGAAGACCCCCTTATATAGTGGCGGGACAATTCCAACCGTTACCCACCACTCAGCCCGCGACCCGCGGTACTACCGCACCACAGGATCGGTCCTACCGCACGGGCCTGCGGTACTACCGCGGCGGACCGCGGTACTACCATGGGCGCGGCAGAGCCTGGACCTGAACAGAAGAGCATACACAGGGCGCGGCAGAACCGTAGGCACGGTACTACCGCGACCCTATGCGATACTACCGCAAGGCAGCCACAGTCCAGGCACGGTAGGCACAGATGTAAAAAATTACATCCATGACTACCTCCGCTGAGGTTTTATCGATGCGAAAATCCAACACGGTACTACCACGAACCAGGGGTGCGGTACTACCGCGAAGGGTGCGGATGTATTACATCCGCCCCTACCTCCTCTCCTGCTGCTGTACCTGGCTAGGCGACACGGTACTACCGCACCGTAGCACGGTACTACCGCGTAGGGCGCTGATGTAAAAAATACATCTGCCCCTACTACTGCTTGCGCAGCAGCGCCAGGCCAGAGCACACGCCAATACCACTTAGAAGGAGCGGCACTACCGTGGAAGCCCATGGTACTATCGTGCCGGAGCCCAGTACTACCGCTGGCTCCTGCGGTAGTACCACTCAGATGAGCAGTACTACCGCCAGCCTGAGAAGAGCAAATCGAAGTCCTTCATTTCGCAGAGACAAGGTGAGATGGAGGAAACTCCAAAGAGCCAAAGGAAAGGAGGTGCAAACGGGACGTGTACGTGAGATTCCACCCAAACCTTTCCAAAGTGGACCCCCTCTTAATAGTACGGCTTTCCTACAACTCAAATCCACCGAAAAGAACCATAGAGAAATGCCGTCTTCAATAATCTTCGAGGGGCATCAAATCATCTTGTGTTTAGTCATGATATATCTGAAAAGCTCAATACACATGATTAGTATGCAAAAGCATTGTCATCAATCACCAAAACTACTAAGGGACAAGAATGCCCTTACAACAGCGTATGTTTTTATGCGGTTTGACCGATAAAGATCTTCATAGAATATGTTGGAACCAATATGAGCATCCAGGTTCCGCTATTGGTTATTGACCGGAGACATGTCTCGGTCATGTCTATATAGTTCTCGAACCCATAGGGTCCGCACGCTTAACATTTGATGACGATTGGTATTATGAGTTTATGTGATTTGATGTACCAAAGGTTGTTCGGAGTTCCGTATGAGATCACGGACATGACCAGGAGTCTCAAAATGGTCGAGACATAAAGATAGATATATTGGAAGACTATATTCAGACACCGGAACTGTTCCGGATAGTTTCGGATAAAACCGGAGTGCTAGAGGGTTACCGGACCCCCCTCCCCGGGAAGTAATGGGCCTTAGTGGTCCTATACGGGAGAGAGAGGGCCGCCCCAGGAGCTGCCCCCCCAGGGGAGTCCTAATAGTACTAGGGGAGGGGGGCGCGGCCCCTCTTTCCCTCTCCCTCTCCCTCTCCTTCCTTCTCCTCCTAGTTGGACTGGGAAAGGGAGGAACCTACTCCTACTTGGAGTAGGACTCCCCCCCTTGGCTGCGCCCCTTGTGGCCAGCTGACCCCTCCTCTCCTCCTTTATATATGGGGGAGGGAGGCACGCCAAAGACACACAAGTTGATCTTTAGCCGTGTGCGGTGCCCCCCCTCCACAGTTTCCCACCTCGGTCATATCGTCGTAGTGCTTAGGCAAAGCCCTGCGCCGGTAACTTCATCATCACTGCCACCACACTGTCGTGCTGACGGAACTCTCCCACGGCCTCAGCTGGATCTAGAGTTCTAGGGATGTCACCGAGCTGAACGTGTGCAGATCGCGGAGGTGTCGTGCGTTCGGTACTTGATCGGTTGGATCGCGAAGATGTTCGCCTACATCAACCGCGTTACTTAATGCTTTCGCTTTCGGTCTACGAGGGTACGTGGACACACTTTCCCCTCTCATTGCTATGCATCACCTAGATAGATCTTGCGTGATCGTAGGATTTTTTTTGAAATTACTGCATTCCCCTACAGCTACTAACTACTGACCCGTAGGTCTACAATGAACTACTCGCGCATCATCGAAGACGCACCAATGAGGACGATGAACCCCTCCGTGATGGTGTCTAGATTGGATCTGGTGGTTTTGGAACTTGCGGCGGCTGGAATTGATTTTCGTTGACTCCCTCAGGGTTTTTGGAATATTGGGGTATTTATAGAGCAAAGAGGCGGTGCGGGAGGCCACCAAGGTGGGCACAACCCACCTAGGTGCGCCTGGGCCCCCAGGCATGCCCTGGTGGGTTGTTCTTCCCACGGAGCACCTCTCTGGTACTTCTTTGTCCCAACAGGTGTTTTCTGGTCCAGAAAAAATCCACAAAAAGTTTCGCTGCGTTTGGACTCTGTTTGGTATTGATTTCCTGCGATGTAAAAAACAAGCAGAAAACAGCAAGTGGCACTGGGCACTATGTCAATAGGTTAGTACCAAAAATGATTGTAAAACATCCAAGAATGATAATATATCAGCATGGAACAATAGAAAATTATAGATACGTTGGAGACGTATCAGCATCCCCAAGCTTAATTCCTACTCGTCCTCGGGTAGGTAAATGATAAAAACAGAATTTTTGATGTGGAATGCTGCCTAACATGTTCATCACATATTCTTTTCTTTGTAGCATGGAAATTTGGACTTTTATATGGTTCAAAGCAATAGTCTAGTTTTAACATGAAGACTTTAATACTCAAGCATATCAATAAGCAACCATGTCTTTCGAAATATCAACACTAAAGCAAGTTATCCCTAGCCCATTATGCTCAAGCATTGATACATTCATGAAACACACTCAAATACTAGCTATACCCAATGCTCAAGTACGATCATAGTGCCCCTTAGTTTGTGCTTTATAAGAGAAGGAGACTCAAGTAAAAGAATAAAAATTGCATAAAGTAAAAGAAATGCCCTTCGCGGAGCGAAGTAGGGATTTGTAGAGGTTCTAGAGCTCAAAGCAAAAATAGAGAGATAAAAACATTTTGGGAGGCATACTTTTCCCACCAACAAATACGACTTAGAGTTCCCAACACTTTCCATGCTTGATATATCGTAGGCGGTTCCCAAACAGAAAATAAAGTTTATTCCTTTTTACACCATACTTTCACTTTCCATGGCTAACTGTATCCATGGGTGCCCTCCATACTAACAATTTCCAAGAAATTTATTATTTGACAACATAAAGTAAATTCATTTTTCATTTCGGGACTAGGCATCCCTAATACCTTTGTCGTACCCTCGTGCATGACAAGTGAATAAACACTCATTGTGAGAATAACACATCTAGCATGGAAAAATATTGGCCACCCCTCACCGCCTCGCGAGCAGTACGAGCACACAAAAGAGAAATTTATTTTGAAAAATTAGAGATGGAATGTACAAATTTGCTTAGAATAGCACGAAAATGCCGCATATAGGTAGGTATAGTGGACTCATATGGCAAAAACTGATTTAAAGGGTTTTGGATGCACAAGTAGTGATCATACTTAGTGCAAATGAAGCCTTGCAAAAAGATTGAGAAGCGTCCAACCAAGAAACGAAAAATCTCATAAGCGAGCATTAAGCATAACTAACACCGAATAATGCACCACAAGTAGGATGTAATTTTCATTGCATAACTATTAACTTTCGTGCTGGCATCTGGAATCACAAACCTTAACACTAATATTATTACTAAAGCATAATTACTCATCAACATGACTCACATATCATATTGTCATACCTCAAAACCATTACAAAGAACCAAGTTTATTTTGTCCAATGGTCTTCATGAAAGTTTTTATTATATCCTCCTTGGATATCATCACTTTGGGACAAGTTTCTTATGTTGCTTTTAATAAGCTCAAACAAATATAAGTGAAGAACATGAGCATAATATTTCTTTCTCTCAAAATAATCTAAGTGAAGCAAGAGAGAATTTCTTTAAAAAATTACTAACTCCCAAATAAATGTAAGTGAAGCATGAGAGCATTTCCTCAAAAGTAACAAAGCACATGCTCATAAAGATATAAGTGAAGCACTAGAGCAATTCCATGGCTCTAAAAAAATTAAGTGAAGCATAGGAGCAAGCATAGCATAATTTTTGGCTCTCACAAATAGGTGTGTCCAGCAAGGATTCTAGACTTAAAATAAAAAGTAAAACAAGCAAAGACTCATATCATACAAGACGCTCCAAGAAAAAATCATAATATGTGATGAATAAAAATATAGCTCTAAGTAAAATACCGATGGCCGTTAGAAGAAAGATGGGGATGCCACTTCGGGGCACCCCCAAGCTTAGTTGCTTGATGCTTCTTGAATATTATCTTGGGGTGCCTTGGGCATCCCCAAGCTTAGCCTTTTGCCAATCCTTATTCCTTCATCCATCGAAATATCACCCAAAACTTGAAAACTTCAATCACACAAAACTCAACAAAACCTTCGTGAGATCCGTTAGTATAAGAAAGCAAACCACTACTATAAGTACTATTGAAAACCCATTCATATTTTATTATTGCATTATATCTACTGTATTACAACTTTTTTATCAAAAAACTCTTCAAAGAAAACCATAGAATCATCAAAACAAGCACACAACGCAAAGAAAACAGAATCTATCAAAAACAGAACAATCTTTAGCAATCTGAGTATTTTGAATATGTCTGTAACTCCAAAATTCCTGAAAAATTAGGACAACGTGAGAAATTTGTTTATTATTCCTCTGCAAAAATAATCGAATCAAAATCACTCTTTTGGTAAAAATGAGAATTATTTTTGTGAGCGCAAAAGTTTCTGTTTTTCAGCAAGATCAAATCAACTCTCACCCAAATCATCCCAAAGGCTTTGCTTGGTACAAACACTAATTTAAAACACAAAAAACACAATCATAACAGAGGAATAATTATGCAAACACTCAAGAACATAAAAAAAAGACAAAAATAAATTCTATTCATTGCATTGCCTCCCAACAAGCGCTATCGTTTTATGCCTTTTAGCTAGGCATTGAGATATCAATGATGCTCACATGAAAGATAATAATTGAAACACAAAGAGAGCATCATAAAACATGTGAGAAACGTATTTAAGTCTAACATACTTCCTATGCATAGGCATTTTATAAGGAAAAGATTTATCAAGACAAGCAAGAACTAGCATATGCAAGGAAGAAGAAAGAAAAATAGCAATCTCAACATAACGAGAGGTAATTTAGTTAGATGAAAATTTCTACAACCACATTTTCTCTCTCATAATAATTACATGTAGGATCATAATAAAATTCAACAATATAGCTATCATCTAAATTTTTCTCTTCATGGTTGAAACTGCGTTATATCGATTAGAAGGGGTGAATAGGCGATTTTTATAAATTCATCACTGAGGAATTTCTAGGTGAAGAAATTCCTAAGCGATGACACACTAGTAGCGGAATAAGTACTCTGGTATAAGCATAACAGAGCAACAACATAGTCATAATGATGAAATGAAAACAAACACAGAGTACAGATAGCATGAAAATAGGATAAGCAGGCTGAAGACTATGTGACTGAAGAATTAGGATTGAGGAAATAGAGAAAGTCTTCAGTCAAAGTCTTCAAATAGTAATGATCAGGTTCATCAACACATGAATGAGGAATGGAAAGGGTTGAGGAAATAGAACTAGTTGGCTTGGTGAAGACAATGATTTGGTAGACTAATTCCAACTTCTGTGATAGTTGTACGTCTGGTTGGAGCGGCTGGGTATTTAAACCCGAGGACACACAGTCCCGGACGCACAGTCCTCACCGTATTCTCCTTGAGCTAAAGTTACACAGACCTCGCCCAATCACTCGTGGTAAGTCTTCAGGTGACTTCCAAACCTTCACAGAATTGTTCACTCGGCGATCCACAATTCCTCTAGGATGCTCAGACCATGACGCCTAACCGTCTGGAGGACACACAGTCCTCAAAGGTAACAAGGTGTCGGTTCCACACAGGAACAATCTCTTTAGTGATGCTCAATCACTTTGGGTTTGTAGGTGTTTGGGTTTGGGTTTTGGGTTTTCCTCACTTGATGATTTTTGCTCAAAGTCCTCGGAGGATGGGATGCTCTCAATGACAAGTGTCAGTTTCTCTCGGAGCAGCAAACCAGTTAGTGGTTGTTGCGGGGGGGGGGGGGCTATTTATAGCCTAGGGAGTAGCCTAACATGATAAGACATAAATGCCCTTTAATGATATGACCGTTAGGTGGGTAGAAATTTTAGGACAGCTAGCGCGTAGCACATCAGCGGTCGGATATGAGGTTCAAATTCCTCAGGGCTATCATGTTCCTCACTGTGTAGGCAATCCGCACTAGCGAATTCCTAACTCCTTAGTTAGAACAAATTCCTCAGAGACCAGAAGATCTTCGTCTCTGTCACTGAAGAAATTGACTGAACGGATATGAGATTTCCAATGGCTTCACTCGAAAGGATTGGGTAGGCGTAGGATTTTGAGATGAGCATCACTTGGAAATCACTTTCCTTAGTATTACCTCGACCCCCTTTAACAGTACGGTGTTTCATATGACTCAAGAAAGGGAAAATGAAACTATGAAAACAAAAGTCTTCATGCTTCATAATCCTTGCATGAATATCAAAGTCTTCAAGGTCAGACCAATTTCTTCACTTTCAAAATCTTTAGGAGAACTAAAGTCTTTAGCTGAAGACATACATTTTTAGGGGTCGACTTTCATCGTAAATATCAAACTCCTCATCGACTTGTAATCCTGTGTACAATCATAAACACATTACTCCCTTAACCTATAAGTCTTCAATACACCAAAATCACTAAGGGGCACTAGATGCACTTACAATCTCCCCCTTTTTGGTGATTGATGACAAATAGGTTAAGTTTTCAATGGGAATAAACATACCAATTGAGAGTGCTAAAAATTGAGGATTTTGATTGCATGATATAGAAGAACTCCCCTGAAGAGGTGCATACTTGAGGAATTTGCTTTGGATAGCAAATGCACATTGTAGAGTAATATCATGGAGATATCCCCCTATATCTTGTAATTCATACATGCATTTAACATATTGTATGAAGAATTTGAAATGCATGATGAAATATGGTGTCTGACGAAATTCAGCATGCATCCATTAAGTACTTGAGGAAATAAGCATGCAGAAAGTAGTCAAAGGTATCAGACCACCATAGGACTTAAGTTTACAACTGCAAATCAAACACATCACAAGAACGAGAGTTGAAAATTAGCAAAAAAAATGCCCATATAAGAGACCCACTTGAAGACTAACTCAGATTGCTCCCCCTTTGTCATCAAATGACCAAAAGAGACGAAAAGTGAGGACTAACGCCCCTGAAGAATATCATCATGATGTCGATGAAGGAGCGCCAACATTGTTGGGGTCGTCTGTCGTTGTAGGGCCTGCCGCAGTGTCGTCCAAATCTTCAGCTTCATCTGTCTCGCACGATGAAGAATATGAGCAGACGACCAGCTGAGGAACTTTGACCTTCTTGAATTTCTTCGAAGGTTGATGAGACCAGTCAAAGTCCTTTGGAAGTCCATCTTCTTGAGTTCATCATCAGTGTAGATATGTGAAAGAATAGCCCAGGTGCGGTCGAAGAGTTGACGTAGATAATGGTGATTCTTCTTCACAGTGTTTTGAGTGACAGTCATGTTCTAAGGAATTGCACCAAACTGACACTTGACCCACTTGTGATTTCTATCCACCTTCTGATGAAGACTTAGAAGCAGCTCACAATTAGTCATCACACGCGGAGCAGTGGCTTGAGGATTTTGCTTTGAAGCATTTGCAGTAGTGTCATGTGTGGCAGAGTCATCATTTGTTGAGTAGGATGATGCCTTTGAAAATTGACCATCCAAAGGATGAGTGACTTTATCAATGATTGCAGCCTTGTCCTTCTCATCAGTTGAGGAAATAGTCCGTTTTAGGACTTCAATTGGGGGCAAATAGCTGAGATGATTCTGAAAGTCAGCCTTGTAATGAATTGAAGTCCTTGATATGATGAATTTCATGATCCAGGTAGCATAAGGCTTCAACTCAAAAGGTGACAAAACAGCATTGGCCAAAGTCCTCATGAAGAAATCGTCGTAGATGATTGGAATACCATGCATGATGTTGAAAAGCAGATTCTTCATGATGCCAACAACTTCTTCTTCTTCAGAGTTATGGCCCTTAATTGGATTGAGGGTTTTGGCCAGAATGAGATAGACTATTCTTGGCACATATAGCAAATCCTTGATGAGGAAATTGGTCTTTGGAGCTTGGCCAGCCTTTAAAGGCTTCATCGGCACTTGCATCAGATGATTTTGCAATTCAGGTTCCTCATAGAGTCTCAAAGCACCTTCAGTGGGAGGACTGACTGGGACAACATGAAGCAATTCAAAGGTTGGAGCTTTGTGATGAGTGTTTTCAGTCATCCAGTCCAAAACCCATGAATGCACATCATCAACATTGCCTGTGAGATGCAAAGTGGCATAGAACTGAAGAATAAGCTCTTCATTTCAATCACAAATGTCGAAGCAAAAATTGAGCAGACCAGCATCATGAAGAACACCAAGGATTGGGGTAAAACACGGAAGGGACTCCATATCCACATGAGGAAGATTCTCATGGTCAAACACTTTATCCTTGTCGAACAGCAATGAGGAATAGAAGTTCATCTGAGAGGCAGTCCAAAAACGCTTGTGGCGAAGTCGAGCAGAGTCATATGGATTGAAATCAGAGAAGAAATGATGCTCAGCAAAGAAGTCATCAGCCTTGAACTTCTGCTTTTTGGTGTGAGGATTATGTGGCTTGGGCTGAAGATTTGCAGTGGAAGTCTTCACAGCCTCTTGATGCACAACCTCTGGAGCCTCAGGCTGAGGAATTTTAGGAGCAGTTTCTTCTGCGATCTTCTTCTGCATTTCATCAGAACTAGTGGTTGGAACTTCTTCAGGGATAGAATGAAGTGAAGCTTGACCTTCATCAGAAACTATATGAATTTCTTCAGTTTGCACGGGGGACTGAGGAATTTTCTGCAGAGGAGTGGTCAGAGGAGAATTGGGATGGTGACTTTCTCAATAATCATCATTCAACACTAGAGTCATAGACCCGATGTCCACATCCTCTTCTTCATCAATTTCTTCAACGCCTGCCTCTTCAGTAGTGAACTGAGGCACGGGCGATGATACCTGAAGTGGTGAAGGGATTGCATCCACTTGAATTTCATCATCCAACTGCTCTGACGTAGCAGCAGAGGGATTTTCGTCATCAATGTCATCAGCGATGACATATTCTTCACCAAAAGGAAACAATCTCCTTTGATGGCATGACTGAGGGAATCCTGGATTAAGGGGTCCTCAGACAGCTGTACTATACACATTGGTCGTGCTGTTGGGTTATGAAGATACAAAACAGAAGACTTCTTCCCGTGTCCGGATGGGACTCTCCTTGGCGTGGAAGGCAAGCTTGGTGATTCAGATATGTAGATTCCTTTCTCTGTAACCGACTTTGTGTAACCCTAGCCCCCTCCGGTGTCTATATAAACCAGAGGGTTTAGTCCGTAGAGACAACGATCATAATCTCATAAGCTAGGCTTCTAGGGTTTAGCCATTACGATCTCGTGGTAGATCAACTCTTGTAATACTCATATTCATCAAGATCAATCAGGCAAGAAGTAGGGTATTACCTCCATAGAGAGGGCCCGAACCTGGGTAAACATTGTGTCCCCCACTTCCTGTTACCATTAGCCTTAGACGCACAGTTCGCGACCCCCTACCCGAGATCCGCCAGTATTGACACCGACATTGGTGCTTTCATTGAGAGTTCCGCTGCATCATCACCAGAAGGCTTGATAGCTCCATCAATCATCTACAACAACACAGGGGGAGATCTTCCTCCCCGGACAGATCTTCGTATTCGGCGGCTTCGCACTGCGGGCCAACTCACTTGGCCATCTAGAGTAGATCGATAGCTACGCCCCTGGCCATCAGGTCAGATTTGGAAGCCTGAATTTTGTGGCCGATATCCGCGGAGACTTGATCTTCGACGGATTCGAGCCTATGACTGCCATCCCCAGCCACCACTATGAACATGACCTAGGTCTATCATCTGGCTGCGCTCAGGAAATAGTGCTTGTAACCGCTCTGGCCCTAGATCCAGAGCCAACCGTGTCGCCCGAACACGGGAAGCTTAACCCCGCCACGGAAGCCGCATACTCAGCGACGCTCGAGCCGCACACAGACCTAACATCGAGCAGGGCTTGTGTCGCCGTAACCTCGAACTCGTCTCCGGCCATAGGTTCCGGACCATGTGCATCCGCGTCCATCGAACCTGATCGGGCGCCGATCTTGGAGTTCAGCTCCACGACATCTTTCAGCACTCACCTCTTGGTGATGTGTTAAACTCATTGAAATCCCTCTCCTCGTCAAGGGACTCTCGGCTGAACTATGTACGGCTCGAATGGGAAGCAGACGATGAAGAACTTCATTTCCCACCCACGAACACCCACTTTATAGCCATTGTCGACGATTTAACCGACATGCTTGATTACGACTCCGAGGACATCGACGATATGGACGACGATGCCGGCGAGGAACAGGAACCACCGCCTACAGGGCGTTGGACAGCCACCTCCTCGTACGACATATACATGGTGGATACACCCAAATAAAACAACGGCGACAATGAAAATCCAGTCGAGGAAAAACTTCCTGAGACACAGCCAAAGCGCTGACGTTAGCGGCGCCGCTCTAAGCCACGCCGTAGCAAAAATAGCAACACTGTCACAAGAGAAAATAACACTCTTGACGATGCCGAAGACAGTGAAGACCCCGTAGAGCCAACCTCCGAATAGGAGGAATGGGAAGATGGGCAAGCTAGCCCTGATGAACAGGCCATGAATGAAGATGCGGAGGATAGTAATTACCTTTCGCTCTCCGAGGATGAGGTGAGCCTCGGCGACGAAGACTTTATCGTGCCTGAGGAGCCCGTCGAGCAGGAGCGCTTTAAGCGTCGGCTAATAGCCACTGCAAGGAGCCTGAAACAGAAGCAGCAACAACTTCAAGTTGATCAAGATCTGCTCAATGAAAGATGGACTGATGTCCTGGCAGCCGAGGAATATGGCCTCGAGCGCCCAACTAAAAGCTACCCGAAGCGCAAACTGTTACCACAGTTCAATGACGAGGCGACGGAGCCCGTGCTACCAAGGCATAATGCGGCTGACCGACCAGCACGTGGCCGGGACAAAGCGGCACCTCAAGCCGAACACCGGCCCGCACTACCTCGTCGAACAAACAAAAATACAACAATTAGGGGATACACACATGACCTGCGGTGCGACTTGGAAAATAGAGCAGGTCAGACAAGATCAATCTATAGATCGCGGGGGCGTGCCCTGATGCACGACGATGGCTATCCGGCTGAACATGACAAATATAACCACGTCCAGGCCGAAAACCGCAGACAAACTCCATCCGAGTTACGTCACGACTTGGCCCGATATAGAGGCGCTGGACACCCCCTTTTTCTTCACTGACAAAGTAATGGGACACGATTTCCTAGAAGGGTTTAAACTCGTGAACATCGAATCATATGATGTCATAACAGACCCGCGGTATGGATTGAGGACTTTCTTCTCCATATTCATATGGCCCGCGGTGATGATCTTCACGCCATCAAATACCTCCCGCTCAAACTTAAGGGACCAGCTAGGTACTGGTTGAACAGTCTGCTCGAAAACTCCATTAGTACCTGGGAGGACTTGGAGGACGCCTTCCTCGACAACTTCCAAGGCACATATGTCTGACCTCTGGATGCCGATGACCTAAGTCACATAATCCAACAGCCCGGAGAGTTAGCTAGGAAATTCTGGACTAGGTTCTTAACTAAAAAGAACCAGATCATCGACTGTCCGGACACCGAAGCCCTAGCGGCCTTTAAGCACAGCATCCGAGACGAATGGCTGGCCAGACACCTCGGCCAGGAAAAACCAAAGTCCATGTCAGCCCTTACGGCACTCATGACCCGCTTATGTGCGGGCGAAGATAGCTGGCTAGCCCGTAGCAATAACAATACAAGCGAACCTGGCACTTCTGAAGCCAGGAACAGCAACGGCAAGCCCCGACGCAACAGACATAAGCGTCGAAACAACGGTGACAACACCGAAGACACAGCGGTCAACACCGGATTCAGTGGCTCTAAGTCCGGTCAACGGAGGAAGCCATTGAAGAGAAGCAATCTGGGCCCGTCCAGTTTGGACCGCATACTCGATCATCCATGTCAAATCCACGGCACTCTTGGTAACCAGGCAATCACACCAACAGAGAGTGTAGTGTCTTCAAACAGGTCGGCAAGTTAAATGTCGAGAACAAGGAAAAGGAGTCGCAAAGCGATAACGATGATTAGGAACCCCGGCCACTGAACACAGGGGGACAGAAGAAATCCCCCCCCCCCCAAGTCAAAATAGTGAACATGATATACACCACCCATATCCCCAAGAGGGAGCGCAAGCATGCACGCAGGGACGTCTACGCGATGGAGCCAGTTGCCCCAAAGTTCAACCCATGGTCGTCCTATCCGATCACCTTCGATCGCAGGGACCATCCGACCAGTATCCGTCATGGCGGTTCAGCCGCACTGGTCCTCGACCCAATCATTGATGGATTCCACCTTACGCGAGTCCTCATGGATGGTGGCAGCAGCCTGAACCTGCTTTATCAGGATACAGTGCGCAAAATAGGTATCGATCCCTCAAGGATCAAACCCACTAAAACCACCTTTAAAGGTGTCATACAAGGTGTAGAGGCCTGCTGTACGGGCTCAATCACACTGGAAGTGGTCTTCGGATCCCCGGATAATTTCCGAAGCGAAGAATTGATCTTCGATATAGTCCAATTCCGCAGTGGCTATCACGCACTACTCGGACAAACCGCATTTGCTTGATTCAATGCGGTGTCGCACTATGCCTACCTCAAGCTCAAGATGCTCGGACCATGCGGTGTTATAACAGTCAATGGAAACACGGAACACTCCCTCCGTACTAAGGAGCACAACGCTCCCCTTGCAGTAGAAGTACAGAGCAGCCTTTTTAGGCAGAACCTCAATTCGGCAGTAAACCTCCCGGACACCATCAAGCGAGTCCGAACTACTCTGCAACAGGACAGTCCAGCTCGTCCAGAGCTTGACTAGCAATTCGGTCTCCGTCCCAGTCTCACTCAAGTGGTGACATTTGTGTCGCGCGTACATAACTACGCACTCAAAATACCATGGGCATGGACGGAGGCACAGCTAGACCTTGGTCCATAATGTGGCTCAACCGCCCCTGGATAAGCATACCTTCACTTTTTCTTTTTCATTTCAGGTTCTTCTCTTCCTGAGGATTTTTCTGATAACCTGATCATCGGACCTATCAAGGGATGGATACACCAAGAAGGCAAGAAGCTTTGACGTACAAGGGAACCCCCACGTGGTCTCTACTAACGATCGTTATACCTGTTTTAAAAACCCGCACGCAGCTCGCCCTTGGTCGTGGCATGTCAAATAGCCTTATTTGCTTATCGCATTACTTGTACAAATACACCTTGACGTATTAATCAAATTCAAATGGAAAATAATTTGCGGCACAATATTTGCGGCATCAACTTATTACCTTTTTTTCCTTGTCTTTATATTTTTATCAATTGCACCCATACGCTCTAGTATGCCTTAATTCGCCAGGGGCTTCATCATAACCTGCAATACGGCAATAAAGTCCGAACACTTTTACAGTACAATTCGGCACCCCAAACTTATAGCATTATATGCATCGGCTTCGAATCATGTCTTTAGTCAATAGTTGGGTTACCCGGCTCTGTGCTTACTACCTTACGTTCCGCTATATCGGCTAGGGTAGTAAATGGAGAACTACTGCGATTGTGTCCCGGTTCTTCCGGACGGGCACCTCAGTAGAGAAAGCCGAAAATTGACTGTCATGATGCGGCGAGAGCTGGTCAGTTGTTCGAGAGGTTTCAAATCCTTAGAGATTTTTTCCGCATTATGCGAGGAGTCGGTTTCTATCCGATCCGGCGTGTATATCGCCCCAAGTCCGGACTTCCGAACACTAGGGGCTGCGCCTAAACTTTTGTTGTCAAACTCCTATGGCTAAGTGAGGGTGATAAAGCCGTATAGTCCGATTGCCTTGTTCATTGCGCTAAACACCTCCTTTAAGGACCAAACTCTAGAGTAAAGAGTGTTTAGATTTATCCCAAACACCCCCGTACTACCTGGGTGCAGAAGCCGACGACTGGCCAACTATCAGATAACAAAATGGCCACACAGGAGGTAGAATTTTAAATAACAACCATTATATTACATAACAAGTCTCTTTCATAATACAGGACAGCATAACATGAGTACGTTCATGGGAATATGATATCCTTAGCACATTGCTCTTCCACAAGGTGGGATCCCTCCAGGACACTGTCAAAATACAGTTGGGGTCTACGGTGCTCCTTGCCGTCGGGCGGTCCCTCGGTCATCAGCTTTGTGGCATCCATCTTTGCCTAGTGCATCTTGGCGCGGGCAAAGGCCATTCGCGCACCTTCGATACAGACCGACCACTTGATGGCTTCAAGCTGAGGGCAGGCACTGACGAGCCGCTTCACGAGTCCAAAGTAGCTGCTGGGAATGGCTTCGATGGGCCATTGCCGGATTATCAAATCCTTCATGGCTAGTTCGACCGCCCTATGCAACTCGACCAACTATTTCAGCTGATCACTAAAGGGCACTGGATGTTCTGGTCCAAGGTATTGCGACCAGAATAGCTTCTCCATAGAGCTCCCCTCTTCGGCTCGATAGAATTCCATAGCGTCTGACACGCTGTGCAGCAGGCGCACAAACGCCCCTGGAGAGCTCCAAATCCGGGTAAGTAAAAGGAACCTTTCCTTCACATATCTGCTCTGCATAATGAAAGCCTTACCCGCCGTGATCTTCTTGGCCACCTGGATTTCCTGGAGGGCGCCCTGGGCTTCGTCCCGGGCATCTTGTGCACTCTGGCGGGCCTTGGCAAGTTTGGACTCTTGCTCCTTAAAGTCGCGCTCCAAGGACTCGCACTTCTTGACGGCGTCCTGGAGCTCTTGCTGGACCTCATTAACCTGGGCCTCCTACTTTTCGCGTGCGGCCCGATCCTTGACCGCCTTGTCCTTGGCCGCGGCCAGCGCCTTCTTGAGGGCCTCTACTTCGATCGTTGCCCCTAATAAATTTCATGGCACTTTGGTCAGCATGAATCACTTATCCTTCCTGAATATATACAAGGTTACTGCATACCTTGACTATCCTCCAGCTGCTTCTTCACGCGGACGAGCTCTTCCTCGGCCTGCTTCAGACTCTGCCTCAGTCCGGAGACTTCTGTAGTATGAGCAGATGCAGCTAGCAGCGATGTCTGCTTGTTCACATAGACATTTTAAATTAGTCTCCTGTGAAAATTATTTGATCCTCTGTTCGGCTTTTCTTTCCGAACACCGGACAGAGTATCAGGGGCTACTGCTATACTGTGACATTATTTCTATACAATTAAATTACTTACCTCAAAGCCTATTAGAAGTCTAGTGCAAGCTTTGGTCAGTCCGCTTTTCGCGGACTGGATCCTCTCAATCACCATACCCATAAGGGTACGATGTTCTTCCACAATGGAAGCGCCTTGCAGCAAATTATCCGGTGCCTCTGGATGGACAGAGGTCACCGGTGGAATAGGCGCACCGCCTCCTTTTGCAAGGGGTGGTTGGCCTGGTTCCGGAGCCGCATGTTTCTCTGGAACTATATTCGGCTGAGGGCCAATTTGGATATGGCCCCCACCATTAGTGTCCATGGGGGATGGCTCCCCCATGTGTCCGGCCGCCGAAGCTTCACCCTCCGGCGCCTCCCTGACGGCCTCCGGATTCTCTCCTGGGACGGGGATCCTTCGGGACGACGCCTCGGTGCCATCCAGGTCCCGGGGAGAGGTGGATGATGGAAGGGTCCCGCTGTCCATTGCAGTCGGATCCAGCGAATCCTTTGAAGATAAGGACCGCTCGAGGTTGGACCGAGCCGGACTACAAATGCATAAATCAGCACATTAAAACAATAAAATAAAGAGGCCGGATACATGAACGTGTCCAGATACTTATGATTTGGCCAGGGGCTTCAACCTGGGTTCCCACTCCCAGCTGTTGTCGGTGGCCGCTGCGGAGCTGTCCGGAAGGGAAGCTTTCCCCTTCTTGGAAGCCTCGGCCTCCAGGTGCATGGAGGCTGTCCTCTTCTTTCTCCCCTATAGGGGGGGAATGTATTTCTTCTTCCTCCTCCTCCTCCTCCTCGTCTTCGGCGATGGAGGAGTGAGCCTTGGCGTCTTCAGACATCGCGTCCGAAGTGCCCTCGCGGCGGAGACCACCTCTGGTCCCCTTGGCCTTCTTCTCTGGCACCTCATAAGGCGCCAGAAACAACATCTTCGTCAGAAGCGTGGTTTCTGGGCCTTCGGGCAGCGGAGCCGAACAGTTAATACGCTTCGCTATCTCTCTCCAGTCCTGACATAATTGATAGGGAGGCTTAGATGCCTTCCTCGAGTATGCAAGTAAAGGGTATACCTTGAAAGCATGAAAGAACTTACCGGATTTGCAGGGTGAGTCAAGTCATGCCCATGATCCTCGTTTGTGGGCAGTGGCGTCTCGCCGGCCTAGAAGAGCACCTTCCAGATGTCTTCATGCATCATGCCGAAGAGCTCCAGTAGCGTCGGGTGCTTGGCCGGATCGAACCCCCACAGATAGCAAGTCCGACGTTGGCACGGAAGGATCCAGTGGACGAGCATAACCTGGATCACATTGACGAGCTTGACTCTCTTGTTTATCATGCTCTGAACGAGCGTTTGGAGCACCGTCAACTCGTCCAAAGAGCCCCAGGCCAGGCCTTTCTCTTGCCAGGAGGTGAGCCCCATCAGAACTCCGAATCAGAATGCGGGGGCCGCCACCCAATTGGCGTCGCGCGGCTCGGTGATGTAGAACCACCCCGACTGCCACCCTTTTACAGTCTCCACAAAGGAGCCTTCGGGCCAGGTGACATTGGGCATTTTGCCCACCATGGCGCCTCCGCACTCTGCTTGTTGGCTGCTCACCACCTTCGTCTTCACATTGAAGGTCTTCAGCCATAGGCCGAAGTGAGGTGGGATGCGGAGGAAGGCCTCGCACACAACAATAAATGCTGAGATGTTGACGATAGAGTTGGGGGCCAAATCATGAAAGTCTAGCTCATAGTAAAACATCAGTCTGCGGACAAACGGGTGGAGAGGGAATCCCAGTCCACGGACAAAGTGTGTGATAAACACCACCCTCTCTTTTTGGGCTCTGGGGTAGGGATGATCTGTCCTTTGTCCGGAAGCCGTTGATCGATTCCCTTGGCCAAGTACCCGGCCTCCCGGAGCTTCTTGATGTCCTTCACCTTAACGAAGGAGGCCATCCACTTGCCTACTGCTCCAGATCCGAACATGATTGGAGTGCTTTTTTGGGCGGAGAAAGCGAGAACTTGGACGCTGGAGCTCGAGAATGGATGGGCAGAGGAAGGAGAAGGCATGGGTAAAAAAGGATGAATCCTTATCCCTTTATAAAGGCAGTAAAAGTCACGCGCCTCCCCATTCGCCTTAAAATTCGCCTATTCCCCAAGCGCCGCGCAGATGACACGGTTGGGTTAGCCATGCCCGTATTGATGAGAATACCGTGATAAGGGGACACGATCTCTGCTTTGACAAGACATTCCAATGAAATCGCACCTCGAAATACGGAGCGGTAGGCTAAAAACGGTTCAAATAATGACCGGGCAGTGGCGTGATTTCACGCTACAAAAAGTTGTCAGTGGATTGGATTCGTGAAATGTTATACTCTCTACGATTGTGTGTGGAATTTACGATTCTTGTGTTCGAAATCTACTTTGAAGTATTTGGAGGAGGAACCCAGCTTGCAATGCCGAAGACAATCTGCATGCCGAACTCATCATCATTGAAGCCTGGTACAGGGGCTACTGAGGGAGTCCTAGATTAAGGAGTCCTCGGACAGCCGGACTATATACATTGGCTGGACTGTTGGGTTATGAAGATACAAAATAGAAGACTTCTTCCCATGTCCGGATGGGACTCTCCTTGGCGTGGAAGGCAAGCTTGGCGATCCGGATATGTAGATTCCTTTCTCTGTAACCGACTTTGTCTAACCCTAGCCCCCTCTGGTGTCTATATAAACCAGAGGGTTTAGTCCATAGAGACAGCGATCATAATCTCATAGGCTAGGCTTCTAGGGTTTAGCCATTACGATCTCATGGTAGATCAACTCTTGTAATACTCATATTCATCAAGATCAATCAAGTGGGAAGTAGGGTGTTACCTCCATAGAGAGGGCCCGAACCTGGGTAAACATTGTGTCCCCCTCCTCCTGTTACCATTAGCCTTAGACGCACAGTTCGGGACCCCCTACCCGAGATCTGCCGGTTTTGACATCGACAATGATAGTCAGAGGGGCAACATCAATTGGATTCTTAAATGAGCTTGTCAAAGTCTTCACTTTCTTCGGAGCTGAAGACTCTGAGGCATCTGATGCTTTCCTTTTCTTCACAGCTGCCCTTTCTGTAGCCTTTGTCTTTTTCGCTTCTGATGCAGAAGGAAGGTGAGTGCTTTTCATCTGTGATGACTTTGCAGGAGGAGCAGATGAAAGAGGCATAGATTCTTCAGACACAACTGTTGTAGTTGCCCTGACATGTTCAGTTTCTTCAGGCGCAATAACGGATTCTTCAGCTGGCCTGGGTTGATCTTCAGGCGCAACATTGGTGGTTGCCCTGGCAGTTTCATCGGGAGCTGGAATTTCATCATCAGCCCTGGCACTCTCAATATCATCAGCATCCTGATTTTCATCAGCTGTGCTGGCATGTTCTTTAGTGGGCTAAGCAGATGCTTCACCCTAAGGAATTTCTTATTATGCAGCAGCAACAACATTGGTCTTGAGGCCTTTTGCCAGCTTGACGAATCTAACTTTGGCACCTAGCCATCCAGCACGATATGCATCAAATTCATCACTGAGAGCGTTGATTTCAGACTGAATAGTCACAAGTTCTTCAGTGGACATGTTTAAGACATTTTTCTTCAGAAAATGCTCCTTCTTGTACCGAGCTTTCTTCACTGATCTTGCCTTATCGAATTTCCACTTTTCTTCAGCGATAAAGGCAGTCAACATGTGACTTTCTCCTGGTGAGAGGTTCAGATCAGGCAGAGGTGTGTTGGGATATTTGTGCCAAAGATCGATGAAATCAAGGATCTTCTTCGGATCCAACAAAATTGGCACATCACTGCCTTTGACACTAGTGGCCCGGTGTTGTCGGTCTCTAATGATTTCTGTAAGTTCATCATCATCAGCTTTCATCGTCAGACGACGATACTTCAAAGGCGACCTGCTTCTTGTGAGGACTTGGCCTTGTGCTGCATCCAGCAGTGACCTGTTTCTTCAGCAACTGAGGCTGAGCTGAGGAACTAGCTGAAGCTCCTGAAGTAATTGAGAAGCCTGTTGTCCTTTGGCACGTGGCAAGGTGCACTGGTGCTGAGGACTTTGCAGGTGCAGCTAAGGCCTTTGCTTGAGTAGGTGGCCTTGAGGGCTTTGAACAGTTGTGCCGTGAGAGCATTGCAGAAGAAGATGGCTGCATAGCTGATTTCTTCTTCATAGCCTTCTTGGGCTGACTAGCAGAGGCTTCAGCAACAGTAGCAGAATCTTCATTGAATTTCTTCACTGCTTTTTTTGCTACCTTAGCCAATTTTCTTTGGTGCTTGGCCCATTCCTTGGGAAATTCCTTAGCTCTTCTGATGCTAGAAGGATAAGCTTCTTGGCCTGGAGCCAAAGGAGGTCTTGGGCATGGAGGATTGACAACGAATTTCTTCATATATTTTGGAGTGACATAGCGGTATTCTCTCCATTCACGTGCCCATCTGCGTTTGATCCTCTGAATGCGCACCTTGCGCTGATTTTCTTCTCCTTGCCATGAGTGGCCTCATCAAGAGTACAATATTCTTCATAGATTTATTCAGGGATTTCGAAGGCAGTGTTAGTTTCAGGCCTTTTTCCTCCCTTCTGAGGACGCTTTTATTCAGCCATATTCTTCAACTAAGGATTATGAACAATAGATGTCTCCGAAGAAGTATGCAGTTTTTTTTGAGGAACGCTACAAATGAGTTAAGTTGATGAGAACCTAGTGATTCGGAAGTAGACATGTGTACATGTGAATAGAGTATAGATGCAAGCATTTGGAGAGGTCATATGCATTCTCAGTATTTGTTTTCAGAAGGAATTTAACCAGGGGAGTCTTGAGGAATTTCACTAAGAGTTCTTGTCTTAGGTTCCAGAGTTGTATAGATTGGAAATCCACACAATTGAGGAATCTTGAGGGAAAAACACATCTTAGAGAAATAGATCAAGAATAGATGCAACTGTCGTGTTTAACGATATGAAGGTTGAAGAATAAACACCTTTTGAAGATTTTGTGTAAATCATCAGAATCAACAAGGGCAGTAAAAGCGAGTTTATTTACCCTTGACGAAGAACACGACGAGCTGTGAGATGAACTGTGGAAGTTCATCCATTCAGATCTTCCACGCCCTAACTTGGCAGAGGAAGAGAGCTACGGTGGCGGCGGAGGTGAAGATTTCCGCGACCGACGCGAGTACGACGGCGACAAGGTCGAGGCAAGAAAGCTCTTCCTCACTGGCGATGATGGAATGTAGCGGCGGTGCTAGGTCAAAGAGATCGAGCGAGGGAGAGAGATCGAGCGGAGTAAATGAGCTCAGGTTAAGGGGAGGGGTATTTATAACCGAGGTGAAAAACCGCTCGTCCGAGGAAATTGGGCGAATGTGCCCCTGACCCTTGCTATTCCAGCGACATATGTCACCCACGTACTGAGAGGTGGAGATCGTGTGAGATCGTGGGTGAGTAGTTTAATACTGTCATGGGATGCGGAAGGATTTGAGCGGCAAAAGCCAAAAAATTAGATATGAAAATTTTAACGTCTCGTTCGCAAATTCTTCAGCTGTCAAGCACACAGTGAAGATTTTGAACGGGTTTCAAATAAAACGCACATGAAGAATTGTGAACAGACTGGGTTGAGTTTAGCATAGAGGGGGAAAGGGTCCGATCACATTCACTTAGATGAAAAAGCAACTTGAAGAAACAACTATAAGTGAATGTTGTAGAGGACATGAAAAACTCATATATATATATATATATAGAGAGAGAGAGAGAGATATAGCAATGAAGAACAGAGTCGGAAAGACTGAGGAAATTGCAAAGTTGAAGAATTTGAAAATATGAGGAAATTGCAAAAACTCGAATTGAAGAATTTCAACTTTGGTTGGTGGCATAACCCACGGTATAAGAATGATGATTTCAGACACCGCGTACAATTGTCATAGGGTTTTGAGAATCAAATTATTCGCTAATTTATTCACACTGAGTGGGTTAGTCTTCATTGATTGAAGAAAAACGTTACTTCATGTGTTGCGCATCTAAGTCATCAATTTTGCATAAGTGTTAGGATGTGTGTCCTTTTCAAAGAACATTCAAAGATTCTAAGATATTTAGGTCACACCGCAACTTGCTAAATCTCTTCTCATCCAAGGGCTTTGTGAAGATATCCGCCAGCTAATCTTCAGTATTCACATGGTCGATGGAGATGTCGCCCTTCAACACATGGTCACGAAGAAAATGATGACAAATCTGGATGTGCTTTGTCTTCGAGTAGTGAACTGGATTGTGAGCAATCTTGATAGAACTCTCGTTGTTGCAGTGGAGTGGCACATTCTTCACATTGATGCCATAGTCCTTGAGGGTTTGCTTCATCCATAGCAATTGAGCACAGCAAGATCCAGCAACAATGTACTCAGCTTCAGTAGTAGACAGTGATACACAGTTCTGCTTCTTCGAGGACCAACATACCAAGGATCGTCCGAGGAAATGACATGTGCCTGGTATTGACTTGCGATCCACCCGATCACCAGCATAGTCAGAGTCAGAATATCCAATGAGATCAAAAGCCGAGCCCTTGGGATACCATAATCCAAGTGTTGGAGTGTGAGCTAGATATCAAAGAATATGCTTCACAGCCTTATGGTGTGATTCCTTAGGTGTAGCTTGAAATCGGGCACACATGAAAACACTAAGCATAATATCCGACCTAGATGCACATAGATACAATGAAGAGCCAATCATGAAGCGGTATACCTCTTGATCGAAATCTTTACCATTTTCATCAGTGCATAGGTGGCCATTTGTGGGCATAGGGATTTTGACGCCTTTACAATCTTGCATGCCGAATTTCCTCAACATGTCCTTGAGGTATTTCTCCTGGGATATGAATATGCCATTGTGTTGTTGACGAATTTGAAGACCTAAGAAGAATTTCAACTCTCCCATCATAGACATTTGATATTCCTCACTCATCATATAGGCAAATTTATCACTGTAACGTTGGTTAGTACAGCCAAAGATAATATCATCAACATATATTTGGCACACAAATAATTCGTCATCATATGCTTTGGTGAAAAGAGTTGGGTCGAGTGAACCGGGTTTGAAGCCTTTCTTCATGAGGAATTCCTTCAATGTATCATACCATGCCCGAGGTGCTTGCTTGAGGCCATAGAGGGCCTTGTTGAGTCTGTAGACGTGATCTGGAAGTTTTGGATCCACAAAACCTGGTGGTTGAGCAACATAAAGTTCTTCCTCAAGCTTACCATTGAGGAATGCACTTTTCACATCCATTTGATGTAAGATGATATTATGATGGTTAGCATAAGCAAGCAATATGTGAATAGCCTCAAGTCTAGCAACATGTGCAAAAGTTTCATCAAAATCAATTCCTTCAACCAGTGTGTAGCCTTGAGCTACAAGACGAGCCTTATTCCTCACCACAAGGCCATTTTCATCTTGCTTGTTGTGGTAGATCCATTTGGTGCCGATAATATTGTGCTTGCGTGGGTCTGGTCATTTGACAAGGTCCCACACATCATTGAGCTTGAATTGATTCAATTCATCTTGTATAGCTTGAATCCATTCAGGCTCCATGAATGCTTTATCAACTTTGGAGGGCTCTGTGATAGAGATAAACACAAAATGCCCACAAAAGTTAGACAAATGTGAAGCTTTTGAGCGCGTGATAGGACCTGGTGCATTGATGTCGTCGATGATTCTCTCAATCTGCACTTCATTTGCAACACGAGGATGAGCAGGTTGACGACTTTGATTTGGCACAGCATGTTCTTTAGGGACATTTTCTTTAGTAGCACCAGCATGATTTTCTTCACGTTCTGGAATGACTTCTTCAGCAGATTCTTCGGTAGGGATGACATCCGCAGTACCTTGAACTTGATGGATTCCTCAGGTGACATTTCATCTAGCACAGGAGGTAGGTGCTCTCTTTGCGAGCCATTAGTCTCATCGAACCACACATCTACAGTTTCAACAACCTTGTGATGATAGGTATGTTGGAAATATGTCCTAGAGGCAATAATAAAAGGTTATTATTATATTTCCTCATTCACGATAATTGTCTTTATTCATGCTATAACTGTATTATCCGGAAATCGTAATACACGTGTGAATACATAGACCATAATATGTCCCTAGTAAGCCTCTAGTTGACTAGCTTGTTCATCAACAGATAGTCATGGTTTCCTGACTATGGACATCAGATGTTGTTGATAACGGGATCACATCATTAGGAGAATGATGTGATGGACAAGACCCAATCCTAAGCATAGCACAAGATCGTGTAGTTCGTTTGCTAGAGCTTTTCCAATGTCAAGTATCCTTTCCTTAGACCATGAGATCGTGTAACTCCCGGATACCGTAGGAG
This sequence comes from Triticum dicoccoides, assembly GCF_002162155.2. Lineage (NCBI taxonomy): Eukaryota > Viridiplantae > Streptophyta > Magnoliopsida > Poales > Poaceae > Triticum > Triticum dicoccoides. Next base: position 331,436,363 of record NC_041391.1, on the reverse strand, counting down.
TGCTTTGGGTGTACCAAACATCACAACGTAACTGGGTGACTATAAAGGTGCACTACAGGTATCCCCGAAAGTGTCTGTTGGGTTGACACGGATCGAGACTGGGATTTGTCACTCCGTATGACGGAGAGGTATCTCTGGGCCCACTCGATAATGCATCATCATAATGAGCTCAAAGTGACCAAGTGTTTGGTCACGAGATCATGCATTACGGTACGAGTAAAGTGACTTGCCGGTAACGAGACTGAACGAGGTATTGGGATACCGATGATCGAGTCTCGGTCAAGTAACGTACCGATTGACAAAGGGAATTGTATACGGGGTTGATCGAATCCTCGACATCGTGGTTCATCCGATGAAATCATCGTGGAACATGTGGGAGCCAACATGGGTATCCAGATCACGCTGTTGGTTATTGGCCGGAGAGCTGTCTCCGTCATGTCTGCATGATTCCCGAACCCGTAGGGTCTACACACTTAAGATTCGGTGACGCTAGGGTTATTAGGAAGACTTGTATGTGATTACCGAATGTTGTTCAGAGTCCCGGATGAGATCCCGGACGTCATGAGGAGTTCTGGAATAGTTCGGAGGTGAAGATTAATATATAGGAAGTGTTGTTTCGGCCATCGAGAAAGTTTCGGGGTCACCCGGTATTGTACCGGGACCACCGGAAGGGTCCCGGGGGTCCACCGGGTGGGGCCACCCATCCCGGAGGGCCCCGTGGGCTGAAGTGGGGAGGGGACCAGCCCCTGGTGGGCTGGTGCGCCCCCACCTGGCCCCCCCTCTGCACCTAGGGTTGGGAACCCTAGGGGAGGGGGCGCCTCCACTTGCCTTGGGGGGCACTCCACCCCCCTTGGCCGCCGCCCCCTAGAGATCCCATCTCTAGGGCCGGCTACACCCCCTGGGGGCCTATATAAAGGAGGGGGAGGGAGGGCAGCCGCACCCCTGAGTCTTGGCGCCTCCCTCCCCCTGCTACACCTCTTCCTCCTCCCGCGGTTGCTTGGCGAAGCCCTGCCGGAGTACTGCTTCTCCACCACCACCACGCCGTCGTGCTGCTGCTGGAGTCTTCTTCCTCAACCTCTCCTTTCCCCTTGCTGGATCAAGAAGGAGGAGACGTCATCCGCTCCGTACTTGTGTTGAACACAAAGGTGCTATCCGTTCAGCACTTGGTCATCGGTGATTTGGATCACGACGAGTACGACTCCATCATCCCCGTTCTCTTGAACGCTTCCGCTCACGATCTACAAGGGTATGTAGATGCACTCCTATCAATCGTTGCTTAGATGAACTCATAGATGGATCTTGGTGAAACCGTAGGAAAATTTTTAATTTTCTGCAACGTTCCCCTACAGTGGTATCAGAGCTAGGTCTATGCGTAGTTCTCTATTGCACGAGTAGAACACAATTTTTTTGTGGGCGTAGATGTTGTCAACTCTCTTGCCGCTACTAGTCTTATTTTGCTTCAGCGGTATTGTGGGATGAAGCGGCCCGGACCGACCTTACACGTACGCTTACGTGAGACAGGTTCCACCGACTGACATGCACTAGTTGCATAAGGTGGCCAGCGGGTGTCTGTCTCTCCCACTTTAGTTGGAGCGGATTCGACGAAAAGGGTCCTTATGAAGGGTAAATAGAAGTTGACAAATCACGTTGTGGCTTTAACGTAGGTAAGAAAATGTTCTTGCTAGATCACCTATAGAAGCCACGTAAAAAACTTGCAACAACAATTAGAGGACGTCTAACTTGTTTTTGCAGCAAGTGTCTTGTGATGTGATATGGCCAAAAGTTGTGATGAATGATGAATGATATATTGTGATGTATGAGATCATGTCTTGTAATAGGAATCACGACTTGCATGTCGATGAGTATGACAACCGGCAGGAGCCATAGGAGTTGTCTTTATTTTTTGTATGACCTGCGTGTCATTGAAGAACGCCATGTAAATTACTTTACTTTATTGCTAAACGCGTTAGCCATAGAAGTAGAAGTAGTCGTTGGCGTGACAACTTCATGAAGACACGATGATGGAGATCATGATGATGGAGATCATGGTGTCATGCCGGTGATAAAGATGATCATGGAGCCCCAAAGATGGAGATCAAAGGAGCTATATGATATTGGCCATATCATGTCACTACTATATAATTGCATGTGATGTTTATTATGTTTATGCATCTTGTTTACTTAGAACGACGGTAGTAAATAAGATGATCCCTTACAACAATTTCAAGAAGTGTTCTCCCCTAACTATGCGCCGTTGCTAAAGTTTGTCGTTTCGAAGCACCACGTGATGATCGGGTGTGATAGATTCTTACGTTCACATACAATGGGTGTAAGACAGTTTTACACATGCAAAAGCACTTAGGGTTAACTTGACGAGCCTAGCATGTACAGACATGGCCTCGGAACACAGAGACCGAAAGGTCAAACATGAGTCGTATGGAAGATACGATCAACATGGAGATGTTCACCGATGATGACTAGTCCGTCTCACGTGATGATCGGACACGGCCTAGTCGACTCAGATCGTGTAACACTTAGATGACTAGAGGGGTGTCTAATCTGAGTGGGAGTTCATTAAATAATTTGATTAAATGAACTTAATTATCATGAACTTTAGTCTAAAACCTTTGCAAATATGTCTTGTAGATCAAATGGCCAACGCTCATGTCAACATGAACTTCAACGCGTTCCTAGAGAAAACCAAGCTGAAAGATGATGGCAGCAACTATACGGACTGGGTCCGGAACCTGAGGATCATCCACATAGCTGCCAAGAAAGCATATGTCCTAGATGGACCGCTAGGTGAAGCACCCATCCCAGAGAACCAAGACGTCATGAACGCTTGGCAGTCACGTGCTGATGATTACACCCTCGTTTAGTGCGGCATGCTTTACAGCTTAGAACCGGGGCTCCAAAAGCGTTTTGAGCAACACGGAGCATATGAGATGTTCGAGGAGCTGAAAATGGTTTTTCAAGCTCATACCCGGGTCGAGAGATATGAAGTCTCCGACAAGTTCTATTGTTGTAAGATGGAGGAAAATAGTTCTGTCAGTGAGCACATACTCAAAATGTCTGGGTTGCACAACCGCCTGTCCCAGCTGGACATTAACCTCCCGGACGAGGCGGTCATTGACAGAATCCTTCAGTCGCTCCCACCAAGCTACAAGAGCTTTGTGATGAACTACAATATGCAAGGGATGGTGAAAACTATTCCTGAAGTATTTTCAATGCTGAAGTCGGCAGAGGTAGAAATCAAGAAAGAACATCAAGTGTTGATGGTCAATAAAACCACCAAGTTCAAGAAGGGCAAGGGTAAGAAGAACTTCAAGAAGGACGGAAAGGATGTTGCCGCGCCTGGTAAACCAGTTGCCAGGAAGAAGTCAAGCAATGGACCCAAGCCTGAGACTGAGTGCTTTTATTGCAAAGGGAAGGGTCACTGGAAGCGGAACTGCCCCAAATACTTAGCGGACAAGAAGGCCGGCAACACTAAAGGTATATCTGATATACATGTAATTGATGTGTACCTTACCAGTACTCGTAGTAACTCCTGGGTATTTGATACCGGTGCCATTGCTCATATTTGTAACTCACAGCAGGAGCTGCGGAATAAGCGGAGACTGGCGAAGGACGAGGTGACGATGTGCGTCGGGAATGGTTCGAAGGTCGATGTGATCGCCGTCGGCATGCTACCTCTACATTTACCTACGAGATTAGTTTTAAACCTTAATAATTGTTATTTAGTGCCAAGTTTGAGCATGAACATTGTATCTGGATCTCGTTTGATACGAGATGGCTACTCATTTAAATCCGAGAATAATGGTTGTTCTATTTATATGAGAGATATGTTTTATGGTCATGCCCCGATGGTCAATGGTTTATTCTTAATGAATCTCGAGCGTAGTATTACACATATTCATAGTGTGAATACCAAAAGATGTAAAGTTGATAATGATAGTCCCACATACTTGTGGCACTGCCGCCTTGGTCACATTGGTGTCAAGCGCATGAAGAAGCTCCATGCCGATGGACTTTTAGAGTCTCTCGATTATGAATCATTTGACACATGCGAACCATGCCTCATGGGCAAAATGACCAAGACTCCGTTATCCGGAACAATGGAGCGAGCAACCAACTTATTGGAGATCATACATACTGATGTGTGCGGTCCAATGAGCGTTGAGGCTCGCGGAGGATATCGTTATGTTCTCACTCTCACTGATGACTTGAGTAGATATGGGTATGTCTACTTAATGAAACACAAGTCTGAGACCTTTGAAAAGTTCAAGGAATTTCATAATGAGGTAGAGAATCAACGTGACCGAAAGATAAAGTTCCTACGATCAGATCGTGGAGGAGAATATTTAGGTCACGAATTTGGTACACACTTAAGGAAATGTGGAATCGTTTCACAGCTCACGCCGCCTGGAACACCTCAGCGTAACGGTGTGTCCAAACGTCGTAATCGCACTCTATTGGATATGGTGCGGTCTATGATGTCTCTTACCGACTTACCGCTATCATTTTGGGGATACGCACTAGAGACAGCTACATTCACTTTAAATAGGGCACCGTCTAAATCCGTTGAGACGACACCGTATGAATTATGGTTTGAGAAGAAACCTAAGCTGTCATTTCTAAAAGTTTGGGGATGCGATGCTTATGTCAAGAAACTTCAACCTGAAAAGCTCGAACCCAAGTCGGAAAAATGCGTCTTCATAGGATACCCTAAGGAAACCATTGGGTATACCTTCTACTTAAGATCCGAGGGCAAGATCTTTGTTGCCAAGAACGGATCCTTTCTGGAAAAAGAGTTTCTCTCGAAAGAAGTAAGTGGGAGGAAAGTAGAACTCGATGAAGTACTACCTCTTGAACAGGAAAGTAGTGCAGCTCAGGAAAATGTTCCTGTGATGCCTACACCGACTGGAGAGGAAAATAATGATGATGATCAAGATACTTCGGATCAAGTTGCTACTGAACTTCGTAGGTCCACAAGGACACGTTCCGCACCAGAGTGGTACGGCAACCCTGTCCTGGAAATCATGTTGTTAGACAATGGTGAACCTTCGAACTATGAAGAAGCGATGGCGGGCCCAGATTCCAACAAATGGCTTGAAGCCATGCGATTCGAGATAGAATCCATGTATGAAAACAAAGTATGGACTTTGACAGACTTGCCCGATGATCGGCGAGTGATAGAAAACAAATGGATCTTTAAGAAGAAGACGGACGCGGATGGTAATGTTACCATCTATAAAGCTCGACTTGTCGCTAAAGGTTATCGACAAGTTCAAGGGGTTGACTACGACGAGACATTCTCTCCCGTAGCGAAGCTGAAGTCCGTCCGAATCATGTTAGCAATTGCCGCATACTATGATTATGAGATATGGCAGATGGACGTCAAAACGGCATTCCTTAATGGACATCTTAAGGAAGAACTGTATATGATGCAGCTGAAAGGTTTTGTCGATCCTAAAGATGCTAACAAGGTATGCAAGCTCCAGCGATCCATTTATGGGCTGGTGCAAGCATCTCGGAGTTGGAACATTCGCTTTGATGAGATGATCAAAGCATTTGGGTTTATGCAGACTTATGGAGAAGCCTGTGTTTACAAGAAAGTGAGTGGGAGCTCTGTAGCATTTCTCATATTATATGTAGATGACATACTCTTGATGGGAAATGATATAGAACTTTTGGACAGCATTAAGGCCTACTTGAATAAGTGTTTTTCAATGAAGGACCTTGGAGAAGCTACTTACATATTAGGCATCAAGATCTATAGGGATAGATCGAGACGCCTCATAGGTCTTTCACAAAGCACATACCTTGATAAGATTTTGAAGAAGTTCAAAATGGATCAGTCCAAGAAAGGGTTCTTGCCTGTGTTGCAAGGTGTGAGATTGAGCTCGGCTCAATGCCCGGCCACGGCAAAAGATAAAGAGGAGATGAGTGTCATCCCCTATGCTTCAGCCATAGGATCTATTATGTATGCCATGCTGTGTACCAGACCTGATGTAAACCTTGCCGTAAGTTTGGTAGGAAGGTACCAAAGTAATCCCGGCAAGGAACACTGGACAGTGGTCAAGAATATCCTAAAGTACCTGAAAAGGACAAAGGACATGTTTCTCGTTTATGGAGGTGACGAAGAGCTCGTCTTAAAGGGTTACGTCGACGCTAGCTTCGACACAGATCTGGATGACTCTAAGTCACAAACCGGATATGTGTATATGTTGAATGGTGGAGCAGTGAGCTGGTGCAGCTGCAAGCAGAGCATCGTGGCGGGATCTACATGTGAAGCGGAGTACATGGCAGCCTCGGAGGCAGCGCATGAAGCAATTTGGGTGAAGGAGTTCATCACCGACCTAGGAGTCATACCCAATGCGTCGGGGCCAATCAAACTCTTTTGTGACAACACTGGAGCTATTGCCCTTGCCAAGGAGCCCAGGTTTCACAAGAAGACCAGGCACATCAAGCGTCGTTTCAACTCCATCCGTGAAAATGTTCAAGATGGAGACATAGATATTTGCAAAGTACATACAGATCTGAATGTTGCAGATCCATTGACTAAACCTCTCTCGCGAGCAAAACATGATCAACACCAAAACTCTATGGGTGTTCGATTCATCACAATGTAACTAGATTATTGACTCTAGTGCAAGTGGAAGACTGTTGGAAATATGCCCTAGAGGCAATAGTAAAAGGTTATTATTATATTTCCTTATTCATGATAATTGTCTTTATTCATGCTATAACTGTATTATCCGGAAATCGTAATACACGTGTGAATACATAGACCATAATATGTCCCTAGTAAGCCTCTAGTTGACTAGCTTGTTGATCAACAGATAGTCATGGTTTCCTGACTATGGACATCAGTTGTCGTTGATAACGGGATCACATCATTAGGAGAATTATGTGATGGACAAGACCCAATCCTAAGCATAGCACAAGATCGTGTAGTTCGTTTGCTAGAGCTTTTCCAATGTCAAGTATCCTTTCCTTAGACCATGAGATCGTGTAACTCCCGGATACCGTAGGAGTGCTTTCGGTGTACCAAACGTCACAACGTGACTGGGTGACTATAAAGGTGCACTACAGGTATCCCCGAAAGTGTCTGTTGGGTTGACAAGGATCGAGACTGGGATTTGTCACTCCGTATGACGGAGAGGTATCTCTGGGCCCACTCGGTAATGCATCATCATAATGAGCTCAAAGTGACCAAGTGTTTGGTCACGGGATCATGCATTACGGTACGAGTAAAGTGACTTGCTGGTAACGAGACTGAACGAGGTATTGGGATACCGACGATCGAGTCTCGGTCAAGTAACGTACCGATTGACAAAGGGAATTGTATATGGGGTTGATCGAATCCTCGACATCGTGGTTCATCCGATGAAATCATCGTGGAACATGTGGGAGCCAACATGGGTATCCAGATCCCGCTGTTGGTTATTGGCCGGAGAGCTGTCTCGGTCATGTCTGCATGATTCCCGAACCCGTAGGGTCTACACACTTAAGGTTCAGTGACGCTAGGGTTATTAGGAATACTTGTATGTGATTACCGAATGTTGTTTGGAGTCCCGGATGAGATCCCGGATGTCATGAGGAGTTCCGGAATAGTCTAGAGGTGAAGATTTATATATAGGAAGTGCTGTTTTGGCCATCGGGAAAGTTTCGTGTTCACCCGGTATTGTACCGGGACCACCGGAAGGGTCCCGGGGGTTCACCGGGTGGGGCCACCCAACCCGGAGGGCCCCGTGGGCTGAAGTGGGGAGGGGACCAGCCCCTGGTGGGCTGGTGCGCCCCCCCTGGGCCCCCCTCTGCGCCTAGGGTTGGGAACCCTAGGGGAGGGGGCACCTCCACTTGCCTTGGGGGGCACTCCACCCCCCTTGGCCGCCGCCCCCCTAGAGATCCCATCTCTAGGGCCGGCTACCCCCCTGGGGGGCTATATAAAGGAGGGGGGAGGGAGGGCAGCCGCACCCCTGAGTCTTGGCACCTCCCTCCCCCTGCTACACCTCTTCCTCCTCCCGCGGTTGCTTGGCAAAGCCCTGCCAGAGTACTGCTTCTCCACCACCACCACGTCGTTGTGCTGCTGCTGGAGTCTTCTTCCTCAACCTCTCCTTTCCCCTTGCTGGATCAAGAAGGAGGAGACGTCATCCGCTCCGTACGTGTGTTGAATGCGGAGGTGCTGTCCGTTCAGCACTTGGTCATCTGTGATTTGAATCACGGCGAGTACGACTCCATCATCCCCGTTCTCTTGAACGCTTCCGTTCACGATCTACAAGGGTATGTAGATGCACTCCTATCACTCGTTGCTTAGATGAACTCATAGATGGATCTTGGTGAAACCGTAGGAAAAATTTTAATTTTCTGCAATGTTCCCCAACAAGGTATTGAAGACTCTGTAGGTGTGCGAGTCCTTTCCCTAACTAGGCATAAAACCCTCATGTGCTTTCGGTGCAAATTTAGAGTTGTGATGAGGATCTCTAATACAGCATTTAGCACCAAAGACTATGAAATAACTTACATTGGGTTTCTTGTCAGTGAGGAGTTCATATGAGGTCTTTCTGAAGAATTTGTGAAGATATACCCTGTTGATGATGTGGCATGCAGTATCAATAGCATCAAGCCAGAAACAAGGTGGAGTCTTGTATTTATCAAGCATAGTGTGAGCCATCTCAACAAGAGTCATGTTCTTGCGCTCCACGACGCCATTCTGCTGAGGAGTATAGGGAGCAAATAGCTCGTGAGTAATACCAAGTTCATCAAGATAGTCATCAAGACCAGTATTCTTGAACTCAGTCCCATTATCAATCCTGATATGCTTGATCTTCACATCTAAGTTCGTAGATGCTCTTGAGGAAAATCGTTTGAAGACTTCCTGCACTTCATTTTTTGTAAGTGATGATATGCACTCATGTGTAACGAGAATAATCATCAACAATGACAAAGCCATATAATGATGCAGAACTAGTGAACGTGGATAATGACTAGGGCCAAAGAGATCCATGTGAAGTAATTCAAATGGACGAGAAGTTGTCATGATAGTCTTTGAGGGATGCTTGGCTCTGGTGATCTTTCCAGCCTCACAAGCCCCACAAAGATGATCTTTGAGGAATTTGACAGCCTCGATGCCAATGACATGCTTCTTCTTCGCGAGTGTATGCAAGTTCCTCATCCCAGCATGACCAAGACGTCGATGCCATAACTAGCCCTCTGAAGCTTTTGCAAGTAGACATGTGGCACGCTGTGGTCCTGCAGAGAAATCAACAATATACAAGTCTCCTCTCCTAAAGCCTTTGAAGACTTTGGAATTGTCAGATTCCATTAGCACAATGCAACGATATTTGCCAAAAACTGCAACCATATCAAGATCACAAAGCATTGAGATAGACATGAGGTTCAATCCTAAGGACTTGACAAGCATTACTTTGTTCCATGTGTCTATCCTTTGAGATTGCAACCCTACCTAGACCCGATACCTTGCTTTTGCCTTTGTCAGCATAGGTGATATGCTTCAGATGCGATGGAGATAAAGCAGTGTCCATCAATAAGTCCCTGTTGCTGGTCATATGATTTGTACATCCACTACCGAGGACCCACTCGGTAGCTTTGGGTTGTTCATCCCGCAGATGAATTAGTGCAACTTACGAACCCATATACTTCATCAGTGAAGGATATGATATAAATTTAATCCGATTGAATTTCATCAACAGTATAACATATATAGCAATATGAGGACGTGAGAAATGAGTAAATCATTTGTTCATGATTAGCTTGCGTCCATTCAAGAATATTCAGGTCTCCAGCAAATTCTTCAGACGATTAAGTTCGTCTGGAGACCTGACCCTGCATAAGAGATTAGTTCTTTTTCTTCACCACCCACATTTGGAGGGGTGGCAAAGAGTTCATCATTCTGCGAGCTCCATAAGAAAAGTATGGCATAGAAGCCAACACACTTTGTTTCTTAGAAGAGGGGCTAGGATAAGCATATGAATAAGCAGAGAAATTCTTCGAGGACTTATGAACATAATGGTTTAAAGAATAATGCACATATTCATAGCCTTTAGACTTTCCCCACGAAACAGAAGTGTTAGCACGATGATGTTCATATGAGGATTTGGATCCATCTGAGGAATTTGATCCAACTGAAGAATTTGGTCCATATGAGGACCTTGATCCATATGAAAATTTTGATCCATATGAAGAATTTGAGCTGGGGTTCCTATTCTTCATAGGTGGCGTCATGATCACATTCACCTGAAGATTTTCAAGGCACCTTTTGGGAACCCAGATTTTCTTCATAGGGGAATTGTTCCTGCGGTTAGTTCCAACATATCGAGCAAGTAATTCACCATTCTGATTCTTGAACAGTTTATAGTTGGAGTCAAATGACTCGTCAGAGGAATATGAAGATTCACAAGTAAAGCCAGATAAAGTGCATGGATCTATAGGAGGTCCTTTTGCAGCAACCCATGAGGTTTTGGGGTACTACTCAGGCTTCCAGTAGGTCCCATCATCATTGAGTTTCCTCTCAAAGGCAATACCCTCTTTCCTAGGGTTCTTGTTCAAGATCTGCTTTTTGAGGACATCACAAAGAGTCTGATGCCCTTTGAGGCTTTTCTATATGCCTGTCACATACAATTCCTTCAACCCTGCATATCGTCAGTGATACTTATGGTATCCTCAGATGAGAAATTTGTGACCACCGAGACAGTTGAAGAATTTGCAGCAATAGAAGCATTTGAACATTGAGGTGAAGAATTAGCAGATTCACGCTTAATGCATTTCAGACATGGTGGAATAAATTGTTCCTGAGCGGAACTGATCTGTTGAGAAAGTAATGAATCGTTTTCCGTCTGAAGATCTTCATAACTCACTTTTAACTTCTCAAGATCTTGCTTTCTATGAAGAAATTCATAAGAAAGCTTCTCATGATCAGCTAAAAGAGAGTTATGATGACCCTGAAGATTGTCAAACTTAAACTGAAGTCTTTGAAGATTATCAGTCAAAGTCTTAGTCCGATTCAATTCCTCACCCAACAAGTCATCGCTTTTGTGTAGCAGATTTTGAACCTTTTCCAAAGCCTTTTGTTGTTTAACAGCAATCTTAGCAAGTTTGGAATAGCTAGGTTTGAGATTGTCATCAGATTCATCCTCACTAGATTCAGAGGGGGAATGTTTGAGTACCTTGGCACCTTTTGCCATGACGCAATAGGTGGGAGCATAGTCATGGGCGCTCTTGTCAGTAGAGTTGGGGAGGTCATTTTCTTCAGCGTTGAAGATGGACTTGCTGACGTAAGCAGTAGCGAGGGCAACGCTCGCCACACCAGAGTCTGACTCCTGAGATTCCTCCTCTTCCACATTTTCCTTAGATTCAGCTTTAGGGTCCATTTCCTTGCCAATAAATGCCCGAGCCTTCTTGGAACTGCTCTTCTTGTGAGATGAAGACTTTGAAGATTTTGATGATGATGACTTTGAAGATTTCTTCTCCTTCTTTGAGTCATCAGAATCGTCATCTTTGTACTTCTTCTTCTTTGATTCCTTTTCCCACTGAGGACAATCAGACATGTAGTGACCAGGTTTCTTGCATTTGTGGCAAGTCCTCTTTTTGTAGTCACGGGATGAGGAATCATCACTTCTTGAAGACTTTCCAAAGCGACCACGGCGAGAGACAGGATCACCAAGGCTGCTACCAGAATATTCACCTTCAGATTCAAAGACTGCCTTGGCCTTCAGTGCACGTGATCTTCCATAGCTCGGACCATAGAGGTATCTCTTCTCAGCAAGCTGGAACTCATGAGTATTTAGCCTCTCGAGGATATCAGCAGGATCTAGAGACTTGTAGTCTCCTCGCTCTTGAATCATCAGTGCAAGGGTATCAAATGAGGAATCAAGTGATCTCAGCAATTTCTTCACCACCTCATGATCGGCGATGTCAGTGGCACCAAGTGCTTGAAGCTCATTTGATATGTCAGTTTGGCGATCGAAGGTTTGCTGAACATTTTCATTGTCGAGTCTTTTGAAGCGGTTGAAGAGATTGTGAAGAACATCAACTTGGGAGTCACGTTGAGTGGAGACTCCTTCGTTGACCTTGGACAGCCTGTCCCAAATCAGCTTTGCTGTTTCCAAAGCACTCACTCTGTCGTACTGTCCTTTGGTCAGATGACCACATATGATATTCTTCGCTTGAGGGTCGAGTTGCTTGAATCTCTTCACATCAGCAGCATTCACAGACGGGGTGACAGAGGGAACACCATTTTCCACAACATACCAGAGATCGTTATCAACTGTCTCAAGATGCATGAGCATCTTGTTCTTCCAGTAGGGGTAGTCCGTCCCATCGAAGGTAGGACACCCAGCCAAGACCTTGATCATTCCTGCAGTCGACATAACTTAAACTCCAGGTGGTTAAACCAAAATCACTCAGAACAAGGGAGTACCTTGCTCTGATACCAATTGAAAGTGCGTTATATTGACTAGAGGGGGTGAATAGGCAATTTTTACAAATTCGTCATTGAGGAATTTCTAGGTGGAGAAATTCCTAAGCGACGACACACTAGCAGCGGAATAAGTACTCAGGTATAAGCATAACAGGGTAACATCATAGTCATCATGATGAAATGAAAACAAACACAGAGTACAGATAGCGTGAAAACAGGATAAGCAGGCTGAAGACTATGTGACTGAAGAATTAGGATTGAGGTAATAGAGAAAGTCTTCAGTCAAATTCTTCAAACAATAATGACCAGGTTCATCAACACATGAATGAGGAATTGAAAGGGTTGAGGAAATAGAACCATTTGGCTTGGTGAAGACAATGATTTGGTAGACCAGTTCCAACTGCTGTGACAGTTGTACGTCTAGTTGGAGCGGCTAGGTATTTAAACCCGAGGACACACAGTCCCGGACGCACAGTCCTCACCGTATTCTCCTTGAGCTAAAGTCACATAGACCTCGCCTAATCACTCGTGGTAAGTTTTCAGGTGACTTCCAAACCTTCACAGACTTGGTCACTCGACGATCCACAATTCCTCTTGGATGCTCAGACCATGACGCCTAACCGTCTGGAGGATACACAGTCCTCAAAGGTAACAAGCATCGGTTCCACACAGGAACAATCTCTTCCATGATGCTCAGTCACTTTGGGTTTGTAGGTGTTTAAGTTTGGGTTTTGGGTTTTCCGCACTTGATGATTTTCGCTCAAAGTCTTCGGAGGATGGGATGCTCTCAATGACAAGTGTCAGTTTCTCTCGGAGCAGCCAACCAGCTAGTGGTTGTAGGGGGTGGCTATTTATAGCCTAGGGATCAGCCCTACAAGATAAGACATAAATGCCCTTCAATGATATGGTGGGTAGATATTTTAGGACAGTTGGCGCATAGCACAACAATGGTCGGACATGAGGTTCAAATTCGTCAGGGCTATCATGTTCCTCACTGTGTAGGCAATCCGCACTGGTGAATTCCTAACTCCTCAGTCGGAACAAATTCCCTAGAGACCAGAAGATCTTCGTCTCTGTCACTGAAGAAATTGACTGAACTGATATGAGATTTCCAATGGCTTCACTCGAAAGGATTGGGTAGGTGTAGGATTTTGAGATGAGCATCACTTGGAAATCACTTTCCTTAGTATTACCTCGACCCCTTTAACAGTATGGTGTTTCCTATGACTCAAGAAAGAGAAAATGAAACTACGAAAACAAAAGTTTTCACGCTTCATAATCCTCGCATGAATATCCAAGTCTTCAAGGTCACACCAATTTCTTCACTTTCAAAATCTTCAGGAGAACTAAAGTCTTCAGCTGAAGACATACATTTTTAGGGGTCGACTCTCATCGTAAATATCAAACTCCTCATCGACTTATAGAGCCTGTGTACACTCATAAACACATTAGACACTTAACCTATAAGTCTTCAATACACCAAAATCTCTAAGGGGCACTAGATGCACTTACAATGATCCACATGCATGCAAAGTTGACACTCTTCCAAAATAGTGGGATTATCATCAAATAAAGTCATGACCTCCCCAAGCCCACGTTTATCAAAAAATTCATAAGATTGATCATTCTCCAAAGTAGTGGGATCATTAATACCTAGAGTTGACACTCCTCCAAACCCACATTCAATATTATTGCAAACACTATTATCAATATCATATTCATCATGAGGCGTAAATCAATTTTCCAGATCATAAGAACATTATCACCCCAATCATGATCATTGCAATAAGTAGTAGACATAGCAAAATTAACATCCCCAAGCTTGGGGTTTTGCAGATTATTAGCATAGTTGACATTAATAGAATTTATAGTTAAATCATTGTAATCATGCTTTTCATTCAAGGAGCTATCATGAATCACTTCATAAATTTCTTCATCACAATTTTCAGATTCACGAATCTCAAGCAAAACTTCATAAAGATAATATAGTGCACTCAAATCACTAGCAATTGGTTCATCATAACTGGATCTTTTAAAAAGATTAGCAAGTGGATGAGGATCCATATCAAAGTTTTTTAGCAAGCAAAGATGCAAGCAAATAGAAGGGACATGGCAACACAAGCAAATATGAGATCAGAAAAATGGAGAACGAAAAAGAGGGAGAATACAACAACAAATTTTTGTGAAGTGGGGAGAGGAAAATGAGAGGCAAATGGAAAATAATGTAAATTGCAAGCAGATGGGATTTGTGATTAGGAACCTGGTACATGTTGATGATGTCCTCCGCGGCAATGACGCCAAAAATTCTTTCTGATGTTTTCTTGAACTATGTCGGTATTTCCCCAAAGAGGAAGGTATGATGCATCACAGTGATGTCTACTACACAACCTCCTTCTTGTAGACGTTGTTGGGCCTCTAGGTGCAGAGGTTTGTAGGGTAGTAGCAAATTTCCCTCAAGTGGATGACCTAAAGTTTATCAATCTGTGGGAGGCATAGGATGAAGATGGTCTCTCTCAAACAACCCTGCAACCAAATAACAAAGGGTCTCTTGTGTCCCCAACACACCCAATACAATGGTAAAATGTATATGTGCACTAGTTTGGTGAAGAGATGGTGATACAAGTGCAATATGGATAGTAGATATTGATTTTTGTAATCTGAAAATATAAAAATAGCAAGCTAGCAAGTGGTAAAAGTGAGCAAAAACGGTATTGCAATGCTTCGAAACAAGGCCTAGGGTTCATACTTTCACTAGTGCAAGTTCTCTCAACAACAACAACATAATTGGATCATATAACAATCCCTTAACGTGCAACAAAGAGTCACTCCAAAGTCACTAATAGCAGAGAACAAACAAAGAGATTATTGTAGGGTACGAAACCACCTCAAAGTTATTCTTTTCGATCAATCCATTGGGCTATTCCTATAAGTGTCGCAAACATCCCTAGAGTTCGTAGTAAAATAACACCTTAGGACACACATCAACCAAAACCCTAATGTCACCTAGATACTCCAATGTCACCACAAGTATCCGCGGGTATGATTATACGATATGCATCACACAATCTCAGATTCATCTATTCAAACCAACACAAAGAACTTCAAAGAGTGCCCCAAAGTTTCTACCAGAGAGTCAAGACGAAAACGTGTGCCAACCCCTATGCATAAGTTCACAAGGTCACTGAACCCGCAAGTTGATCACCAAAACATACATCAAGTGGATCACGTGAATATCCCATTGTCACCACAGATAAGCACATGCAAGACATACATCAAGTGTTCTCAAATCCTTAAAGACTCAATCTGATAAGGTAACTTCAAAGGGAAAACTCAATCCATTACAAGAAGGTAGAGGGGGAGAAACATCATAAGATCCAACTATAATAGCAAAGCTCGCGGTACGTCAAGATCATGCCATATCAAGAACACGAGAGAGAGAGAGAGAGAGAGAGAGAGAGAGAGATCAAACACATAGCTACTGGTACATACCCTCGGCCCCGAGGGTGAACTACTCCCTCCTTGTCATGAAGAGCACCGGGATGATGAAGATGGCCACCGGTGATGATTCCCTCCTCCGTCAGGGTGCCGGAACAGGGTCCCGATTGGTTTTTGGTGGCTACAGAGGCTTGCGGCGGCGTAACTCCCGATCTAGGTTTCTTTTTGGGGGTTTCTGTATTTATAGGAACTTTTGGCGTCAGTTTCACGTCAGGGGGGTCTCCGAGTAAACCACGAGGTAGGGGCACCCTCCCTGGGGGGTAGGACGCGCCCCCACCCTCGTGGATGACTCGGGACTCTTCTGGCCCAACTCTTTTGCTTCGGGGGCTTGTCCATAAAAAATCTTTGTAAATTGGCAGGTCAATTGGACTTCGTTTGGTATTCCTTTTCTGTAAAACAAAAATAAGGAAAAATAGAAACTGGCAGTGGGCTCTATGTTAATATGTTAGTCCCAAAAATCATATAAAATAGCATATAAATGCTTAAGAAACATCCAAGATGGATAATATAATAGCATGGAACAATAAAAAATTATAGATACGTTGGAGATGTATCAAGCATCCTCAAGCTTAATTCCTGCTCGTCCTCGAGTAGGTAAATGATAAAAATAGAATTTTTGATGTGGAATGCTACCTAACATATTTATCCATGTAATTCTCTTTATTATGGCATGAATGTTCAGATCCATAAGATTCAAAACAAAAGTTTAATATTAACATAAAAACGATAATACTTCAAGCATACTAACAAGGCAATTATGTCTTCTCAAAATAACATGGCCAAAGAAAGCTTATCCCTACAAAATCATATAGTCTGTATATGCTCCATCTTCATCACACAAAATATTCAAATCATGCACAACCCTGGTTTCAGCCAAGCAATTGTTTCATACTTTAGTATTCTCAAACTTTTTCAACTTTCACGCAATATATGAGCGTGAGCCATGGACATAACTCTGTAGGTGGAATAGAATGGTGGTTGTGGAGAAGACAAAAAGAAGGAGATAGTCTCACATCAACTAGGCGTATCAACGGGCTATGGAGATGCCCATCAATGGATATCAATGTGAGTGAGTAGGGATTGTGATGCAACGGATGCACTAGAGCTATAAGTTTATGAAAGCTCAAAAAAGAAACTAAGTGGATGTGCATCCAACTTGCTTGCTCATGAAGACCTAGGGCATTTGAGGAAGCCCATCGTTGGAATATACAAGCCAAGTTCTATAATGAAAAATTCCCACTAGTATATGAAAGTGACAAAATAAGAGACTCTCTATCATGAAGATCATGGTGCTACTTTGAAGCACAAGTGTAGTAAAAGGATAGTAGCATTGCCCCTTCTCTCTTTTTCTCTCATTTTAATTTTTTTTATTTTCTTCTCTGGCCTTTTTTTATTTGGCTTCTTTGGCCTCCCTTTTTTTGATTTCCTCACATGGGA
The DNA here is from genome assembly GCF_002162155.2 of Triticum dicoccoides. Taxonomy (NCBI): domain Eukaryota; kingdom Viridiplantae; phylum Streptophyta; class Magnoliopsida; order Poales; family Poaceae; genus Triticum; species Triticum dicoccoides. The sequence continues at coordinate 331,418,992 of NC_041391.1, read as the reverse complement.
TAATGCTCTAATAATGATGATCATCACACTTTTATTTACTTACAACTCAAGAATTACAACTCGATACTTAGAACAAAATATGACTCTATATGAATGCCTCCGGCGGTGTACCGGGATGTGCAATTCATCAAGAGTGACATGTATGAAAGAATTATGAATGGTGGCTTTGCCACAAATACGATGTCAACTACATGATCGTGCAAAGAAATATGACAATGATGAGGCGTGTCATAATAAACGGAACGGTGGAAAGTTGCATGGCAATATATCTCAGAATGGCTATGGAAATGCCATAATAGGTATGTATGGGGGCTATTTTGAGGAAGGTATATGGTGGGTGTAAGGTACCGGCGAAAGTTGCGCGGTATAAGAGAGGCTAGCAATGGTGGGAGGGTGAGAGTGCGTATAATCTATGGACTCAACATTAGTCATAAAGAACTCACATACTTATTGCAAAAATCTATTAGTCATCGAAACCAAGCACTACGCACATGCTCCTAGGGGAAGGGTTAGTAGGAGTTAACCATCGCAAAATCCCGACCTCCACACAAAGGATGACAATAAAAAAACACCTCATGCTCCAACTTCGTTACATAACGGTTCACCATACATGCATGCTACGGGAATCACAAACCTCAACACAAGTATTTATCAAATTCACAATTACCCCACTAGCATGACTCTCATCATCTTCATATCTCAAAGCAATCATAAGGATCAAACTTATCATAGTATTCAATGCACTTTATATGAAAGTTTTGTTTATATCCCTCTTAGATGCCTATCATATTAGGACTAAATTCATAACCAAAGCAAATTACCATGCTGTTTAAATATTCTCAAAATAATATAAGTGAAGCATGAGAGTTCATCAATTTCTTCAAAAATAAAACTAACATCATGCTCTAAAAAGATATAAATGAAGCACTAGAGCAAATGACAAACTACTCCAAAAAGATATAAGTGAAGATCAATGAGTAGTTGAATAATTATGTAACTATGTGAAGACTCTCTAACATTTAAGAATTTCAGTTCTTGGGATATTATTCAAACAGCAATCAAAACAAAATAAAATAAAATGACGCACCAAGCAAAACACATATCATGTGGTGAATAAAAATATAGCTCCAAGTAAAGTTACCGATGAACAAAGACGAAAGAGGGGATGCCATCCGGGGCATCCCCAAGCTTAGGCTCTTGGTTGTCCTTGAATATTACCTTGGGGTGCCTTGGGCATCCCCAAGCTTAGGCTCTTGCCACTCTTATTCCATGGTCCATTGAATCTTTACCCAAAACTTGAAAACTTCACAACACAAAACTCAACAAAAAACTCATAAGCTCCGTTAGTATAAGAAAATAAATCACCACTTTTGATACTGTTGTGAACTCAATCTAAATTCATATTGGTGTAATATCTACTGTATTCCAACTTCTCTATGGTTCATACCCTCCGATACTACTCATAGATTCATCACAATAAGCAAACAACACATAGAAAACAGAATCTGTCAAAAACAGAACAGTCTGTAGTAATCTGTAACTCTTGAATACTTCTGCAACTCCAAAATTCCAGAAAAATTGGAAAAGCCTGAGAAATTTGTTTAGCAATCCAGAGCAAAAAGACTCATATCAAAAGCACGTTTATGTGAATTATTGAAACTAATTTACTGGGCGCAAAAGTTTTCAATTTTCAGCAGGATCAACACAACTATCACCACAAGCTATCCTAAAGGCTTTACTTGGCACTTTATTAAAAAGAAAGATATAAAATATGATCACTACAGTAGCTTAATCATGTGGACACACAAAAACATTAGGTAACGGTGTTGGGTTGTCTCCCAACAAGCGCTTTTCTTTAATGCCTTTCTAGCTAGGCATGATGATTTCAATGATGCTCACATAATAGATAAGAATTGAAACACAAAGAGAGCATCATGAAGAATATGAATAGCACATTTAAGTCTAAACCACTTCCTATGCATAGGGATTTTGTGAGAAAACAACTTATGGGAACAAGAATCAACTAGCATAGGAAGGCAAAGCAAGCATAACTTCAAAATTTTCAACACATAGAGAGGAAACTTGATATTATTGCAACTATAACAAGTATATATTCCTCCCTCATAATAATTTTCAGTAGCATCATGAATGAATTCAACAATATAGCTATCACATAAAGCATTCTTTTCATGAAACATAAGCATAAAATTTCTATTACTCTCCACATAAGCAAATTTCTTCTCATGAATAGTAGTGGGAGCAAACTCAACAGAACAACTATCATGTGAGGCATAATCCAATTGAAAATTAAAATCAGATAAAAAGTTTCATGGTTATCATTATTCTTTATAGCATACATGTCGTCACAATAATCATCATAGATAGCAACTTTGTTCTCATAATCAATTGGAACCTCTTTCGAAATAGTGGATTCATCACTAAATAAAGTCATGGCCTCTCCAAATCCACTTTCATAATTATCACAATAAGATTCAACACCCTTCAAAATAGTGGGCTTATTACTTCCTAAACACTCTTCCAAACCTACTTTCATCAATATAATCATCATAAATAGGAGGCATGCTATCATCATAATAAATTTTCTCATCAAAACTTGGGGGGGGGGATGTATCATATTCATCAAACATTGAATCCCCAAGCTTGTAGCTTTGCATATCATTACCATCATGGATATTCAACGAATTCATACTAACAACATTGCAATCATGCTCATCATTCAAAGATTGTATGGCAAACATTTTATTGCATTCTTCTTCTAACACTTTGGCACAATTATAGGAATCCTAATTTTCGCGAAAGACATTAAAAGGATGAAGCATATGAGGCAACCTCAATTCCATTTTTTGTACTTTTCTTTTATAAATAAAACTAGTGATAAAACAAGAAACTAAAATATTCGATTGCAAGATCTAAAGATATACCTTCAAGCACCAACCTCCCCGACAATGGCCCCAGAAAAGAGCTTGATGTCTACTACACAACCTTCTTCTTGTAGACGTTGTTGGGCCTCCAAGTGCAGAGGTTTGTAGGACAGTAGCAAATTTCCCTCAAGTGGATGACCTAAGGTTTATCAATCCGTCGGAGGTGTAGGATGAAGATGGTCTCTCTCAAACAACCCTGCAACCAAATAGCAAAGAGACTCTTGTGTCCCCAACACAACCAATACAATGGTAAATTGTATATGTGCACTAGTTCGGCGAAGAGATGGTGATACAAGTGCAATATGGATAGTAGATATGGATTTTTGTAATCTGAAAATAAAAAAACAGCAAGGTAGCAAGTGGTAAAAGTGAGCAAAAACGGTATTGCAATGCTTCGAAACAAGGCCTAGGCTTCATACTTTCACTAGTGCAAGTTCTCTCAACAATAATAACATAATTAGATCATATAACAATCCCTCAACGTGCAACAAAGAGTCACTCCAAAGTCACTAATAGCGGAGAACAAACAAAGAGATTATTGTAGGGAACGAAACCACCTTGAAGTTATTCTTTCCGATCAATCCATTGGGCTATTCCTATAAGTTTCACAAACATCCCTAGAGTTCGTAGTAAAATAACACCTTATGACACACATCAACCAAAACCCTAATATCACCTAGATACTCCAATTTCACCACAAGTATCCGCGGGTATGATTATACGATATGCATCACACAATCTCTGATTCATCTGTTCAAACCAAACAAAGAACTCCAAAGAGTGCCCCAAAGTTTCTACCGGAGAGTCAAGACGAAAATGTGTGCCAACCCCTATGCATAATTTCACAAGGTCACTGAACGCGCAAGTTGATCACCAAAACATACATCAAGTGGATCACGTGAATATCCCATTCTCACCACAATAAGCACATGCAAGACATACATCAAGTGTTCTCAAATCCTGAAAGACTCAAACCGATAAGGTAACTTCAAAGGGAAAACTCAATCCATTACAAGAAGGTAGAGGGGGAGAAACATCATAAGATCCAACTATAATAGCAAAGCTCGCGGTACATCAAGATCATGCCATATCAAGAACACGAGAGAGTGAGAGATCAAACACATAGCTACTGATACATACCCTCAGCCCCGAGGGTGAACTACTCCCTCCTTGTCATGTAGAGTGTCGGGATGATTAAGATGGCCACCGGTGATGATTCCCTCCTCCGGCAGGGTGTCGGAACAGGGTTCTGGTTGGTTTTTGGTGGCTATAGAGGCTTGAGACAGCGGAACTCTGGACTAGGTTTCTTTTCAGGGGTTTCTGTATTTATAGGAATTTTTGGCGTCGGTTTCATGTCAAGGGGGTCTCCGAGTAAACCACGAGGTAGGGGCACCCTCCCTGGGGGGTAGGGCGTGCCCCCACCCTCGTGAATGACTCGGGACTCTTCTAGCCCAACTCTTTTGCTTCGGGGGCTTCTTCTGGTCCATAAAAAATCTCTGTAAATTGGCAGGTCAATTGGACTTTGTTTGGTATTCCTTTTCTTTAGAACTCAAAAACAAGGAAAAAAAACAGAAACTGGCATTGGGCTCTATGTTAATAGGTTAGTCCAAAAAATCATATAAAATAGCATATAAAACATCCAAGATGGATAATATAATAGCATGGAACAATAAAAAATTATAGATATGTTGGAGACGTATCACACAGCAACAGTAGGTATTTCCCTCAGTGATGAGACCAAGGTTATCGAACCAGTAGGGGAACCACGCAACACCACGTAACAACACCTGCACACAAAGAACAAATACTTGCAACCCTACGTAAGAGAGGAGTTTTCAATCCCTCACGGGTAAAAATAGGTAAAATTGTAGTGGTTTGGATAAATAGATCTCGCGGGAACGCGAGATAAAATAAATAAATAAAAATTAGAGCAAGGTATTTTTGTATTTTTGGATTAATAGATCTAAAAATAAAAGCAAATAAAAATAGATCTCAAAGGCAAATTTAAGAAGAGACCCGGGGACTGTATATTTCACTAGTGGCTTCTCTCAAGAAAAATATCATACATTGGGTAAACAAATTATTGTTGGGAAATTGATAGAACTTCAAATAATCATGACGATATCTAGGCAATGATCATTATATAGGCATCACGTCCAAGATTAGTAGACCGACTCCCGCCTGCATCTACTACTATTACTCTACACATCGACTACTATCCAGTATGCATCACTATATAGGCATCACGTCTAAGAAATACGAAGCTATGATAAATCATGCATATAAGAGATCAAAAGGCTGAAATAACTTTCATGGATAAAAACATAGATCTGATCATAAACTCAAAGTTCATCGGATCCCAACAAACATACCGCAAAAAGAGTTACATCATATGGATCTCCAAGAGACCATTATATTGAGAATCAAACGAGAGAGAGAAAGCTATCTAGCTACTAATTACGGACCCGTAGGTCTACAATGAACTACTCATGCAGCATCGGAGAGGCACCAATGAGGATGATGAACCCCTCTGTGATGGTGTCTAGATTGGATCTGGTGTTTCTAGAACTTGCAGTGAATGGAATTAATTTTTGTCGACTCCCTCAGGGTTTCTGGAATATTATGGTATTTATAGAGCAAAGAGGCAGTGCGGGAGGCCACCGAGGTGGGCACAACCCACCCTGGGCGTGCCTGGGCCCCCAGGCACGCCCTAGTGGGTTGTGCTTCCTTCGGAGCACCCCATGGTACTTCTTTGGCCCAACAGGCGTCTTCTGGTTCAGAAAAAATCGACAAAAAATTTCGGTGTGTTTGGACTCTGTTTGTTATTGATTTCCTGCGATGTAAAAAACAAGCAGAAAACAAGAACTGACACTAGGCACTATGTCAATAGGTTAGTAACAAAAAATGATATAAAATGATTGTAAAATGACCTTAAAACATCCAAGAATGATAATATAACAACATGGAACAATAAAAAATTATAGATATGTTGAAGACGTATCAACCCTCGCCTCTATCAAGTGGTATCAGAGCGTATTGGACATTTGTACAATTCACATATGAAGATAAGGGGGAAAGAGAAGTTTTGGTGTTGTTCAAAAAGTACTCTCACATCACTTTTGGGCCAAGAGAAGATAGAGTCGAAGTCTCTCACGTTCTGGATTCAGATTCGGACTACACAGACATACCTGACTCAAAACGCCAAGAACTCTTTCATACAGACTCCGAGTTGGGTGATTCTTTTTTTGTTGGAAAGTAGATTTCATGCTCTTTCCAACCCAATTGGATTCACCTTCAAATTCCTCCGGAGAGTTGAGTTATTGACAAAACAATCTGATGTTGTGCTGTCAGGGCATCCGCACAACACTCAATCTTCCAATTTGCACCTAAAATGAAATTTCCCTTGTCATCTCTTATAACAGCATCCGCTGTGCCTCTTAGTTGATCATGATCAAAAGAAGCATCCACTAATTTAACAAAACCTATAGGAGATCTGCTCCATCTTTCATTCTTTTTCTTCCCCTTTGATGAGTGGGCATTTACATAGTTTGCCATTAGAGCTCGTATCCCCATCGAGGTTGATGTTGAATTACAGTGATAGTCCAATTAGCAAGAAAATAAAAAAAAGAAACATATGCATACATAAGCCGAGGGGTATACGCGGAGTGCCACACCCAGCATAAAGAACCCGTGGCAAGGCCTGGAAAATCGGGACCAAACGGCAGGACACGACGTAAGTGTAGGCCGAGAGTTGTGGACTTGTGGTGAGCACTCAACCTATGCATTGGACACATGGCAGTGATTGGTCGACCGTTGCTACCATTTTAGCCATGCAACAACACTCGGCTTATAGACATGGACTTGACGCACAATAGACCATAACGAATAAATAAGATGCACGGCTTACAATTGCGCTTGATCGTACGTGTTTGCCGACAACACAAATAGGTTGAGTGCTTACCACAACCCTCTGTACTTCTGATGATAACTAGAGACTGTTAAGACTAATTAGTCCATGCGATTAATTAGGGGAATCCTCGTTCCCCACGTGCAGTTGCGCTCAGCCGCACGACGATTACTTCTCGATCCCGTCCCTACAAACCGACGCCTCCTAGAGGTATCTCCTCAACATGTATATAATCTGTGACAATCATCAATGAAGGAATGGAATTCACTTTACATCTCTCTCGCTTATTATCTGTCGATCTGTGACGCCCCCGATTCAATCGTACACTAATCATGCACGCAAATGTGTACGATCAAGATCAGGGACTCACGGGAAGATATCACAACACAACTCTACAAATAAAATAAGTCATACAAGCATCATAATACAAGCCAGGGGCCTCGAGGGCTCGAATACAAGTGCTCGATCATAGACGAGTCAGCGGAAGCAACAATATCTGAGTACAGACATAAGTTAAACAAGTTTGCCTTAAGAAGGCTAGCATAAACTGGGATACAGATCGAAAGAGGCGCAGGCCTCCTGCCTGGGATCCTTCTAAACTACTCCAGGTCGTCGTCAGCGGGCTGCACGTAGTAGTAGGCACCTCCGGTGTAGTAGGGGTCATCGTCGACGGTGGCGTCTGGCTCCTGGACTCCAGCATCTGGTTGCGACAACCAGAAGAAAGGAAAGGGGGAAAAGGGGGGAGAAAGCAACCGTGAGTACTCATCCAAAGTACTCGCAAGCAAGAAACTAAACTACATATGCATGGGTATATGTGTAAGGAGGCCATATCAGTGGACTGAACTGCAGAATGCCAGAATAAGAGGGGGATAACTAGTCCTATCGAAGACTACGCTTCTCGCAGCCACCGTCTTGCATCAAGTAGAAGAGAGTAGATTGAAGTCCTCCAAGTAGCATCTCCAAGTAGCATCTCATAGCATAATCCTACCCGGCAATCCTCTCCTCGTCGCCCTGCGGAAAAGCGATCACCGGGTTGTCTGTGGAACTTTGAAGGGTGTGTTTTATTAAGTATCCGGTTCTAGTTGTCATAAGGTCAAGGTACAACTCCAAGTCGTCCTGTTACCAAAGATCACGGCTATTCGAATAGATTAACTTCCCTGCAGGGGTGCACCACATTCCCCAACACGCTCAATCCCATTTGGCCAGACACACTTTCCTGGGTCATGCCCGGCCGCGGAAGATCAACACGTCGCAGCCCCACCTAGGCAAAACAGAGAGGCCAGCACGCCGGTCTAAACCTAAGCGCGCAGGGGTCTGGGCCCATCGCCCTGAGCACACTTGCACGTTGCGTGGGCGGATGAAAGCAGACCTAGCCTAGTGGCGTTCCAGTCCAATTCGGCGCGCCCCGCTCCGTCGCTGACGTCTGAAGTGCTTCGGCTGATACCACGACGTCGGGATACCCATAACTACTCCCACGTAGATGGTTAGTGCGTATAGGCTCGTAGCCGACTCAGATCAAATACCAAGATCTCGTTAAGCGTGTTAAGTATCCGCGAACGCCGAACAGGGCCAGGCCCACCTGTCTCCTAGGTGGTCTCAACCTGCCCTGTCGCTCCGCCACAAAGTAACAGTCGAGGGCCGTCGGGAACCCAGGCCCACCACTACCGGGATGGAGCCACCTGTCCTTTCAGCCCCCTTATCCGAATCACTTGCGGGTACTCAACGAGCTGACCCGACTTTAGTCACCATCTGTATAGTATGTATGTATGTATAGTATATACCCGTGATCACCTCCCAAGTGATCACGGCCCGATGGTATAGCAAGGCAGACTGACAAGAATGTAGGGCCAATGATGATAAACTAGCATCCTATACTAAGCATTTAGGATTGCGGGTAAGGTATCAATGACTGTAGCAGCAATGACAGGCTATGCATCAGAATAGGATTAACGGAAAGCAGTAACATGCTACACTACTCTAATGTAAGCAGTATAGAGAAGAGTAGGCGATATCTGGTGATCAAAGGGGGGGCTTGCCTGGTTGCTCTGGCAAGAGAGAGGGGTCGTCAACTCCGTAGTCGAACTGGGGCGTCAGCCTCGTCACGGGGTCTACCGAAGAGAAGAGGGGGGAGAAACAGTAAATACATAGCAAGCAAGTGCATAACAGGATAACAGGCAGAGCTAGACGTGTTCTACGCGGTAGGAGGTGATACCGGTGAAGGGGGGAAGCATCCGGGAAGTATTCCTGGGGTTCCGTGTTTTCGGGCAGAGGAGCCGGAGGGGGGAAAGTTGCGAGTTCGATAGGTTAGGGGGGTGTGGCGGACGAACGGGTTGCGTATCCGGAATCGTCTCGTCGTTCTGAGAAACTTTCATGTAGAAAGTATTTTCATCCGAGTTACGGATTATTTTATATGAATTTCCAAAGTTTTATATGATTATATTGATTTATTTAACTCCAAAATTTAATCAGTAAAACTATTGTCACAAAGTGCAGTGCCAGCCATAGTGTATGACAGGTGGGTCAGAGTCAAAGTCAACAGTCTAGTCAGCTGTTGACTGGGTCAACGTTGACTGGTCAAACAGGGCAATGGGGCCCATCGTCATAGACTAGTTTAACTAAGCAGGTTTAATTAGATTAAATATGTTCATTAGGCTAATTAATCAAAGTTAATTAGGTAGTTAACTAAGCAAATTAATTAATTAATCAAATTACTAATTAATTAAATAATTATTTCTATTTTTCAATTTCGTTCGTTTTTTTTTAAACAGGGGCATGGGACCCCCGGTGTCATAGTCCCTAGTGGCCTAGCGGGCGACGGGTGCGGGCGTGCGTGCCCGAGGCCACCAGGGGCGGGGAGCACTCGGGCGCCCAGGGGGCGCGCGCCGGCGGCCATGGCGCGGCCGGTCGGAGCCGCAAGGACTGGGGCGGCGAGGCGCGGGGCCTGGCGGGCGTGGCCAGGGACGCGCGGTCCGGCGGCCACACCCGACGCGGGCAGGAAGCGAGAGCGGGGCGGCACGGCCACGGCGGACCAAGACG
>NC_041391.1:331408669-331409090 GCF_002162155.2 Triticum dicoccoides | reverse complement strand
GACGGCGTCGTAGGCGAGGAGGCAGTCCGATGGGGAGGCGTGGTCGAGGCGGCGGGGTGACTTCGGGGCGAGGTGGCGGGGCGCCGGCTCGGGTCTGGGTGACGCAACGAGGCGGCGAGCTTCAGGAGGAGGGCGAGGCGTCCGTCGGGGTCGAACGGCGGCGGCATCGGGGTCGACGATGAGGCGAGGCCGCGGCGCCAGGCGGGCGTCGCACGAGGAAGTGGAGGGGCGAGGAGGACGACGGCGAGGCAGCGCCGGGCGATGGCTGCGGGGAGGGGCTCCGTGGAGGAGGGAGACGGGCGACGGCATCGAGCGATGGGGGCGCCGGCTCGGCGGGGCTGGAGGCGCGGTGGCGCGGCGATGGGCGGCGTCGGGAGCAAGGGCGTGGTCACCCCGATCCCGATCTGGATCGGGGGAGTGG
>NC_041391.1:331407990-331408659 GCF_002162155.2 Triticum dicoccoides | reverse complement strand
GAGGAGGACGACGGCGAGGCAGCGCCGGGCGATGGCTGCGGGGAGGGGCTCCGTGGAGGAGGGAGACGGGCGACGGCATCGAGCGATGGGGGCGTGATTCCCCCCGATCCAGATCGGGGGAGGGAGAGGCGATGGGGCGAGGAGGGGATAGGGTTTCGGGGGTGGGGGTCTCCCTGCGGTGGGTGGATGGATAAGGGAGGCCTGGCTGGGCCGTGGGGCGGCTGGGCCGGCCTGCTGGGCCGAAGCCCAGTGGGGGGGGGCTTCTCTCTTGTTCCTCCCTCTTTTTTTTTGTTTCCTGTTTTGTTCCTTTTCCTTTTATTTATTCTCTTTTACTGTTTTAATTCAACTTATGGCATATAAGTATTTTATAAATTTGTGTTTTCTTTATTATAATTACCTATGTAATATTTGGCACTAACCGAACATTTTGTTTTGATGTGTGGAAATGTTTGATGTTTGACAATATTTAAATTTTGAATTTGAAAGTTTCGAACCGACGCGAGAATATTCGCAGTAACCGAGGTGACGTGTCCTCATTAACGCGGGATTACTGTAGCGTAATCACCCGGGTGTCACAATTCTCCTCCACTACAAGAAATCTCGTCCCGAGATTTAAGAGGGGAGTAAGAGGGAAAGGTCTGGTTACGAAAACCTAACGGATCTTCTCGA
>NC_041391.1:331341799-331407975 GCF_002162155.2 Triticum dicoccoides | reverse complement strand
TGGGGGTCTCCCTGCGGTGGGTGGATGGATAAGGGAGGCCCGGCTGGGCCGTGGGGCGGCTGGGCCGGCCTGCTGGGCCGAAGCCCAGTGGGGGGGGGGGCTTCTCTCTTGTTCCTCCCTCTTTCTTTTTGTTTCCTGTTTTGTTCCTTTTCCTTTTATTTATTCTCTTTTACCGTTTTAATTCAACTTATGGCATATAAGTATTTTATAAATTTGTGTTTTCTTTATTATAATTACCTATGTAATATTTGGCACTAACCGAACATTTTGTTTTGATGTGTGGAAATGTTTGATGTTTGACAATATTTAAATTTTGAATTTGAAAGTTTCGAACCGACGCGAGAATATTCGCAGTAACCGAGGTGACGTGTCTTCATTAACGCGGGATTACTGTAGCGTAATCACCCGGGCGTCACACGATCTCTCTCTCAAAACATTATCAGCATGCTCTCTGGCGGAGCGATTTCACGACGAGGCTCGTCCGCGGCAACTGGCGGCAGGACACGCCCTCCGGCGCATGGCATAAGTAGGCCTCACCCTACAGAGCGGCGCGGCAGCACATGTCTTCAGCCATCGCGTGACTCCGCAGCCTCGACCTCCTGCACCAACCTGAAGCGGCCACAAGCCCCGCCGGAGTGATTCCGGAGTCATGAACTACGGCAATCTTCAGTTTCGGCCACCATGCACATCCCCGTCCTGAAGTGATTGGCTAAGACAGAACATCATTTGTTGAACGCGAATGAGAAGCCACCAATAACAGGATTCAGGAAGGTAAGAAATAGAGAAATGTGACGGATTAATCCAGGCTTAATTTGTCATCTGCAGTGGCCAGGAAGCGGGCAGCGTTCACAACCTTCCATCGGCAAGACATTAGCAGAGGAAAACGAACAGAAAGCATGGTGCGTTGGCACCCTCGATCAACGGATTGAAAATCCAAACCAGGAACTATAAGCGTACATATGGTTTCCTTTAATTTGTGATGCTCTTACCTCTTAAATGATGTCGGACACGGATCGACGCACTCGATTCCGAACAACAGCAACAGCGGCCTATAGCTGCCCGCGGCCACGACCCCATGACAGAGACGTCGGTAGGCCCTCAGGCACGCGTGGCGCGGTTTCCCTTGCTCGCCCTTGGCGGCAACAACCCTTGACACGCCCTCCCTCGGGAGTGTGTGATGCGGCTCTTGCGCAGCGCGGCTCCTAGGCTGTGAGGTCTCAATCTCGAATTTCATTCACCATAGCCGAATTTGAGTTACATGGGGATGGGGATCGAGAGGTAGAAGAAGAGGCACTACTGGCTCACACCATCTACCGATTACAAACCAGCCAATCGCCAGCCGCCGCCTATCCTCGTTGTCATTCTGGTATAAGTAGGAGTGGGGCCTAGGCCCATTCCGGCCTAGCTAGCCGAGCGGGTACGCGAGGCTGCCTCTTGGGCCGAGCATTGCTTTGAACTTCGACTTGGCGCACGCCTTGGTCACTGACAATCCCTCCTCCCTTAGAAGCAGCTTGCCCCCAAGCCGGTGCTCTCGGAAAGTTTTGCTGCAACGTCACTTTATCTTCCCAAGTAGCCATGTCCTCCGGCAATCCACTCCACTTGACCAACACTTGGATGACCGAGTCAGAGCCACGATGGACAACTCGCTGCTGCATGATCTGCTCAGGACACTGAAACTGATTTTCAGGAGTAGGTAGTTGTGGCAATACTTCACAGTCCGGTGTCAGCACTTTCTTGAGTAGGGACACGTGGAACACAGGATGGACTTTACTACTTGCTGGCAGCTCGAGCTTGTATGCCACAGCTCCCACACGCTCCAGGATATGGAAAGGGCCATAGAACTTGAATGCAAGTTTATGGTTTGCACGCGGTGCTACTGAAGCTTTAAGATATGGTTGAAGCTTCAGAAACACATGATCTCCGACTGCAAATTCATGATCCGTGCGATGCTTGTCAGCTTGTCTTTTCATGCGTTGCTGTGAGCGGAGCAAGTGTTGTTTGACTGAATCCAGGACCACTTGACGATCGGAAAGCCACTGCTGCAAGTCTGGGGATTGAATGGTATCATCAACTACAATCCCAAAATGATGTGGACCATGCCCATAGATGATTTCAAATGGTGTTCTTCCTGTTGCTGAGTGCCAATTCTTCCATAAACCTTGTCACATAATGCACCATGTTTGGTTGTGCTTCATATGCTGTGAGTTGATCGTACAGTTCAGAGAAACGTTCCACATAATCTTCTACTGAACCTGATTGATGAATTTTGAACATCTGCCTCAAGAGGTTCTGGTGTTTATTCCTGCCTAACCTGGATTGCAGTAGGGCGCAGAACTTAGCCCAATTGACCTGCCGGGCGCGATGATGAACTGATTCGAACCAGCGGGCTGCAGTGCCCTCAAACTGAGCTGATGCAAATGAAATCCACTGCTGTTGTGGTGTGTTCCAGAACCTGAAGTGATCTTTGCAGTGGGTTTGCCAGAGCTTGGGATTCCAGCCATCAAATCGCGAAAGTTCAATTCTAGGGCCGTACCCCACAATTTCAGCCTGATGCGGGCAAAAAATTTCTGGTGCCTGGATGATCTGTCTGGAAGTGCTCTGATCTGAAGGCATACCTTGAGCCGGTGGTGGTACGTAGCGCTGGGTTGGTGCTCGAAGGTCACTCTCGGTGTGGAATCCTTCAGATCCTCCTGATCCGCTGTGGATCGACGTGCCCTTGGTGGACGCAGGTGGCTCGCGTGGCAACGACGGCGCGGTCGGGCAGGGCACGGTGACGCGGTCTGCCCCAATCTCGCCGCAGAGCTCGTCGAGGTCGACTCTGATGGAGAGCTTGACGTCCTCGATTCGCCCGGAAAGTTGGTCCAGCTTGCTGTCAAGCTTGGCGAGGGCTGAAGCCATCTCCTGGTTGCGATCCGTCGAGCTCTTGGAGAAGGCGGTGTCGAAATCCGCTCTCAGAAGCTCGTATATCGCCTTGGTCTTGGGGGAAATTTTATCCATGGCTTCGGCACGCGGCGCTCGGTGAGCCTGGTGTGTCGCCGGTGGACGGGAAGGTCCAGGGTGGTGGGAGGAACGGCTCTGATACCAGATTGTGAGGTCTCAATGCCGAATTTCATTCACCATAGCCGAATTCGAGTTACATGGGGATGGGGATCGAGAGGTAGAAGAAGAGGGACTACTGGCTCACGCCAACTACCGATTATAAACCAACCAATCACCAGCCGCCGCCTATCCTCGTTGTCATTCTGGTATAAGTAGGAGAGGGGCCTAGGCCCATTCCGGCCCAGCTAGCCGAGCGGGTATGCGAGGCTACCTCTTGGGCCGAGCATTGCTTTGAACTTTGACTTGGTGCCCGCATTGGTCGCTGACACAGGCGTCCCCTGGCGCAGCCCCCTCCGGCCTCCAACGCAAGGCACGGTGCATGGAGGTAACACGACTGAGTCGTCAGCCGTGCGACCATGGACACGGCCCAGCCACAACCCTCATCCGCCTTTGCCCCGGCGAGGCCGTCGAGGCTGCCGGCTGAGGCTGTTTAAAAAAATCCCCTCGGGATAGAACTGCACGAGAGAAATCCCAATTTTACAACCTCACGAGAGAGACAAAGAGCATAACCTTATCCCTTCATCGGTCATCGGGGCCTCCATCTTGACCTTTGGCTCCGGCGTGAGCGGCTCCTCTAGGGCTGCGACCGTCAATGTTGACGCCGCCGCGCTGTCCCAGATGCCCGCCACTCCTCGGGTGCGTTTGGTTGGCGGATATGTTTGAGTGGTTATGGGTATCGCCAACCACTTGGATAGGGATAGCTATATCTTTTGTTTGGTTGTGTGAGGTGTTTAGTGGATAAAGATAGCCTTTTGTTTGTTTGGTTAGAGGGATGAATACTCCTGTTGACCCATTTTTATTCGCGTGAGGGATTAGGAAAGCAGTAGTTGCTCGCAAGTGCTGTCTTGGTTTACCTGCAAACAAAGCACAGCCTGCCGGCAAGGCACACATAGCACATACGCACGGAAGCTAGCCCCGCCGCCGCACGCCATAGATCAGCCCTGGCCAGCACACCATAGCTCCGTAATCATCACCAAGCATGCTGGATTTTCCATGGCCGCCGTGCGCTAGGCTTCACTGCAGCCGCACGCAATAGATCAGCCGCTGCTGCTACTCCTCGTCCCACTCCAGTTGGCTTCCTCGGGACGATTTCCTTTGCCAGGAGGTGCGCGCCGACGAGGCGAGCTCGTCTCCGGCACCGGCACCTCCTATCGTCCACCACAGACTCGCCCTGGTCGTCTTCTTCCTCGCGTCCGGGGCAGCTTTATCCAGATCTTTCTGTCTCCTCGTCGCCTCTTTTCAAAACTGGTACGCCGAGGTATTCTGCCGTCGGCCCGCCGCCGCTGTGCTCTCGTGCAGTCGTCGTCCTTCAAGCGATCTCGATGCGAGAGAGAGGGGGAGATGCGAGAGAGACGGTGAGGGGTGGGCTTTCTGTTCGAGGAAGGTGGAACTTGCGTAACGATTCGGAGCAGCGAAGGAGGATGCCCATATACGCGAGATTTCCACGGATCTGCGGAACCGAGTTTTGAGAGAATATACTACAAATCTTGGCTGCCCTTATCCCGGGCTATCCAGCCTCTCTAGTGAACCAAACACCTGGCACCCCCTTTTAAACTGGCTATCCCTGTTCTGTGGAGGATTTCCTGTGAACCAAACACACCCCTCATGGCCCTCGCTGTCCCGCTGGAGAGCCCGCCGCCGAGCAGCCACTCCGGCCGCGCAGCAGCAGCGCTCTGGCTTGCGGATGGCGCCTACAACGGCATCGCCCCCAGCACCCACCTTCTCGGCGTCTCTTCTCCTGAGAACGAATTCCGCGGGAGATCTTCTCGCTGCTGGTGATGCGGCTGGTCAGTATGCGTGGGAGTCTCCGCCTGTCTTGGTGCGATTTGGGATCGAAAGCGTCTAGTGGATTTTTCCTCTGGCTGCTCGCGTTGGCCAGGATGGGCTGCCTTTACATGGCTAATTTGCTTGTGGCCTGGACTTCAGGCAGCCCGCAACGCTTTCTTTACTTGCTTATTTGCATGTTTGTTTAGCAGATTAGCAATTAATCTTCTAACAACACTACTAGCAGTAATTTATTTCTATTTTAGATCTGCTAAAATCAGTACATTTATTTTAGTACTGTTTTCTATTGAGTACTGAGATGTATTTCAGATCTTAAGTCGATGTAATACATTTTCACATTTATCAGGTGTTGAGATTAATTACGTCTATTTCTAATAGATATTTTTAATCTCTTGTAAAAATTAATTCAGTACCTCTGCAATACTGTTTCTTCGATGAGTACGAGGTATTCCGGAATATTCCTATGATGTATCTATTTCCATGTTAACCACCTGTCGAGGCTAATACATTTATTTGCAATTGAGATTTTCAATTTTTGCAAATACGGATGCAAAATTCAAGATGATTTCTTCAAATTGATGCTTGAGATCACACGGTAGTCATATGGATCTACTGCCTATGCAGATTATCGATGACTACTGATAAAGCCTATATGTTGTCTTTTCAACATTATGATTGCTTTACAAACTTCCCCGTCACACATTTTACTAAGTCATGACATAAGGCTTTACGTGTGAGTATCTACTGATTTCATCAGATTATACTGCTGCGATATCTACTCCATTTTGGAGATTACCTTCAAGGTGTCATAATTAGCAATTTGAGATTCACACTAATGGTTTCAAGATAACTTCTTGAAATGTCCATTGATTTTGCTAAGTTCATTACAACATCAACCATGATGGTCTTTAATTTACTGGCTGTAAATTAATTATCTCTGGTTTACACATAGAGGTAACATATTGATGAGGACATCAATACCATTGTTACACCCATAACCCCTGCTACTATACATACTGAACCAATTACTAGAGCTCGTGCACGCCAAATAAATTACCAGATACTTCCATTTCTTGGTAATGATTCTAACGTTCATGAGAATATGATGTTGCCTAAACTGGATACATTTGTTTTGCTTACAAATGAAGGGCCTAGCTTGGAGAAGGATGAACATTGGAGCAAGGACAAGCATGGAGATAATGACATGCGCAAGGGAAACAAGAACGGAGTTTCAAGTGATGATTTCAGGACTTTGAAGCCACCGTAATGAGTGCATGAAGTCTTAGATGAAATATACAAGATGCGACTTCACAAATTTCGTCTAGAGGCTGTTATAGGTGTTACGTCACTTTATTATTGGGCCAGGCCCATGTAATTTCAAAATACATAGGTATATGCTGTTTTTAGAGTCCGTATGTGTGGGGAAACAAGAGATAGGGTTGGTTTTGGACCCCTCCCCCAAGGGCCACGAAATTCCCCCCTCTTCCTCCATATATACAGCCCTTAGGGCATCGTTTAGACTTCGGGTTTTGTTTAGATTAAAAGTTTGCCATAGCTGCAACTTCTCGTACTTCGTTTTTGTCCAATGACCAGACAAAGACGTCACAGAACCCCATTTTGATCAATAAAGCTTTCATCTTATATTCGCAGTATCCAGATTGCAATCTTAGTTTCTTGCTTGTTCTTCATTTGCTTGCAGGAAATAGACCTTCATGGTCAGGTTGATCATGCTCCGGCGTGGTCAATAACCTCTTGGAGTTGGTTTAGCGATTGGTAAGGCGCAACGTCCTCGCACGTACGTAGTCAGATCGTCAAAGTCTACTCCTCCGGAACGATAATCACCATCTCATCGAAAGACGGGGCAACTTTGCCTCTATCAAGTGGTATTAGACTTCTAGGTTGCTCGGTGAGATTTTATAGTTTTTGTAGTTTTGATCGAGTCTGTTCTTCATACCTACAGTCCACGAAAAAGCCAGAAAAATTAGGGTTAGTTCATCATATCCGAACCAATCTGAGCCTTTGCATAATCTTTTTAGGGTTTTGCATTGTTAAATTTGCAGTTGCATCGTCGTGTCTAGTAGCTGGTCTTAGTGTCTGGTCCTTTAGAGTTTCAAGTTCTGTTCACAAGTTGTCACGCCGCCGCCTCACCATCGTCATCACCGCTGCCATATACCACCATTGTCATCACGTTGCCATATATCACCATCGTTGTCACCGCTGCCATATACCACCATCGTCATTATCACTGTCATATACCACCATCATCATCACCGCTGCCATATACCACCATCGTCATCACTGCTGCCATATACCACCACCGATACGAGTCCATATCATATTTGGTTGACTTTCGAGATCCATCTGTTTCCAGATTTGTGTTTCCTTGTCTGAGTAGGTTTCGGATTCCATCAATCTTTTGCTATTCCGTAGAAGAGGTTGGTTTCCAAAAAAAAGAGTCCGGAAACCACCCTCCTTTTAGGCCCAAAATTTTTCGAAAACACACTTGTCAAAAAAAATCTGGATCCTCTTTTTAGGTGTTTCTGAGCGTTTTGAGATAGGTGCCATTATAGAAAGTTTGTTTTGAGTCGTTTCCAGCTTTTGGTCCGGGTAGTCGGAAAAAAAAATTGGTCACAAAAAATTCATGTCATCCTGTTATCTTGACTTGGGAAGAGTTTTGAGCCACTCGTCATTATAGTGATTTTCGACAAAAAAAAGTGCGCAAAAAAATTCCAAGAGTGCTCATCCCTTGTTTACGTGCAGCGTCGTGATATTGTTAGTGTTCTAGGCTCGCGTCTCTAGTACGGTCTAGCCTAGGACCAGCACAGTACCGTCGTTGAGGTTTATTCAACTTTGCATCTCTGAATTGATTATTACTGGCCCTTTTTGCTACCATATCATTAGCCTTCCTAACTCCACATATATCCACGTCATGCGTTTGACTCTCTCTGACCATCGCTCTATCCAAGCTTTGAGAGTTTTGACTACAACGGTTGTTGATCACCACCTGCTGCTGAGTAAGAACTGGTAACAAGTTGAGATTCGCTTGACGGATTTGTGACACACCACCACCACCACCACCACCAATTTCTAGTAGTCTGTAGGATCATATTCTTGTGTGTTTCTATTGCTGCTAACCATGTCAGGATCACAAGCCGATGAGACTGATTGGAAGAACATGACGAGCAAACAGCTACATGATAAATTTCAGCAAATGATGAGTGGACAGGTGCAAGATGTGCTAAACAGATTTGAAGAGGCCATGGAGAAGATAGATGGCATTGAGAAGACGTTCGAAACAAAGCTCGATAACAAATTTAATGAATTGCTTACACGGCTGCCACAACCACCGCCGGCCACAACAACAACGTCGCCTTCCAAATCAAGTGGGACGAGCACTGCACATTCCAATTGAGCCTGGTCAAAATTCAGGTGCCGCTGCAACTACTATTGATGCTTCTATGTCTCCTGCTGCTGCTGGTGGTGGTGCCGAGGAGGATGATGATTATCCGGGCAATTACGAGGATGAGGTTGATCAAAATCAGAACTACGTGCAACCACTAGCACCAGGTCGCCCACAGGCATATAATCGCAATGCCAGGGCTACACTACCAGCTCAGGTACGAGGTCATGACCATCTTCCTAAACTGAAATTGAATATTCTAGCATTTGAGGGTAGATATGTTCCTGATATATATCTTACTTGGGAGTTAGAAACTGAATAACTTTTTACATGTTTACAATACCCCGAGGAGAGACGTGTTGCTGCTGCTATTTGTGCCTTCACTAGTTTTGCTTATGTGTGGTGGCCTGAACATCGTAGATTATATCTGAATAACATTCCAACTACTTGGGCTGCTTTGAAAACTGCTATGCGTACTCGTTGGATTCCACCATATTATCAACGTGAATTACTTCAAAAATTACAGCGTTTAAGACAAGGAAAAATCTATAGAAGAATATTATCAGGAATTACAAACTGGAATGATTAGATGTGGTATTGTTGAGAATAATGAAGCTATGCTTGCATGTTTTATGGGTGGATTAAATAAAGAGATTCAGGCCATTCTAGAGTATAAGGAGTAAAATAATATCACTCATTTATTCCATCTTGCTTGCAAAGCTGAACGTGAAGTGCCCGTCATGGACGGAACCGGACGCGCGCCATGGAAAACTGGGCAAAACAACATACGAGGCACACCCCACGTACACGGACCCTTACACGGACCCGTGAACGGGCTGTACATGGACACGGGGAAAAAGTGGCTGACGCCCGTCGTGGACGGAAGTGGACGCGCGCCATGGAAAACTGGGCAAAACCACGTATGAGGCACACCCCACGTACACAAACCCTTACATGGACCCGTGAACGGGCTGTACGTGGACACGCGGGATCGACAGGCATTGGCGTGAACTAACTTTTCTGCAGGTCGACCTTCATCATGGACACCGCGTTCATCCTCTACTCCCGCGCGTCCTACTGCAGCACCACTGACTTCAGCCGCCAATTCCAACAGAGTTACAAGAAAACAGGCACCATCACCACCATCTTCCAGGAGTACACCTTCCGGTTCCGCATAGAGCTCTTCTTCATCCATGGCATCAACACGACAAACACATGATACTATTTGTCGTCGTTGCAAGGGTGGAGGTCATTATGTGCAATGCCCATCTAAGTGTGTGATGATTGCTACTGAGGATGGTGGGTATGAGTCTACTAGTGACTATGATGAGGAGACTTTGGCTCTTATTACAAGTGAAGAACACGGTGGAGATGATTATGATCATGAGACGCAATACATGGCTCCTAAAGATGCTGACAAGTATGAATGTTTAGTTGCTCAACGTGTTTTGAGTGTGCAGGTCACACAAGCTGAGCAAAATCAGAGGCATAATATGTTGCATGCAAAGGGAGTTGTGAAGGAACGTTCTGTTCGCGTCATCATAGATGGAGGGAGCTGCAACAACTTGGCTAGCATGGCGATGGTGGAGAAGCTATCTCTCACCACAAGACCACATCCACATCCTTACTACATCCAATGGTTCAACAACAACGGCAAGGTTAAGGTAACACGTACTATTCGTGTGCATTTTAGTATATCTACATATGCTGACTATGTTGATTGTGATGCGGTACCTATGCAAGCATGTTCCTCATTACTTGGTAGACCATGGCAATTTGATAACAAATTATGTACGCTGTGGTAGAAACAATCAGTATACTCTTGTTCATAAGAATAAAAATATTACTTTGCTTCCTATGACTCCTGATTCCATTTTGAAAGATGACATTAATAGAGCTAAAAAGGCAAAACGGGAGAAAAATAAGAGTGAAAATCAGATTGTGGCAAAAGAATTTGAGCAACAAATGAAGCCTAATAATAAACCATCTACTGTTGCTTCTGAAATTAAATTGAAAAGTGCATGTTTACTTGCCACCAAATCTGATATTGATGATCTAGATTTCAGTAAATCTTTTTGCTATGCTTTTGTGTGCAAAGAGGCATTATTTTCTTTCGAGGATGTACCTTCCTCTTTGCCTCCTGTTGTCACTAACATTTTGCAGGAGTTCGCAGACATCTTTTCACAAGACGTGCCACCGGAATTACCACCCATTCGAGGGATTGAGCATCAGATTGACTTAATTCCCGGTGCTTCGCTGCCAAACCGTGCGCCATACCGTACCAATCTAGAGGATACGAAGGAGATTATGCATCAAGTACAGGAGCTGCTCAACAAAGGTTATATACGCGAATCTCTTAGTCCTTGTGCTGTTCCTATATACTAGTGGCAAAAAAGGATGGTACATCGCGTATGTGTGTTGATTGTAGAGGTATTAATAATATTACTATTCATTATCGTCATCCTATTTCTAGGCTAGATGACATGCTTGATGAATTGAGTGGCTCTACAATATTCTCCAAAGTTGATCTACGTAGTGGATACCATCAAATTCGTATGAAATTGGGAGATGAATGGAAAACAACATTTAAAACTAAGTTTGCATTATATGAGTGGTTAGTCATGCCATTTGGGTGAACTAATGCACCCAGTACTTTCATGAGATTAATGAACGAAGTTTTACGTGCTTTCATTGGACGATTTGTGGTAGTCTATTTTGATGATATACTGATTTATACCAGATCTTTGGAGGAACATTTGGAACATTTACGCATTGTTTTTTTTGCTCTACGTGATGCACGTTTGTTTGGTAACCTTGGGAAGTGCACCTTTTGCACCGGCCGAGTATCTTTTCTTGGCTATGTTGTTACTCCATAGGGAATTGAAGTTGATAAAGCCTAGATTGAAGCTATTAAGAGTTGGCCGCAGCCCAAAACAGTCACACAAGTGAGGAGTTTTCTTGGCCTTGCTGGATTCTATAGGCGTTTTGTGAGAGATTTCCAAACACTTTCGCCCTTGTTTTGGGCTCTAACTTGCATGATTTGAATGGAACTAACCTGGACTGACGATGTTTTCAGCAGAATTGTCATGGTGTTATTTTTGTGCAGAAATAGAAGTTCTCGGAATGACCTGAAAATCCATGGAGATACGTTTTGGAATTAATAAAAAATAGTGACGAAAGAATCAACGTAAGGGGGCCCACACCCTGTCCACGAGGGTGCAAGGCGCGCCCCTGCCTCGTGGTCCCCCTGGAACTCCACCGACCTCAACTCCAATTCCATATATTCACGTACGGGGAGAAAAAAAATCAGAGAGAAGGATTCATCGTGTTTTACGATACGAAGCCGCTGCCAAGCCCTAATCTTCCTCAGGAGGGCTGATCTGGAGTCCGTTCGGGGCTCTGGAGAGGGGAATCCGTCACCATCGTCATCATCAACCATCCTCCATCACCAATTTCATGATTCTCACCGCTGTGCGTGAGTAATTCCATCGTAGGCTTGCTGGACGGTGATGGGTTGGATGAGATTTACCATGTATTCGAGTTAGTTTTGTTAGGGTTTGATCCCTAGTATCCGTTATGTTCTAAGATTGATGTTGCTATGACTTTGCCATGCTTAATGCTTGTCACTAGGCCCGAGTGCCATGATTTCAGATCTGAACCTATTTTGTTTTCATGAATATATGTGAGTTTTTGATCCTATCTTGCAAGTCAATAGTCACCTGCTATGTGTTATGACTCGGCAACCCTGAAGTGACAATAATCGGGACCACTCCCGGTGATGACCGTAGTTTGAGGAGTTCATGTATTCACTAAGTGCTAATGCTTTGGTCTGGTACTCTATTAAAAGGAGGCCTTAATATCCCTTAGTTTCCAATAGGACCCCACTGCCATGGGAGGGTAGGACAAAAGATGCCATGCAAGTTCTTTTCCATAAGCACGTATGACTATATTCAGAATACAAGCCTACATTACATTGATGAACTGGAACTAGTTCTGTGTCACCCTATGTTATAACTGTTGCATGATGAATTGTATCCGACATAACTATCCATCATTGATCCATTGCCTACGATATTTTCACATATTGATCTTTGCTTAGTTACTTCTCCGTTGCCACTTTTACGGTTACTACAAAACAGCTACTGCTACTTTTGCCACCGTTACCGTTACCTCCATACTACTTTGCTACTAAATACTTTGCTGCAGATATTAAGTCTTTCAGGTGTGGTTGAATTGACAACTCAGCTGCTAATACTTGAGAATATTCTTTGGCTCCCCTTGTGTCGAATCAATGAATTTGGGTTGAATATTCCACCCTCGAAAACTGTTGCGATCCCCTATACTTGTGGGGTATCAAGACCTTTTTCTAGCGCCATTGCCGGGGAGCATAGCTATATTCTTTGAGTCACTTGGGATTTATATATGTTGATCACTATGAGGAACTTGAAAGATGAAAGAACCAAGATTTTTCCCTCAACTATGAGGGGAGGTAAGGAACTGCCACTAGCTCTGCACTTGATTCACCTTCTGTTATGAGTAAATTTGCGACACCTACACATGCACCTGCTATTGATTCTGATATGTCGCACATTATTGATGATGCCACTTCTGCTACGCATGATGCTTATGATGAAACAACTTCTCTGCTTGATAATATTGTGCCATTAGGTGAATTTCTTGATGAACAACTTGCTAGGGTTAGAGACAATGAAATTATTGAAAATGGTAATATTGATGAAAGTGATGATGAAGATTCTCCCCCTAGATATGAATTGTCTGTTGTGCCTGAGGGTTATGTTATGGATGAAGAAACTGCTAGAGACCTTTTTGCTTGCAATGAGAGATATGATCTTAAGAAACTGTTAGCTAAGCTGGAAGGAAAGTCTCTGAATGCTAGAATGAAACATGACCCTGCTTTTGCTACTTCACCTATCTGCATTACTGATAAGGATTATGAATTCTCTGTCGATCCTGAGTTAATTACTTTGGTTGAATCTGATCCTTTCTATGGCTATGAATCTGAAACTGTTGTGGCACATCTTACTAAATTCAATGATATAGCCACCCTATTTACTCATGAGAAAAAGTTCGCTATTATTATATTCTTAAATTGTTTCCTTTCTCATTAACGGGTGATGCTAAGATATGGTTTAATTCTCTTACTCCTGATCGTGTGTGTAGTCCCCAAGATATGATTTATTACTTCTCTGTAAAATATTTCCCCACTCATAAGAAACAAGCCGCCTTAAGGGAAATATTTAATTTTGTGCAAATTGAAAAAGAGAGTCTCCCACAAGCTTGGGGGAGGCTTCTGCGATTACTTAATGCTTTGCCTGATCATCCTCTCAAGAAAAATGAAATACTTGATATCTTTTATAATGGACTAACCGATGCTTCCAGAGACCACCTGGATAGATGTGTTGGTTGTGTTTTCAGGGAAAGAACTGTTGAGCAAGCTGAATTGGTATTGAATAATATATTGAGTAATGACAATGATTGGACACTTCCTGAACCAACTCCTAAGCCAACTCCAAAGAAAAGGGGTATTCTATTTCTCAGTCCTGAAGATATGCAAGAGACAAAGAAATCCATGAAAGAAAAAGGTATTAAAGCTGAAGATGTTAAGAATTTACCACCTATTGAAGAAATACATGGTCTTGATAACCATGCACAGGTAGTATAGGTAAATTCTCTCTATAGATTTGATGAAGGTGATATTCCTCGTAATAAGTCTGCTAGGCAATGCTTGGATGAG
This sequence comes from Triticum dicoccoides, assembly GCF_002162155.2. Lineage (NCBI taxonomy): Eukaryota > Viridiplantae > Streptophyta > Magnoliopsida > Poales > Poaceae > Triticum > Triticum dicoccoides. Next base: position 331,393,936 of record NC_041391.1, on the reverse strand, counting down.
TTTGATAATTTTATTGTTAAACAAGAAAACTTCAATGCATATGTTGGTAGAGAATTGAAACGTAATGCTTATATGGTTGAACACTTGAGTGATTATATGTCTAGAGTTAAAGGTGACCTTAAGCTTATTAGTAAACATGCATCCATGGTTACCACTCAAGTAGAACAAGTACTTAAAGCACAAGATGATTTGCTCAATGAGTTAAATAATAAGAACAATGATAATTTTGTTAGAGTTATGACTAGAGGTGGTAGAATGACCCAGGAACCTTTGTATCCTGAGGTCCATCCTAAGAGAGTTGAGCAAGATTTTTAGAGAACTAATGTTGATGCACCTAGTCCTTCTAAGAAAAAGAAAAAGAAAAATGATAGGACTTTGCATGCTTCTAGTGAACCTGTTATAGACACACCCGAGAATCCCAATGATATTTCTATTTCTGATGCTGAAACAGAATCTGGTAATGAATGTGAACCTAGTGATAATGTTAATGATGATGTTCATGTTGATGCTCAACCTAGCAATAACAATGATGTGGAGATTGAACCTGTTGTTGATCTTGATAACCCACAATCAAAGAATCAACGTTATGATAAGAGAGACTTCGTTGCTAGGAAGCACGGTAAATAAAAAGAACCATGGGTTCAGAAACCCATGCCTTTTCCTCCTAAGACATCCAAGAAAAAGGATGATGAGGATTTTGAGCGCTTCGCTGAAATGATTAGACCTATCTTTTTGCGTATGCGTTTGACTGATATGCTTAAAATGAATCCTTATGCTAAGTATATGAAAGATATTGTTACAAATAAAAGGAAGATACTGGAAGCTGAAATTTCCACCATGCTTGCAAATTATACTTTTAAGGGTGGAATACCAAAGAAACTAGGAGATCCAGGAGTACCAACTGTACCATGCTCCATTAAAAGAAACTATGTTAAAACTGCTTTATGTGATCTTGGAGCGGGTGTTAGTGTTCTGCCTCTCTATTTATATCGTAGACTTGATTTGAATAAGTTGACATGTACTGAAATCTCTTTGCAAATGGCCGATAAATCAACTGCTATACTGGTCGGTATTTGTGAGGATGTACCTGTTGTGGTTGCAAACGTTACTATTCTAACGGACTTTGTTATTCTTGATATTCCCGAGGACGGCAGTATGTCGATCATCCTTGGTAGACCTTTTCTAAATACTGCAGGGGCTATTATTAACTGCAACAAAGGCAATGTCACTTTTCATGTTAATGGTAATGAGCATATGGTACACTTTTTGAAGAAACAACCTCAAGTTCATAGTATCAATTCTATTGGAAAAATTTCAACGATTACTTTTGGAGGTTTTGAATTACCTCTACCTACTGTCAGAAAAGAGATATGAGATTCTTATTGTTGGGGACATGCAAATCTATGTTGAGGTAACCTAGTGTTATTCGAAAATTCTCCGGTTTCATGTTATTCAGAAGAAGTTTGTTAACAAGACTTGATCAACCTTGTTAGTGGATTCCTTTTGATGAGCATGAGATGGATGAAGTTAGAAAAAACAACTCTCTCTACCCTCCTTTTACTTTCTATTATTTAGATTAAATAAAGAAAAAAATAGTATTTTCTCTCTGTTTTCTGAATTATCCTTGCAATAAAAAATACCCCGAAAATAAAAGTTCTCCAAATGCCCTGAAAATGGAGTATTATTTTTTTGTAGAATATTTAAGAATTTCTGGCACTTAGAACACACTAGGGGGACCCACATTTGGCCACAAGGGCACAGGGCGCGCCCCCTGCCTCGTGGGCCCCACATGCCCCACCATTGTTACACCCACAACCCCTGCTACTATACATACTGGACCAATTACTAGAGCTCATGCATGCCAATTAAATTACCAGGTACTTCTGTTTCTTGGTAATGATTCTAATGTTCATGAGAATATGATGCTGCCTAAACTGGATACATTTGTTTTTCTTACAAATGAAGGGCCTAGCTTGGAGAAGGATGAACATTGGAGCAAGAACAAGCATGGAGATGACGGCATGCGCAAGGGAAACAAGAACTGAGTTTCAAGTGATAATTTCAGGACTTTGAAGCCACCGTAATGAGTGCATGAAGTCTTGGATGAAATATACAAGATGCCGCTTCACAAATTTCGTCTAAAGGCTATTATAGGTGCTGCGTCACCTTATTATTGGGCCAAGCCCATGTAATTTTGAAATACATAAGTATAGGCTGTTTTTAGAGTCCGTATGTGTGGGGAAACAAGAGATAGGGTTGGTTTCGGACCCCTCCCCCAAGGGCCACGAAATTCCCCCCTCTTCCTCCATATATACATCCCTTGGGGCATCGTTTATACTTTGGGTTTTGTTTAGATTAAAAATTTTCCATAGCTTCAACTTCGCGTACTTCGTTTGTGTTCAACGACCAAACAAAGACGTCACAGAACCCCACCTTGATCAATAAAGCTTTCATCTTATATTCACAGTATCCAGATTACAACCTTAGTTTCTTGCTTGTTCTTCGTTTGCTTGCAGGAAATAGACCTTCGTGGTCAGGTTGATCATGCTTCGGCGTGGTCAATAACCTCTCGGAGTTGGTTTAGCGATTGCTAAGGCGTGACGTCCTCGCACGTACGTAGTCGGATCGTCAAAGTCTACTCCTCCGAAACGATAATCACCATCTCATAGAAAGACATGACACCTTTGCCTCTATCACATATGGCTATAGAGTTTGAGGCATTCATCCTCAATGGCCACCACTGCCCTATCTGGTCCATGGACGTCATGATAGCTCTTGTTTCTCGTGGAATAATGTGTGCAATCCAAGACCGTAGGATTCACCTCTGGTTGGAATCACACCGCTAACAGAAAAATATGTTACCTTATAAATCTTAAGGCGTTATATCGATCCAGATCTCAGCATCTGGTTATTCTGTATCAGCTATTCCTGGTACATAAAGAATCTCAAGGGCAAATGTTTGAATCTCACTTCATCCCTCCAACATGACTATCAGCAGTCATGGGACCCTATGAGCACGGAGAACATGAAGGTTCAATATGCATCAACTAACATGTTTGAAGACTTTGTCTAGTCTCTCACTCTCCTAAGTGGTCAACACAATTTATGTCCATTTACGATGTTCTAATAAGAACATAAGTATTGTTGTCATCATATATTGTATATCACAATATATTATATCAGCACTTTGGTACAAATACATTTGTATGTATTCTATATATCTGAGTGATTTTTGTATTGAGAATCTTCATGTCTATATACAGATTTCTACGGGGATCAATCTGATGAAAGATTATTTTTGCCTTGTGGATATATGCACCACAAACTCTATACTCATGGAAGTGAAATGTTTCCACTATCTTTGAGAGAAAGGAGATATTTTAAAATCGCTAGGTGCAATGAGGTATTTGTTGGCTCAACTGGAGTCATATTTATTGTCCCTGTGGGTACTCGAGTAACATCAAGATGCTTTATTGCTTCCCGGTTTAGCACGTACCCTACTAAACTATAGAGGTATCCGTCGAAATAGTTTCCATAGCGAAACTTATGATGACAACAAAGAGGAATATCTTCTCTTTACCATATGCAACGGATATGGCAAGCACATTCTCTATGTATCATGGGCATTGCACTACACATATTACAAAACCCGTAGCACATGTTGCGTACGAGATAGTTTTCCAGAGTGTCTTTTGCATGACAAACTTGGCATTCCTAGTTTGATCATCATTGACATTGGGTTGAAACTGAAACTATCAGCAATTCCAGTGGTTTATGATTATTATGATGCTAAACTCTAACGATATTTGGATTTTGTGTGCACTACATGTGGCACAGGGAAGCTAATTTTAAGGCTCGTGCACCTTAAAGTCTACGCTGAACCACTCTAACTCCTTGAATGCATCAAGTTGAGGTAAGTGGCTCTTCCCATCCATTGACTAGACTATTCAGGTATTCCATGGTTCTAAAAGACATATCTACATGTTGGTCTTAAGTGTATGCTTTATTCACACGAAACCATTAGCTCATTATCCTGACATCGATTTCAAGCAAATCGAATGGATAACATTGCAGAATTCTCCTTCAGTGCCTTCTCTATGGCCCTTGGATTGAAGTTTAGCAATTTGTCCTAATGTCTAGACTTAGAATGGTTTGGTAGAATCCTATCCAAAGAGTTAAGCTCATTGCATTATCTTTACTTTGGAATTGCAACTTACCAACTTTACGTTGGAGTCATGCAGCTTTACACGCTCATGACAGAACTACAAAATATTATTCCCCTTTATCTTTCATATGTGGATATCTACCAAGTATTTCCTATCTGCGGTAATTTCAGTTGCATACCGATATCACCACCCGGCATACATCATTGGCCCCTCAACATATAGTTGGGATCTACGTGAGGAATAACTGTATCACCGTCAATACCTCAAGCCCCTCACATGGGGAGTTATTCAAGGCTAGTATGTTGATAGAATTTAGAGGACAATAAATATATTGTATATACTTTCCCAAAAAAACCCGGTGGGGAAAACAGAAAGTATGACATATGATCTCATGTTGATATTACCTCATTAAAAACCTTTTTGAGAACCTGTATAGTAAACTCATGAAGGGAAAAGAGTATAATATGATGCATTGAACATGAACAATTTAGGAAGATACTCCCCCTAATTCTTGCAAAATCCAAAGCCGTCACATACCAATTCCATGAACATGTTTCTAGAATGTAAAAGTTGGTAGAGACTTGGCGAACAAATTAGTTGCATGATTTGACTTGCAAGATATGCAATATAAAGATATTGCTTATTAGTAACATGTTTGCATCCGGGCAACACAAGCAACATTATCTTTGAGATAATGGTTGGTGGATGCAGCCATGCGGTCTGTTTTGAAGACTCTTCATGAGAGGGCTACCACATCTAGTAGGAACACTAAGCTTGTCTACGATCTGACATAGTGGGGATCTGATCGATGTATCCAATGATATCGGTGTTCACATTTCTGTGAAACTGAAAAATCAGGACAAGATGTTTGATGCCTTGGAGATATCGAAAGATATTCTTGAGTACCAACCAATTGTGTTTGGTGGATCCAATGGCATTATGGAACTTTGAGTCCCAATATTTCATTTCCATCATCTCTTGGTCTAAATAGATCTTTCTCTACGTCTAGAGAATGAACCACCATGAGAATTATGGACGTATAAGACTTGTCCACAATGAATTTCTCCAATATATTTTGGATATAGACAACATAGTATACCAAAATGTATGAGTGAAGGTGCTCAAGTTGTAGTAACGAGCGGTATCTTGGTTTTACCCAAATCCTTCATTTAAACTCCGTCGTTTAGATGATTACATGTATCGTCATTGTAGGAGTAATCACTGTGTATGACAGACAAACATGGATAACCATCATTGTAGGAGTAATCCTTGTGTAAAGGAACTCACTAAGTCAGTTGTACCAAATGTACCGACAACAATAAGTCACATGGTGACTTACTGATTTATACACAATGTATGTTGCATTTTGTATTTCGATTCAACATTGAGATTCCATTGGAAATCAATCATATATGTCTGAATCTAGTGAGCCACATGGATATGCGATCACTACATCTATCAACTGCAGAGATAGATGATTTTGCACTGCCAATTATATAAGTTACTGGAATGAGATTCCACCTATGGAGAATAGTTAGGTATCTGCGTAAACCTTTGTGCTACAATACTTGCTCTTTGTTTCACCACCTCATTGTTCTCAATTCTGTTTCCAGAAGAAAACTGTTGTAGGTATTGCTTATGAATACCTTCCCATTATTGAGCAAAATCATTTCTACCTAGATTATACCCTTTGCTTGAGTTCAGTCCGAGTGTTGTTCACACTTTACCATAGCCATGGTCTTTGGATCTGAATCACTTGAAAGGTTTTTTCAATCTAGTTGAGAAATGTATGTCGACAATTGTAGACTTCCGGTTATATGTTTCTCCAGAATCTATATATCAATATATAGTTGATGGAAATATCGTTACCCATAGTGCACTATGACCTGCGATTTCCCAATGTGATTGAGTCGGGTATTCTGATATCCCGGTCATTTTGTGCACTATGACCTGGGTTGGTGGACGTTTCCCGTCCACTGGGTGTATACTACCCATCAGGTGTCTGTTAATGTGAAGTTGACTTGCATTTACTAATTCACAGGCCTTGATATCCTTGCTGGCGAGAAGTTGAATCCTGATGTACTATCGCCGTACTTCTCCCCTGTTGCTCTGAACGGGGAGTTGAGTGGTTTTAGTTGGTACCTCCACTGAGGGAGTCCTGGACTAGGGGGTGTCCGGATAGCCGGACTATCATTATCGGCCGGACTCCAAGACTATGAAGATACAAGATTGAAGACTTCATCCCGTGTCCGGATGGGACTTTCCTTGGCGTGGAAGGCAAGCTTGGCAATACGGATGTGTAGATCTCCTACCATTGTAACCGACTCTGTGTAACCCTAGCCCTCTCCGGTGTCTATATAAACCGGAGGGTTTTAGTCCGTAGGACGAACAACAATCATACCATAGGCTAGCTTCTAGGGTTTAGCCTCCTTGATCTCGTGGTAGATCCACTCTTGTACTACCCATATCATCAATATCAATCAAGCAGGAGTAGGGTTTTACCTCCATCGAGAGGGCCCGAACCTGGGTAAAAACATCGTGTCCCTTGTCTCCTGTTACCATCCGCCTAGACGCATAGTTCGGGACCCCCTACCCAAGATCCGCCGGTTTTGACACCGACATTGGTGCTTTCATTGAGAGTTCCTCTATGTCGTCACCGATAGGCTTGATGGCTCCTTCGATCATCAACAACGACGCGGTCCAGGGTGAGACTTTTCTCCCTGGACAGATCTTCATATTCGGCGGCTTTGCACTGCGGGCCAATTCGCTTGGCCATCTAGAGCAGATTGAAAGCTACGCCCCTAGCCACCAGGTCAGATTTGGAAGCCTGAACTTCACGGCCAACATCCGCGGAGAGTTGATCTTCGATGGATTCGAGCCACAGCCGAGCGCGCTGCACCGTCACGATGGGCATGATTTAGCTCTGCTGTCGGACAGTGCCCTGGAGGCCGCACATGAGTCTGCTCCGACCCTTAATTCGGAGCCGACCGCGCAGATCGAGGATGGGTGGCTAGACACCGCCTCGGGGGTTGCAACCTCTACGGCGATGGAGCCGAATACTGACTTTGTCCCTCATGAGGCTAGTGACTCCGAGGTGCCGGACTCCTCTCCGGACTCCGAACCTCCCGCGCCCCCTCCAATCAAATCCTATTGGGCGCCGATCATGGAGTTCACCGCTGCAGACATCTTTCAACACTCACCTTTTGGCGACATCCTGAATTCGCTAAAGTATCTCTCGCTATCAGGAGAGCCCTGGCCGAACTGCGGTCAGGACGGTTGGGATGCGGACGACGAAGAAATTCAAAGCCCACCCACCACCCACTTTGTAGCCACTGTCGACGATCTAACCGACATGCTAGACTACGAATCCGAAGACATCAATGGTATGGACGATGATGCCGGAGACGACCAAGAACCAGCGCCTACTGGGCACTGGAAGACTACCTCGTCATACGACATATCCATGGTGGACATCCCAAAGGATGGGAATGGCGAGGATGAAGCGGAGGAAGACTCCTCCAAGAAACAGCCCAAGCGCCGGCGTCAGCGGCGCCGCTCTAAATCCCGCCACAGCAAGAATGGAGATTCCGGCACCGGAGATAATAACACCCCAGAGAGTGCCGAAGACAACCCCCTCCAGCAAGATTCAGTACAGGAGGACGGAGAAGCCAGCCCTCATCCGAGAGCGGCAGACGAAGAGGTAGAGGATGATAATTACATACCTCCCTCCGGAGACGAGGCAAGCCTCGATGACGACGAATTCGTCGTGCCTGAGGATCTCGTCGAACAAGAGCGTTTTAAACGCAGGCTTATGGCCATGGCAAACAGCCTAAAGAAAAAGCAGCAACAGCTTAGAGCTGATCAAGATCTGCTAGCCGACAGATGGACGGAAGTCCTCGCGGCCGAAGAGCATGAACTCGAACGCCCCTCCAAAAGCTACCCCAAATGCAAGTTGCTCCCCCGATTAGAGGAGGAGGCATATAAACCTGCATCACCAGTGCACAATATGGCTGACCGACCACCTCGTGGCCGTGACAGAGAGGCCTCTAGGCCCTCCACCAGAACCGTACCCTGGCACCCCTCGAAAAGTACGAAGCCACGGGGGAATGCGCCGGAGTTGTGAGACATATTGGAGGATAAGGCAAGACAATCAAGATCGATCTACGGATCACGTGGGCGCCCCACGATGCGTGACGACTACCGTCGCGCCGGATACAGCAACTCTGGCCAGGCCGAACACAATAGACAAAGCTCGCTTGAGCTACGTCGTGATATAGCCCAATATAGAGGCGCCGCACACCCACTATGCTTCACAGATGAAGTAATGGATCATCAAATCCCCGAAGGGTTTAAACCCGTGAACATTGAATCCTACAATGGCACAACAGACCCCGTGGTTTGGATCGAAGACTATCTCCTTCATATCCACATGGCCCGCGGTGACGATCTTCATGCCATCAAATATCTTCCACTCAAGCTTAAAGGACCAGCTCGGCATTGGCTGAACAGCCTGCCAGCAGAGTCAATTGGGTGTTGGGAGGACCTGGAAGCCGCATTCCTCGACAACTTCCAGGGCACATATGTGCGACCACCAGACGCCGATGACCTAAGCCACATAATTCAGCAGCCAGACGAATCGGCCAGATAGTTTCGGACACGGTTCTTAACAAAGAAAAATCAAATCGTCGACTGTCCGGATGCAGAGGCTCTCGCAGCCTTCAAACATAACATCCGCGATGAGTGGCTGGCCCGGTACCTAGGACAGGAAAAGCCGAAATCCATGGCAGCCCTCACATCACTCATGACCCGCTTCTGCGCGGGAGAGGACAGCTGGCTAGCCCGCAGTAACAACCTCAGCAAAAATTCTGGCAGTCTGGATTCCAAGGATCGCAATGGTAGGTCGCGTCGTAACAAAAACAAATGCCACGTTAACGGCGATAACACTGAGGATACGGTAGTCAACGCCGGATTCAGAGGCTCTAAACCCGGTCAGCGGAAAAAGACATTTAAAAGAACTACTCCGGGTCCGTCCAATTTGGACCAAATACTCGACCGCTCGTGCCAGATACACGGCACCCCCGAAAAGCCAGCCAATCACACCAACAGGGATTATTGGGTATTCAAGCAGGCAGGCAAGTTAATTGCCGAAAACAACGACAAGGGGCTACATAGCGATGGCGAGGAAGAGACCCGGCCGCCGAACAATAGAGGACAGAAGGGTTTCCCCCCACAAGTGCGGACGGTAAACATGATATACGCAACCCACATACCCAAGAGGGCGCGGAAGCATGCACTCAGGGACGTATATGCGATGGAGCCAGTTGCCCCGAAGTTTAACCCATGGTCCTCCTGCCCGATCACCTTTGATCGAAGGGACCACCCCACCAGTATCCGCCATGGCGGATTCACCGCATTGGTTTTAGACCCAATCGTCGATGGATTTCACCTCACTAGAGTCTTGATGGACGGCGGCAGCAGCCTGAACCTGCTTTATCAGGATACAGTGCGCAAGATGGGCATAGACCCCTCAAGGATTAAACCCACAAAGATGACCTTCAAAGGCGTCATACCAGGTGTAGAGGCCAATTGTACAGGTTCAATCACACTGGAAGTGGTCTTCGGATCCCCGCATAACTTCCGAAGCGAGGAGTTAATCTTCGACATAGTCCCGTTCCGCAGCGGCTATCACGCTCTGCTCGGACGGACCGCGTTCGCAAAGTTCAACGCGGTGCCGCATTACGCATACCTCAAGCTCAAGATGCCAGGCCCTCGAGGAGTCATCACGGTCAACGGAAACACTGAACGCTCCCTCCGAACGGAGGAACACACAGCGGCTCTCGCGGCAGAAGTACAGAGCAGCCTCTTAAGGCAATTTTCGAGTCCGGCCGTTAAGCGACCGGACACGGCCAAACGCGCCCGGAGTAACCTACAACAAGACCACCTGGCACGTTCCAAGCACGCGTAGCAATGCGGCCCCAACCCCAGCCCTTACAAAATTGCAAAACTGGTCCCTCGCGTACATCACTACGCTCTAGAGATACCATGGGCATAGGGGGAGGGGCACGACCACCACAAGCCCAGAAGGCGGCTTAACCGCACCAGGGGCTCCCAAGTGTGTCACTCTTTTTCTTTCTTATTTTTTCTTACCCGCAGGACTCCGTTCACCAGAGGCCCTGTCTGGCAGCAGACCTGCCGAACTCACGATGCAACGGCCAGGGAAGGAGAAAAGGTTGCGACGAGTATCCAGGTGGTCTCCATTACGAGCATTAAATCCGTTTTCATACACCATTCTGCAGCCTACCCCTGGAGGGGGACATGTTTAATAGTCCTACCTCTTGCTTACCGCACTATTTGTATCGTTCTGCATTCATGGCAGTATTCCTTGAATAAACAATGCACCGCTTTTTGCTTATAATTGCATTTCTTCTCTTATATATATGTGTTCATTTATGACATGTTGCATTCGTACACTCTAGTACGGCTAAACACACCAGGGGCTTAAGTTCCCCACATTATGGTGTGATAAGTCCGAACACTTTCACAAGTGAGGCACCCCGAACTTATAGCATTATATGCATCGGCTCCGAATCATGTCTTGGGTCAATAGTTGGGTTTGCCCGACTCCCATGTTTTGGTACCTTACGTTCCGTTATATCGGCTAAGGTAGCACTGGGAGAACCACTACGATTGCACCCCGGTTGAGCTGGGCGAGCGCCTCAGTGGAGAAAGCTAAAACTGACCGTCATGATAAGGCGAGAGCTGGTCGCTGTTCGAGAGGTCTTTTCGAGTCCCTAAAGACTTATGCTGCTTAGAGCGAGGAACCGGCTTTGTCCGGCCCAGGCGTGGATAGCGCCCCGAACTCGGTCTTCCGAACACTAGGGGCTTCGCCGAAATTTAAAATTATAGAATTCTATGGCTAAGTGAGAGTGTTCAAGCATTATAAATCCGGTTGCCTCATTCGTTGTGTTGAACGCCTCCCTAGATGGACCCAAAAATGGGAACAAGAGCGCTCAAGTTTATCCCGAACACCCCAGCATTTGTGGCATGGGGGCTGAAGCCGACGACTTGCCATCTCTCAGATTTGATAAACGGCCGCACAAAAGGTAATATTTTAAATTAACAAGCGTTGCTTAGCGCATATGAACAAAGTCTTCAGCGCACAGGATAACAAAACTGCGAGTCTACTCAAATATTACATCTTTGGAGCACTCACCCGCAATCAGGCGGGCACCCCCCAGGACACTCTTATAATACATTTCGGGCGTACGATACTCCTTGCCCGCCGGCGGTGCGTCCGTCAGAAGCTTCTCAGCGTCCATCCTGTCCTAGTGCACTTTTGCACGGGCAAGGGCCCGACGGGCACCTTCAATGCAGGCGGAGTGCTTGACGACTTCCACCCAGGGACACGCGTCCACCAGCCGCCGCACCAGGCCGAAGTAGCTCCCAGGCATGGCCTTCTTGGGCCACTGCCGAACTATGAGGCCTTTCATGGCCTGTTCGGCTACCTTGTGGAGCTCGACCAGCTACTTCAGCTGGTCGCTAAGGGGCACTGAATGTCCGGTCTCAGCATACTGGGACCAGAAGACCTTCTCCGTCGAGCTCCCCTCCTCGGCCCGATAGAAAGCGGCAGCATCGGATACGCTGCGGGACAGATCTGCGAACGCTCCTGGAGAGCTCCGAATTCGGGTAAGTAATAGGTAATTCACATTCACATGCTTGCTTTGCATGAAAAATGCCTTACCCACCGCTATCTTCTTCAATGCCTCGATTTCCTGGAGGGCCTTGTGGGCTTCGGCCTTAGCGGCTTTGGCACTCTCAAGAGCCGAGGCAAGCTCAGACTCTCGAGTCTTTGAGTCGCGCTCCATACTCTCATGCTTCTCCATGAGAGCCTGGAGCTCTTGCTGCACCTCCGCCACCCACGTCTCCTGCTTCTCTCGCTCGGCTCGCTCCGCGGCCGCATTGCGTTCGGCCGCGGACACCGCCTCCTTCAGGGTCGCCACCTCGTTCATGGCCCCTGGAGTACCCATGTTATCCTTGTTATTTCTCTTGCAACCAAAATCCTTTTCTGTAAGGTACAAATTTAATATGGTGTTACTCACCTTCCTTGTCCTCGAGCTGCTTCTTGGCACGGCCGAGCTCGCTCTCGGACCGCTCGAGGTTCTGCTTCAAAGCATCGACCTCCGCAGTCAGTGCGGCAGAGGTCAGCAGCGCAGCCTGCAATCCCATATTGACATATTTTTTAGACCTCCTGCGTATATCTTTTTAGATCCTCAGTCCGGCTTTTCTTTCTGAACACCGAACCGAGCATCAGGGGCTACTGTCTATGTGGTATTATATTACATATCTTAAATTTCTTACCTCAAAGCCTGTTAGAAGGCTGCTGGAGGCTTCGGTCAGCCCGCTCTTGGCGAGCTGAACCTTCTGAATCACCGCACTCATGATAGTGCGGTGTTCTTCTTTGATGGAAGCGCCGTTGAGCGCCTCCAACAAGTTATCCGGCGCCTCCGGTTGGACGGAGGTCGCCGGTGTCACAGTCTTGCCCTTCTTACGAAGGGGCCACCTGCCGGACTCCGGAACCACTGCAGGTTCCGGCGCGGAGTCCGATGCGAAGTCCGGGAGGTTGCCCTGTGGAACCTCCGGAGCCTCCCCCTCCTGGTGGGTCCCCTCCTGGGATCCCACCTCGGCGTCGTCAGCGTCACGAGGGGTGGAGGCGGTCGGAAGGGAATCCATATCCGACGTACCCAAGGACCCGCTCGACGAAGCGGGAAGATCGTCCTTGGCCGGACTACAGGTTGTATGCGGCATTAGAAAGACACCGCGTGGCAAAAAGAAAAATATAAATCATCCAGGAATCCGGATACTTACGATCTTGCCAGGGGCTTGGCCCTTGAAGGCCACTCCTCATCGCCGTCGTCGGCGTTGGCGGAGCAGTCCGGAGGAAGGGTCCTTCCCTTCTTGGACCCTTCGGCCTCCCTCGTTGGGGAGGCCTTCCTCTTCTTCTCTCCCCCCGCTGGGGGAGAGGCCTCTTTCTTCTCCTCCTCGTCCTCAGGGGAGGAGTCCGCCTCGGAGTCATCGGACGATGAGTCCGATACCACCAGGCGCCGGGAACTCCTTCGGGTTCCCGTGGCCTTCTTCTTGGCCTTCTTCTCCGGCACTACGTAAAGTGCCGAGACCAGCAGCCCTGTCAAACGGGCGTCCGCTAGGTCTTCTGGAAGGGGAGCCGGACAGTTAACCTGTCCGGACGTCTTCTGCCAGTCCTGTTAAAGGCATTGGGAGTTTAGATCCTGCATAGAGTCAAACTATGAAAAGCAAATGTCCCATAAAGGATAACATAGCTTACCTCGCCAACCGAATGCTGCGTGCTGAATCCGCGATCTTCGGTAGCAGACGCGGGAGCTTTGGCGCCCTTGAACAGCACCCTCCAAGCAGCTTCGTATGTAGTGTCGAAGAGCCTGCTCAAGGTCTGGTGCTGGGCCGGATCAAACTCCCACAAATTGAAGTCCTGTTGCTGGCAGGGAGGAATCCGGCGGACGAGCATGACCTGGATCACATTGACAGGCTTAAGCTTCTTGTTCACCAGGGTCTGGAGACAGGACTAGAGTCCGGTCAGCTCCTCCGAACTACCCCAAAGCAAGCCCTTCTCTTTCCAGGAGGTGAGCTGCATGGGGATGCCAGATCTGAACTCGGGGGCCGCTGCCCATTTAGGGTCACGCGGCTCGGTGATGTAGAACCACCCCGATTGCCACCCTTTGACAGATTCCACGAAGCCACCCTCAAGCCAGGTGACGTTATGCATTTTGCCCACCATGGCGCCTCCACACTTCGCTTGGCTACCCTTCACAACCTTCGGCTTGAGATTGAAGGTCTTTAGCCACAAGCCGAAGTGGGGCTGGATGCAGAGGAAGGCCTCACACACGACGATCAACGCCGAGATGTTGAGGATGAAGTTTGGAGCCAGATCGTGGAAGTCCAGGCCGTAGTAGTACATGAGCCCCCGGACGAAGGGGTGGAGTGGGAAGCCCAGTCCGCGAAGGAAGTGGGGGAGGAATACGACCCTCTCATGGGGCCTGGGGGTGGGGATGAGCTGCCCCTCGTCGGGCAGCCGGTGCGCGATGTCGCTGGACAGGTATCCGGCGCTGCGCAGCTTCTCGATGTGCCCCTCCGTAATGGAGGAGGCCATCCACTTGCCTCCCGCTCCGGACATGGCTGGAGAAGGTTGAGGTGAGATGTGCGGGCTCGGGCGCTGGAGCTCGAGTGCGCGGAGATGGATAAGCAAAGGAGGAAGAAGGCGTAGGTAGAGGAGGTGGATCATTATCCCCTTATATATGGGCGGATGAAACTATGCGTCCCTACTAGCCTGGTAAAACTCGCTTATCTCCCAAGCGCCGTAATCAATGGCGCGTTTGGGTTACCCACGTCCGTATTGATGGGAATCCCGGAATAAGGGGAACACGATCTCTGCTTCGACAAGACGTGCCAAGGAAACCGCTTCACTAAACGCGCTGAGGTGGTATAATAAAAACGAAGGCTTGGTAGTGGTGTGACGTCACGCCACAAAATACGTCAGCAGATTGAACTTATGTACATATTATTCTCTCTACGGTGGAATATGGAATTTATTTTGCAGAGCCGGACACTATCCTGGCGTTCACAATCTTCTATGAATTATTCGAAGGAGGAACCCGCCTTGCAATGCCGAAGACAATATGCGTGCCGGACTCGTCGTCATTGAAGCCTGGTTCAGGGGCTACTGAGGGAGTCCTGGACTAGGGGGTGTCCGGATAGCCGGACTATCATCATCGGCCGGACTCCAAGACTATGAAGATACAAGATTGAAGACTTCGTCCCGTGTCCGGATGGGACTTTCCTTGGCGTGGAAGGCAAGCTTGGCAATACGGATGTGTAGATCTCCTACCATTGTAACTGACTCTGTATAACCCTAGCCATCTCCGATGTCTATATAAACCAGAGGGTTTTAGTCCATAGGACGAACAACAATCATACCATAGGCTAGCTTCTAGGGTTTAGCCTCCTTGATCACGTGGTAGATCCACTCTTGTACTACCCATATCATCAATATCAATCAAGCAGGAGTAGGGTTTTACCTCCATCGAGAGGGCCCGAACCTAGGTAGAAACATCGTGTCCCTTGTCTCCTGTTACCATCCGCCTAGACGCACAGTTCGGGACCCCCTACCCGAGATCCGCCGGTTTTGACACCGACATCCACTCTTTCCGGCATATTTTTCAGGATTGTAGGATTGTATGACACCTTTATAGTCAGTAAATGAATCTGGCAGGTTATTTGCAATGTGTTGCAAATCTTCTGAACACATGGTTCATGTCTTTGAGTACGTGGATTTGAGGCAGTGTTGAACATACCACTAATTTCCTGGCATTATTTATTGTACTTGAAATCTCCCCTTAATGCCTGGAAATGTTCCTCATTGAATCAGCATACTGGCCTTGAATAACTCCCCGTGCGAGGGGCTCGAGGTATTGACGGAGATACAGTAATTCCTCACATAGATACCAACTATATGTTGAGGGGCCAATGATGTATGTGGAGTGGTGATATCGGTATGCAACCGAATTACCGCAGATAGGAAATACTTGGTAGATATCCACATATCAAAGATAGAGGGGAATAATATTATGCAGTTCTGTCATGAGCGTGTAAAACTGCATGACTCCAAGGTAAAGTTGGAAGTTGCAATTCCAAAGTAAAGATAATGTAATGAGCTTAACTCTTTGTATAGGATTCTACCAAACCATTTTGAGTCTAGACATTAGGACAAATTGGTAAACTTCAATCCAAGGGCCATAGAGAAGGCACTCAAGGAGAATTCTGCAATGTTATCCATCTAATTTGCTTGAAATCGATCAGGATAATGAGCCAATGGTTTCATGTGAATAAAGCACACACTTAAGACCATCTTGTAGATATGTCTTTTAAAATCATGGAATACCTGAATAGTCTACTCAATGGTTGAGAAGGGCCACTTACCTCGACTTGATGCATTCAAGGAGTTTGAGTGGTTCAACATACACTTTAAGGTGTGCGAGCCTTAAAATTTGACTCCCTGTGTCACATGTAGTGCACACAAAAGCCAAATATTGTTAGAATTTAGCATCATAATAATCATAAACCATTGGAATTGTTGATAGTTTCGGTTTCAACCCAATGTCTGGATGACCAAGATGAGTATGTCAAGTTTGTCATGTTGGAAATATGCCCTAGAGGCAATAATAAAAGGGTTATTATTATATTTCCTTGTTCATGATAATTGTCTTTTATTCATGCTATAACTGTATTATCCGGAAATCGTAATACACGTGTGAATACATAGACCATAACATGTCCCTAGTGAGCCTCTAGTTGACTAGCTCGTTGGTCAACAGATAGTCATGGTTTCCTGACTATGGACATTAGATGTCATTGACAACGGGATCACGTCATTAGGAGAATGATGTGATGGACAAGACCCAATCCTAAGCATAGCACAAGATCGTGTAGTTCGTTTTGCTAGAGCTTTTTCAATGTCAAGTATCTCTTCCTTAGACCATGAGATCGTGTAACTCCCGGATACCGTAAGAGTGCTTTGGGTGTACCAAACGTCACAACGTAACTGGGTGACTATAAAGGTGCACTACAGGTATCTCCGAAAGTGTCTGTTGGGTTGACACAGATCGAGACTGGGATTTGTCACTCCGTATGACGGAGAGGTATCTCTGGGCCCACTCGGTAATGCATCATCATAATGAGCTCAAAGTGACCAAGTGTTTGGTAACGGGATCATGCATTACGGTACGAGTAAAGTGACTTGCCGGTAACGAGACTGAACGAGGTATTGGGATACCGACGATCGAGTCTCGGGCATGTAACGTACCGATTGACAAAGGGAATTGTATACGGGGTTGTTCGAATCCTCGACATCGTGGTTCATCCGATGAGATCATCGAGGAGCATGTGGGAGCCAACATGGGTATCCAGATCCCGCTATTGGCTATTGCCTGAGAGCCGTCTCGGTCATGACTACGTGTCTCCCGAACCCGTAGGGTCTACACACTTAAGGTTCGGTGACGCTAGGATTGTATGAATATGAGTATGCAGCATACCGAATGTTGTTCGGAGTCCCGGATGAGATCCCAGATGTCACGAGGAGTTCCGGAATGGTCCGGAGGTAAAGAATTATATATACGAAGTGGTATTTCGGCCATCGGGAAAGTTTCGGGGTCACCCGGTATTGTACCGGGACCACCGAAAGGGTCTCGGGGGTCCACCGGGTGGGGCCACCCATCCCGGAGGGCCCCAAGGGCTGAAGTGGGGAGGGGAACCAGCCCATAGTGGGCTGGTGCGCCCCCCTTGGCCCACCCCCTGCGCCTAGGGTTGAAACCCTAGGGTGGGGGGCTCCCCACTTGCCTTGGGGGGCACTCCACCCCCCTTGGCCGCCGCCCCCTTGGGAGATTGGATCTCCCAGGGCCGCCCCCCCTGGGGGGCTATATAAAGGGAGGGGGGAGGGGGCAGCCGCACCCTGAAGTCCTGGCGCCCCCTCCCCCTGCTACACCTCTTCCTCCTCCGTCACGTGCTTGGTGAAGCCCTGCCGGAGTGCTGCTGTTCCACCACCACCACGCCGTTGTGCTGCTGTTGGAGCCATCATCATCAACCTCTAATTTCCCCTTGCTGGATCAAGAAGGAGGAGACGTCATCCGCTCCGTACGTGTGTTGAACGCGGAGGTGCCGTCCGTTCGGCGCTAGGATCTCCAGTGATAGGATCACGACGAGAACGACTACTTCAACCCCGTTCTTTTGAACGCTTCCGCTCGCGATCTACAAAGTGGTATGTAGATGCATCTCCCTTAACTCGTTGCTTAGATGAACTCATAGATGGATCTTGGTGAAACTGTAGGAAAAATTTTAATTTTCTGCAACGTTCCCCAACAGTGGCATCATGAGCTAGGTCTATGCGTAGTTCTCTATTGCACGAGTAGAACACAATTTTGTTGTGGGCGTAGATCTTGTCAACTTGCTTCCCGCTACTAGTCTTATCTTGCTTCAGCGGTATTGTGGGATGAAGCGGCCCGGACCAACCTTACACGTACGCTTACGTGAGACCGGTTCCACCGACTGACATGCACTAGTTGCATAAGGTGGCTGGCGGGTGTCTGTCTCTCCCACTTTAGTTGAAGCGGATTCGATGAAAAGGGTCCTTATGAAGGGTAAATAGAAGTTGACAAGATCACGTTGTGGTTATTCGTAGGTAAGAAAACATTCTTGCTAGAACCCAATTGCAGCCACGTAAAAGATGCAACAACAATTAGAGGACGTCTAACTTGTTTTTGCAGGAATTGTCATGTGATGTGATATGGCCAGAAGTTGTGATGAATGATGAATGATATATTGTGATGTATGAGATCATGTTCTTGTAATAGGAATCACGACTTGCATGTCGATGAGTATGACAACCGGCAGGAGCCATAGGAGTTGTCTTTATTTTTGTATGACCTGCATGTCATTGAAGAACGCCATGTAAATTACTTTACTTTATTGCTAAACGCGTTAGCCATAGAAGTAGAAGTAGTCGTTGGCGTGACAACTTCATGAAGACACGATGATGGAGATCATGGTGTCATGCCGGTGACGAAGATGATCATGGAGCCCCGAAGATGGAGATCGAAGGAGCTATATGATATTGGCCATATCATGTCACTATTATATAATTGCATGTGATGTTTATTATGTTTATGCATCTTGTTTACTTAGAACGACGGTAGTAAATAAGATGATCCCTTATAATAATTTCAAGAAAGTGTTCCCCCTAACTGTGCACCATTGCTAAAGTTCATCGTTTCGAAGCACCACGTGATGATCGGGTGTGATAGATCCTTACGTTCACATACAACGGGTGTAAGACAGATTTACACATGCAGAACACTTAGGGTTAACTTGACGAGCCTAGCATGTACAGACATGGCCTCGGAACACAAGAGACCGAAAGGTCGAACATGAGTCGTATGGAAGATACGATCAACATGGAGATGTTCACCGACGATGACTAGTCCGTCTCACGTGATGATCGGACACGGCCTAGTCGACTCGGATCGTGTAACACTTAGATGACTAGAGGGATGTCTAATCTGAGTGGGAGTTCATTAAAATAATTTGATTAGATGAACTTAATTATCATTAACTTAGTCTAAAACTTTTTGCAAAATATGTCTTGTAGATCAAATGGCCAACGCTCATGTCAACATGAACTTCAACGCGTTCCTAGAGAAAACCAAGCTGAAAGATGATGGCAACAACTATACGGACTGGGTCCGGAACCTGAGGATCATCCTCATAGCTGCCAGGAAACAATATGTCCTAGAAGGACCGCTAGGTGACGTTCCCGTCCCAGAGAACCAAGACATTATGAATGCTTGGCAGTCTCGTGCTGATGATTACTCCCTCGTTCAGTGCGGCATGCTTTACAGCTTAGAACCGGGGCTCCAAAAGCGTTTTGAGCAACACGGAGCATATGAGATGTTCGAGGAGCTGAAACTAGTTTTCCAAGCTCATGCCCGGGTCGAGAGATATGAAGTCTTTGACAAGTTCTATAGTTGTAAGATGGAGGAAAATAGTTCTGTCAGTGAGCACATACTCAAAATGTCTGGGTTGCACAACCGCCTGTCCCAGCTGGACATTAACCTCCCGGATGAGGCGGTCATTGACAGAATCCTTCAGTCGCTCCCACCAAGCTACAAGAGCTTTGTGATGAACTACAATATGCAGGGGATGGTGAAGACCATTCCTGAAGTATTTTCAATGCTGAAGTCAGCAGAGGTTGAAATCAAGAAAGAACATCAAGTGTTGATGGTCAATAAGACCACTAAGTTCAAGAAGGGCAAGGGTAAGAAGAACTTCAAGAAGGACGGCAAAGATGTTGCCGCGCCCGGTAAGCCAGTTGCCGGGAAGAAGTCAAAGAATGGACCCAAGCCTGAAACTGAGTGCTTTTATTGCAAGGGGAAGGGTCACTGGAAGCGGAACTGCCCCAAATACTTAGCAGACAAGAAGGCCGGCAACACTAAAGGTATATTTGATATACATGTAATTGATGTGTACCTTACCAGTACTCGTAGTAACTCCTGGGTATTTGATACCGGTGTCGTTGCTCATATTTGTAACTCAGAGCAGGAGCTGCGGAATAAGCGGAGACTGGCGAAGGACGAGGTGACGATGCGCGTCGGGAATGGTTCCAAGGTCGATGTGATCGCCGTCGGCACGCTACCTCTACATTTACCTACAGGATTAGTTTTAAACCTCAATAATTGTTATTTGGTGCCAAGTTTGAGCATGAACATTGTATCTGGATCTTGTTTAATACGAGATGGCTACTCATTTAAATCCGACAATAATGGTTGTTCTATTTATATGAGAGATATGTTTTATGGTCATGCCCCGATGGTCAATGGTTTATTCTTAATGAATCTCGAACGTAATGTTACACATATTCATAGTGTCAATACCAAAAGATGTAAAGTTGATAACGATAGTCCCACATACTTGTGGCACTGCCGCCTTGGTCACATTGGTGTCAAGCGCATGAAGAAGCTCCATGCTGATGGACTTTTAGAGTCTCTCGATTATGAATCATTTGACACATGCGAACCATGCCTCATGGGCAAAATGACCAAGACTCCGTTCTCCGGAACAATGGAGCGAGCAACCAACTTGTTGGAAATCATACATATCGATGTGTGCGGTCCAATGAGTGTTGAGGCTCGCGGAGGATATCGTTATGTTCTCACTCTCACTGATGACTTGAGTAGATATGGGTATGTCTACTTGATGAAACACAAGTCTGAGACCTTTGAAAAGTTCAAGGAATTCCAGAATGAAGTAGAGAATCAACGTGACCGAAAGATAAAATTCTTACGATCGGATCGTGGAGGAGAATATTTAAGTCACGAATTTGGTACACACTTAAGAAAATATGGAATCGTTTCACAACTCACGCCGCCTGGAACACCTCAGCGTAACGGTGTGTCCGAACATCGTAATCGCACTCTATTGGATATGGTGCGATCTATGATGTCTCTTACCGATTTAACGCTATCATTTTGGGGATACGCTCTAGAGACAACTACATTCACTTTAAATAGGGCACCGTCTAAATCCGTTGAGATGACACCATATGAATTATGGTTTGGGAAGAAACCTAAGCTGTCGTTTCTAAAAGTTTGGGGATGCGATGCTTATGTCAAGAAACTTCAACCTGAAAAGCTCGAACCCAAGTCGGAAAAATGCGTCTTCATAGGATACCCTAAAGAAACCATTGGGTATACCTTCTACTTAAGATCCGAGGGCAAGATCTTTGTTGCCAAGAACGGATCCTTTCTGGAAAAAGAGTTTCTCTCGAAAGAACTAAGTGGGAGGAAAGTAGAACTCGATGAAGTACTACCTCTTGAACGGGATAGTAGTACAGCTCAGGAAAATGTTTCTGTGATGCCTACACCAACTGAGGAGGAAAATAATGATGATGATCGAGGTACTTCGGATCAAGTTGCTACTGAACTTCGTAGGTCCACAAGGACACGTTCCGCACCAGAGTGGTACAGCAACCCTGTCCTGGAAATCATGTTGTTGGACAACGGTGAACCTTCGAACTATGAAGAAGAAATGGTGGGCCCAGATTCCAACAAATGGCTAGAAGCCATGAAATCCGAGATAGAATCCATGTATGAAAACAAAGTATGGACTTTGAGTGACTTGCCCGATGATCGGCAAGCGATAGAAAACAAATGGATCTTTAAGAAGAAGACGGACGCGGATGGTAATGTCACCATCTATAAAGCTCGACTTGTCGCTAAGGGTTATCAGCAAGTTCAAGGGATTGACTACAATGAGACTTTCTCTCCCGTAGCGAGGCTTAAGTCCGTCCGAATCATGTTAGCAATTGCCGCATACTATGATTATGAGATATGGCAGATGGACGTCAAAACGGCATTCCTTAATGGGCATCTTAAGGAAGAACTGTATATGATGCAGCCGGAGGGTTTTGTCGATCCTAAGAATGCTAACAAAGTATGCAAGCTCCAGCGATCCATTTATGGGCTGGTGCAAGCATCTCGGAGTTGGAACATTCGCTTTGATGAGATGATCAAAGCGTTTGTGTTTATGCAGACTTATGGAGAAGCCTGCGTTTACAAGAAAGTGAGTGGGAGCTCTATAGCATTTCTCATATTATATGTAGATGACATACTTTTGATGGGAAATGATATAGAACTTTTGGACAGCATTAAGGCCTACTTGAATAAGTGTTTTTCAATGAAGGACCTTGGAGAAGCTGCTTATATATTAGGCATCAAGATCTATAGAGATAGATCGAGACGCCTCATAGGTCTTTCACAAAGCACATACCTTGATAAGATTTTGAAGAAGTTCAAAATGGATCAGTCCAAGAAGGGGTTCTTGCCTGTATTGCAAGGTGTGAGATTGAGCTCGGCTCAATGCCCGACCACGGCAAAAGATAAAGAAGAGATGAGTGTCATCCCCTATGCTTCAGCCATAGGATCTATTATGTATGCCATGCTGTGTACCAGACCTGATGTAAACCTTGCTGTAAGTTTGGTAGGAAGGTACCAAAGTAATCCCGGCAAGGAACACTGGACAGCGGTCAAGAATATCCTAAAGTACCTGAAAAGGACGAAGGACATGTTTCTTGTTTATGGAGGTGACGAAGAGCTCGTCGTAAAGGGTTACATCGGTGCTAGCTTCAACACAGATCTGGATGACTCTAAGTCACAAACCGGATACGTGTATATGTTGAATGGTGGAGCAGTAAGCTGGTGCAGCTGCAAGCAGAGTGTCGTGGCGGGATCTACATGTGAAGCGGAGTACATGGCAGCCTCGGAGGCAGCGCATGAAGCAATTTGGGTGAAGGAGTTCATCACCGACCTAGGAGTCATATCCAATGCATCGGGGCCGATCAAACTCTCCTGTGACAATACTGGAGCTATTGCCCTTGCCAAGGAGCCCAGGTTTCACAAGAAGACCGGGCACATCAAGCGTCGTTTCAACTCCATCCGTGAAAATGTTCAAGATGTAGACATAGATATTTGCAAAGTACATACGGATCTGAATGTCGCAGATCCGTTGACTAAACCTCTCTCGCGAGCAAAACATGATCAACACCAGAACTCTATGGGTGTTCGATTCATCACAATGTAACTAGATTATTGACTCTAGTGCAAGTGGGAGACTGTTGGAAATATGCCCTAGAGGCAATAATAAAAGGGTTATTATTATATTTCCTTGTTCATGATAATTGTCTTTTATTCATGCTATAACTGTATTATCCGGAAATCGTAATACACGTGTGAATACATAGACCATAACATGTCCCTAGTGAGCCTCTAGTTGACTAGCTCGTTGGTCAACAGATAGTCATGGTTTCCTGACTATGGACATTAGATGTCATTGACAACGGGATCACATCATTAGGAGAATGATGTGATGGACAAGACCCAATCCTAAGCATAGCACAAGATCGTGTAGTTCGTTTTGCTAGAGCTTTTTCAATGTCAAGTATCTCTTCCTTAGACCATGAGATCGTGTAACTCCCGGATACCGTAAGAGTGCTTTGGGTGTACCAAACGTCACAACGTAACTGGGTGACTATAAAGGTGCACTATAGGTATCTCCGAAAGTGTCTGTTGGGTTGACATGGATCGAGACTGTGATTTGTCACTCCGTATGACGGAGAGGTATCTCTGGGCCCACTCGGTAATGCATCATCATAATGAGCTCAAAGTGACCAAGTGTTTGGTCACGGGATCATGCATTACGGTACGAGTAAAGTGACTTGCCGGTAACGAGACTGAACGAGGTATTGGGATACCGACGGTCGAGTCTCGGGCATGTAACGTACCGACTGACAAAGGGAATTGTATACGGGGTTGTTCGAATCCTCGACATTGTGGTTCATCCGATGAGATCATCGAGGAGCATGTGGGAGCCAACATGGGTATCCAGATCCCGCTGTTGGCTATTGCCTGAGAGCCGTCTCGGTCATGACTACGTGTCTCCCGAACCCGTAGGGCCTACACACTTAAGGTTCGGTGACGCTAGGGTTGTATGAATATGAGTATGCAGCATACCGAATGTTGTTCGGAGTCCCGGATGAGATCCCGGACGTCACGAGGAGTTCCGGAATGGTCCGGAGGTAAAGAATTATATATATGAAGTGGTATTTCGGCCATCGGGAAAGTTTCGGGGTCACCTGGTATTGTACCGGGACCACCGAAAGGGTCCCGAGGGTCCACCGGGTGGGGACACCCATCCTGGAGGGCCCCAAGGGCTGAAGTGGGAAGGGGAACCAGCCCATAGTGGGCTGGTACGCCCCCCTTGGCCCACCCCCTGCGCCTAGGGTTGAAACCCTAGGGTGGGAGGGCGCCCCACTTGCCTTGGGGGCACTCCACCCCCCTTGGCCGCCGCCCCCTTGGGAGATTGGATCTCCCAGGGCCGACGCCCCCCCTGGGGGCCTATATAAAGGGAGGGGGAGGGGGGCAGCCGCACCCTGAAGTCCTGGCGCCCCCTCCCCCTGCTACACTTCTTCCTCCTCCGTCACGTGCTTGGCGAAGCCCTGCCGGAGTGCTGCTGTTCCACCATCACCACGCCGTTGTGCTGCTGCTGGAGCCATCATCATCAACCTCTTCTTCCCCCTTGCTGGATCAAGAAGGAGGAGACATCATCCGCTCCGTACGTGTGTTGAACGCGGAGGTGCCGTCCGTTCGGCGCTAGGATCTCCAGTGATAGGATCACGACGAGAACGACTACTTCAACCCCGTTCTTTTGAACGCTTCCGCTCGCGATCTACAAAGTGGTATGTAGATGCATCTTCCTTAACTCGTTGCTTAGATGAACTCATAGATGGATCTTGGTGAAACTGTAGGAAAAATTTTAATTTTCTGCAACGTTCCCCAACATGGCATGCAAAAGACACTCTGGAAAACTATCTCATACGCAACATGTGATACGGGTTTTGTAGTATGTGTAGTGCAATGCCGATGATACATAGAGAATGTACTTGCCATATCTGTTGCATATGGTAAAGAGAATGTATTTCTCTTTCTTGTCAACATAAGTTTCGCTATGGAAACCATTTTGACAAATATCTCTATACCTTAGTAGGGTACGAGTTAAACTTGGGAAGCAATGAAGCATCCTGACGTTACTCGACTACCCACATGGATAGTAAATATGACTCGAGTTGAGCCAACAAATACCTCATCGCATCTAGCGATTTAAAAATATCTCCTTTCTCTCAATGAGAGTGAAAACATTGGACTTTCCTGAGTATAGAGTTTGTGGTGCATATGCCCACAAGGCACATATCATTTTTCATCGGATTGACTCCCGTAGAAATCTATATATAGACATGAAGATTCTCAAGAAAATTACTGTCGGATATATAGAATACATACAAATGAATTTGTATCAAAGTGTTGATACAATATATTGTGATATACAATATGATGACAACAATAATCGTGTTCTTATTAGAACATCATAAATGGACATAAATAAATAGATCACTAAGGAGACTAAGGGACTAAACGTATAGTCTCCAAACATGTCGGTTGATGCATATTCAACCATCATGCTCTCCATGCTCATAGGGTCTCGTGACAGCTTGATGGTGTCAGCTTGAGGGTTTGAAGTGAGTTTCAGACCATTACCCTTGAGGTCCTTTGCGTCCCGGTGGCGTGGCTTGAATTGCATGCTCTATCCCATGGGATGCAAGACTGATCTTGATGTCCATGATCCGCTTAAGTAAGTTGTGGCCATCGAGGGCAAGAGCCTCAAATTGTTAGCCATCGATTACTTATAGGGGCAAGCCAGAGATAATTAATTTACAAGAAGTAAATTAAAAACCATCATGGTTTTGTAATAAGAATGCAAAAAATTGATTCAAGTGTATAACTTGAAAATGCTCAACCTCAATTGTGGGAACATAACACATTGAAGATCATACAGATCTCACAGTAATACAGATTGTCTGCACATGGGCAGTAGATCCAACTCATTACCTTGTGTTTATAATGAGGGAGATGTTATTGTCAAAAATTTACAAGTTTCTTCTGTAGGAGAAATCAATCTCGACCGCTGTGACATGTTCATGAAGAATGACAATGTGGTAAACACATAGAACATATCATCACCGGTGAAAATCCGGTAATTTATTTATATTACAGATTGCGTAATATAAATACATCTTAATGTTGCAAAATTAATAGATTTTGAGAAGGTGGCTCGAAATCATTAGTCTGAATCTCAAATTGCTAAGGATGACACCTTGAATTTTGCATATGTATTTGCAAGAAATTAAAAATGTCAATTGCAAATAGATGTATTATTCTCGACATGTGTCTAACATGGAAGATGCATCATAAAAATATTCCGGAATACTGCGTACTCAACAGAGAAACAGTACTATAAAAGTATTGAATATACTTTGCAAGAGATTGAAAATCTCAATTGCAAATAATAGATATAAATAATCTCAACATATATGAGCAAGGAAATTGTTTATATCATAATTTTATTCTGGAGAACAATACTCAACAGAAAAAATAATAATTTATAAACAACGTGGTCAAAACAGGTAAATACTAGTAAATAGTACTGTTATCCGTACCGATTCTCAAAAATTCCAGAAATGGAATTGTATTGTTGCAAAAATCGGACGTGACCACTGTTTTGGATTGTTTTGCGAATTCTTGCAAAGACAAGCATATTAGTGCAAAATGCCCAAAGAGATAAGGTTTGCCCAATCTCATCTTCTTCGGTTCGTGCGTTCTAGCCACTAACTAGCCACAAGCCACTGGAGGACGCCGCCGCTGTGCACGCGAGCCGGCCGATGCGTCGCGGTTCGTCTCTTGGCTACGGGTCATTCTTCGCCACGCCGCTGTTTGGGAGAGAGAGAGATCGCGGCCGGATGCCGACATCGTCATGCGGGACGAACCGCCGCTCCAAGTGCCAGAGGGCGCCACGTCCGGGCCGAGCGCCAAGGCCGGACTGCGCACCGTAGTTGGTAGCGCCACATCCCCGGCAGCCGCTTTGAACGCCTGGGAACGCCGCGTCGAGCGAGCCCAGCTTTAGGACCGTGGCTGCGGGCTCTGCTTGCTGACTCCGACGGCTGTCGCCACGCGAAGGTCGGGCAGAGAGAAGCGCGCCCCACGCGCGCTGGAGAGCGTCGCCACTAATGAACGGCCGAGAGCCGTCGTCTCTAGTGCTGCCACACCGGAAGACTTTGCGGCTCACCGGTTGTTGGCCGCCCCTGTCCGCCGAGGCTGAGAGCCACACTGGCAACCGCCGATATCTTGCCGAGGACACCGTCTTCGCTTACATGGAAGGAGCGTCACCAGCCTCGCGTTGGAGGGCCGAGGAGCATCACCGGCGCTGCCCCGCATGGAGCCGCCGCCGTCAACGACAGGATAGTAGCGAGAGGCCGCCTCCGTGCAGGGAGGTCGAGGCCGCGTGACCACGGGCCAGCAGGTGGCCTGCGCCACTCTCTCCAGAGGGAGGTCGTGCTCGCGCCGCATGGTCACGAGCGCAGCGCCGCCGCCGCTGATGCATGATCGGGGGCTGCGGCAGGCTCGGACGTGCGCGTGGCTGTTGTCGCGGCGGGTTCGCGCGGGGTCGAGGCGCAACCGGGCCGTCGCTTTTGAGAACCAAGCCGACGGCCGGGACCTTGTTAGGAAGAACATCCGAGGCGCTTGGACGCGGGCGCCATTGGCGATGTTGACAAAGGGTAGCGGCAGTTGCCGCTTGATCCAGGGCAAAGCAAATTGAAGAATTGACGGTACCTTTGTCCTTTTGTAAATCGATGGAGATTTCCTTCTCTATCTTTGCTTGTTCTTCCCTTATCGTCTCTTCTATTGCCTGTAAAGAATTCCACTGGAAGAGGGGATCGGGAGACTCGCCCCGCTCTCTCATCCATCCCCTGTATTCCAGTAGGAATTGAAGAGACAGTTAGAGAAATAGAGATCGAGAGATTTGTGGTCGTGGCCGTCCACGGCGCGACGCTACTGCTTGGAAGCCCCTCTACCGGTCTAAGGGCCGCCGCGGTAGCGGGCGCCACCACGCCTGGTTGTACCCGTCGAACTCGCGGGCGGGCGATGGAACTGTCGCGCCACTGGAATCGCTCGGCTGGGAGCATGCTGATAATGTGTTTAGAATTGAGATCGAGAGAGAATCGAGAGAGTCAACAAATGATTCAAGTGTTCTTTATTCATCATGGATTTCCACTTATATACATGGGCAACGGACGCGTCCATGGGACGCGACGGTACGCTGAGGCGCCTCCTCGGGAGGCAACTGCCGATATGGGAAGCGGGGATTATCCCTTAATAACCACTGGGTTATTATTTTCAACAGAATAACTGTATCACCGTCAATACCTCAAGCCCCTCACATGGGGAGTTATTCGGCTAGTATGTTGATTCAATGAGGAACATTTCCAGGCATTAGGGGAAGATTTCAAATACCATAAAGAATGCCAGGAAATTAGTGGAATGTTCAACACATTTCTGCCTCAATTCCACGTACTTAAAGATCTGAACCATGCATTCAGAAGATTTGCAACACATTGCAAATAACCTAGCAGATTCATTTACTGACTATAAAAGTGTCACATAATCCTACAATCATGCAAAAGTACGCCTGAAAGAGTGGATGTACCAACAAAATTCACTCCACTCCCCACTCAAAGCAACAGGAGGAGATGTACGGCAGAAGTACATCAGGATTCAGCTTCTTGCAAGCAAGGATATCAAGGCCTCTGAATCAGTAAATGCAGGTCAACTTCAAGTTGACAGACACCTAATGGGTAGTATACCAAGTGGATGGGAAACCTCCACCAACCCAGGTCATAGTGCACACAATGACCGGGACACAGGAATACCCGACTCAGCCGCATTGGGAAATCGCGAGCAGTCACCATGGGTAATGATATTTCCATCAACTATATATTGATATATAAATTCTGGAGAATCATATAACCGGAAGTCTACAATTATCGACATACATTTCTCAACTAGATTGCAAAAACCTTTCAAATGATTCAGATCCAAAGACCATGGCCATGGCAAAGTGTGAACAAGACTCAGACTGAACTCAAGCAAAGGGTATAATCTAGGTAGAAATGATCTTGCTCAATAATGAGAAGGTATTTTTTTTGAAAGGTTAGACAGTAGGGGGAAACCCTACTGCATTGTATTAACATATATGAAACAAGTTTTCATGTGTCAATTTACATGGGGAGAGAGGAGGGTGGAAGCAAAAGAAACCCTAGAAAAGAGCTATGAAAAGAAGTTAAAACTGTCCGGCTAAACAACATCATCTACTATGGTGGAGATAAGATGTCTCTTATGCTTTGGGAGCCTATGTGCAATGTTGGCAAAATCATTTTAAAATTTGGTTTGCCAGGCAGACAGCGAGGGCGTGACTTTTCAGAAGTAGTTGTTGTTCCTTTCTTCCAAAGGCTCCAAGCAGCCACAAGGAAGATGTCCACGGTCATCTTTCTGTGATGGCCCCTTTTCATGTGTGTCATCATGTCAAGTCGATTCCCAGCCCTCGGCCATCTGATATTGAGTTTGTTCCAGCAGTCTTCACTGAATTGGCATCGAAAGAAAAGATGTTCAACCATTTCCTCCACATGGTTACCACAAAGCAGGCAGTCATGGTTCGTCCCAATATTGTAATGCCTTCTTTTCAACATGTAGTGATAGATGCAGTTGATAGATGTAGTGATTACATATCTATGTGGATCACTAGATTCAGACATATATGATTGATTCCCGATGGAATCTCAATTCTGAATCGAAATACAAAACGCAACATACGTGTGTAAAATCAGTAAGTCACCATACGACTTACTATTGTCCGTACATATGGTACAACTGACGTAGTGAGATCCTTATACACAAGGATTACTCCTAATGATGATTATCCATGTTTGCCTGTCTGCAATGACAACACGTGTAATCATCTAAATGACGGAGTTTAAATGAAGGATTTGGGTAAACCAAAATACCGCTCGTTACTACAAACTGAGCACCTTCATTCATACATTATGGTATACTATGTTGTCTATATCCATAATATATTGGAGAAATTAATTCATTGTGGAGAAATCTTATCCATCCATAACTCTCATGGTAGTTCATTCTTTAGACGTAGAGAAAGATCAATTTCGACCAAGAGATGATGGAAGTGAGATATTGGGACTCAACGTTCCATAATGCCATTGGATCCACCAAACATAATTGGTTGGTACTCAAGAATATCTTTCGATATCTCCAAGACATCAAACATCTTGTCCTGATTTTTCAGTTTCACGGAAATGTGAACACCGATATCATTGGATACATCGATCAGATCTCCACTATGTCAGATCGTAGACAAGCTTAGTGTTCCTACTAGGTGTGGTAGCCCTCTCATGAAGAGTCTTCGAAACAGATCTCAGCGATAATGTTTCTTGTGTTGCCCGGATGCAAATGAGTTACATAATAAGCAATATCACTATATTGCATATCTTGCAAGTCAAATCATGCAACTGATTTGTTCACCAAGTCTCTACCAACTTTTACATTCCAGGAATGTGTTCATGGAATTGGTATATGACGACTTCGAAATATGCAAGAATTAAGGGGGTATCTTCCTAAATTGTTCCTGTTCAATGCATCATATTATACTCTTCTTCCCTTCATGAGTTTACTATACATGTTCTCATAAAGATTTTTAATAAGGTAATATCAACATGAGATCATATGTCATACTTACTATTTTCCGCACCAGGGTTTTTGAGAAAGTATATATGACATATTTATTGTGCTCTGAACTCTATAGGTTTTCTCGTATTGAGTTACAAGAGACTGTTTGAGATCGACAGAACAAATGATCGAACTATCTCTTTTCATTAGATGAAGTGCTATATATAGCACTGGAACAAGCGTTTACAAAGGGGGTGTTGGTTCAGACAGAACCGACGCAACGGTTGGAGAAGTAACCGTCAACGGTTAATACAAGCAGGGATTAATCCCTTAATTACTATATTAATTAATCTTAACACTCCCCCTAATCCATGCTTGTCTAGCTAGCATCATCATCTTGAAAGAGACTTCTCCAAATACCCTGTGGGAAAAATATGAGGAGTATAGAGTTTGATATGTTGCCAAAAATCCTTCAAACCCAATGGGAAAATAAGGAGAAAATAATGCAACATATAATGGTTATTGTCTCTTTTAACTCAATACGAGAAAACCCATAGAGTTCAGAGGACAATAAATATGTCATATATACTTTCCAAAAACCCCCGGTGGGGAAAACAGAAATTATGACATATGATCTCATGTTGATATTACCTCATTAAAAACCTTTATGAGAACCTATATAGTAAACTCATGAAGGGAAAAAGAGTATAATATGATGCATTGAACATGAACAATTTAGGAAGATACTCCCCCTGATTCTTGCATATTCCGAAGTCGTCGTATACCAATTCCATTTACACATTCCTGGAATGTAAAAGTTGGTAGAGACTTGGTGAACAAATCAATTGCATGATTTGACTTGCAAGGTATGCAATAAGTGATATTGCTTATTATGTAACCTGTTTGCATCCGAGCAACACAAGAAACATTATCGTTGAGATAATGGTTGGTGGATGTAGCCATGAGGTCTGTTTCAAAGACTCTTCATGAGAGGGCTACCACACCTAGTAGGAACATTAAGCTTGTCTACGATCTGACATGTATCCAATAATATCGGTGTTCACATTTTTGTGAAACTGAAAAACCAGGACAAGAAGTTTGATGCCTTGGAGATATCGGAAGATATTCTTGAGTACCAACCAATTATGTTTGGTGGATCCAATGGCATTATGGAATGTTGAGTCCCAATATCTCATTCCATCATCTCTTGGTCTAATAGATATTTCTCTACATCTAGAGAATGAACTACCATGAGAGTTATGGATAGATAAGATTTGTCCACAATGAATTTCTCCAACATATTTTGGATATAGACAACATAGTATACCATAATGTATGAGTGAAGGTGCTTGAGGTTTTACCTAGATCCTTCATCTCAAATTCCATCATTTAGATGATCACATGCTTAACATTCATGGGTAATCATCAATGTAGGAGTGATCCTTGTGAATGAGGAACTCACTACGTCGGTTGTACCAAATATACCGACAACAATAAGTCGTATGGTGACTTATTGATTTTACACAATGTATGTTGCATTTTGCATTTCGATTCTGAATTGAGATTCCATCGGGAATCAATCATATATGTCTGAATCTAGTGATCCACATGGATATGTAATCACTACATCTATCAACTGCAGAGATAGATGATATTGTACTACCAATGATATAAGTTATCGGAAAGAGAATCCACCACTAGAGAATAGTTGGGTATCTACGTGAACCCTTGTGCTACAATACTTGCTCTTTGTTTCACCACCTCGTTCTTCTCAATTCTGTTTCCAGAAGAAAACTAGTATAGGTATTGCTTATGAATAGCTTCCCATTATTGAGCAAGATCATTTCTACCTAGATTATACCCTTTGCTTGAGTTCAGTCCGAGTGTCAATTACACTTTGCCATGGCCATGGTCTTTGGATCTGAATCATTTGAAAGGTTTTGCAATCTAGTTGAGAAATGTATGTCGACAATCATAGACTTCCGGTTATATGATTCTCTAGAATCTATATATCAATATATAGTTGATGGAAATATCGTTACCCATAGTGACTGCTCGCGATTTCCCAATGCGATTAAGTTGGGTATTCTGATGTCCCGGTCATTGTGTGCACTATGACCTGGGTTGGTGGAGGTTTCCCGTCCACTGGGTGTATAGTACCCATTAGGTGTCTGCCAACGTGAAGTTGACTTGCATTTATTGATTCACAGGCCTTGATATCCTTGCTTGCGAGAAGTTGAATCCTGATGTACTTCTGCCATACATTTCCCCCTGTTGCTTTGAACGGGGAGTGGAGTGAATTTTGTTGGTACCCCCACTCTTTCAGGCATACTTTTGCAGGATTGTAGGATTGTGTGACACCTTTATAGTCAGTAAATGAATCTGGCAGGGTTATTTGCAATGTGTTGCAAATCTTCTGAACGCATGGTTCAAATCTTTGAGTATGTGGATTTGAGGCAGAAATGTGTTGAACATTCCACTAATTTCCTGGCATTCTTTATGGTACCTGAAATCTCCCCCTAATGCCTGGAAATGTTCCTCATTGAATTAGCATACTGGCCTTGAATAACTCCCCATGCGAGGGGCTTGAGGTATTGATGGAGTACAGTTATTCCTCACATAGATCCCAACTATATGTTGAGGGGCCAATGATGTATGCCGGGTGGTGATATCGGTATGCAACCGAATTATCGCAGATAGGAAATACTTGGTAGATATCCACATATCAAAGATAGAGGGGAATAATATTATGCAGCTCTATCATGAGCGTGTAAAACTGCATGACTCCAACGTAAAGTTGGCAAGTTGCAATTCCAAAGTAAAGATAATGCAATGAGCTTAACTCTTTGGATAGGATTCTACCAAACCATTTTGAGTCTAGACCTTAGGACAAATTGCTAAACTCAATCCAAGGGCCATAGAGAAGGCACTCAAGGAGAATTCTGCAATGTTATCCACTCGATTTGTTTGAAATCAATGTCAGGATAATGAGCCAATGATTTCGTGTGAATAAAGCACACACTTAAGACCATCATGTAGATATGTCTTTTAGAACCATGGAATACCTGAATAGTCTAGTCAATGGATGGGAAGAGCCACTTACCTCAACTTGATGCATTCAAGGAGTCTGAGTGGTTCAGCGTAGACTTTAAGGTGTGCGAGCCTTAAAATTAGCTTCCCTGTGTCACTTGTAGTGCATATAAAATCCAAATGGTGTTAGAATTTAGCATCATAATAATCATAAACTATTGAAATTGCTGATAGTTTCGGTTTCAACCCAATGTCTCGATGACCAAGGTGAGTATGCCAAGTTTTTCATGTACAAGACATTTTAGAAAACTATCTTGGGTGCAACATGTGCTACGGGTTTTGTAGTATGTGTAGTACAATCCAGATGATACATAGAAAATGTGCTTGCCATATCCGTTGCATATGGTAAAGAGAATGTATTTCTCTTTCTTGTCGGCATAAGTTTCGCTATGGAAACCATGTTGACGAATATCTCTATAGCTTAATAGGGTACGAGTTAAACTTGGGAAGCAATGAAGCATCCTGACGTTACTCGAGTACCCACCGGGATAGTAAATATGACTCGAGTTGAGCCAACAAATACCTCATCGCATCTAGCGATTTTAAAATATCTCCTTTCTCTCAATGAGAGTGGAAACATTGGACTTCCCCGAGTATAGAGTTTGTGGTGCATATGCCCACAAGGCACATATCATTTTTCATCGGATTGACTCCCGTAGAAATCTATATATAGACATGAAGATTCTCAAGAAAATCACTGTCGGATATATATAGAATACATACAAATGAATTTGTACCAAAGTGCTGATACAATATATTGTGATATACAATATATGATGACAACAATACTTATGTTGTTGTTACAACATCGTAAATGGACATTAATTATATTGACCACTCAGGAGATTGAAAGACTATTCATAGTCTCCAAACATGTTGGTTGAGGCATATTCAACCATCACATTCTTCGTGCCCATAGGGTCCCGTCACAGCTGGTGATGTCGGATTGAAGGTTGAAGTAAGATTCAAACCATTGCCCTTGAGGTTCATTGTATCCCAGGAATTGCTGATACAGAATAACCAGATGTTGTGATCTGGTCTAATGCCTTATGATTATAAGACACCATTTTTCTATTAGCGGTGTCATCCTGACCAGAGGTGATTCCAGGATTGCACATATTATCCCACGAGACACAAGAGCGGTCATGATGTCCATGGCCCATATAGGGCAGTGGTGGCCATTAAGGGCGAATGCCTCAAACTCTATAGCCATATGTTACCTCTATGGGTAAACCAGAGATAATTAATTTATAACCAGTAAATTAAAGACCATCATGGTTGATGTTGTAATGAACTTAGCAAAATCAATGGGTATTTCAAGAAGTTATCTTGAAACCATTAGTGTGAATCTCAAATAGCTAAATATGACATCTTGAAGATAATCTCCAAAATGGAGTAGATCTCACAGCACTAGAGAGTATAATCTGATGGAATCAGTAGATACGCACTCGTAATGCCTTATGCCATGACTTAGTAAAATGTGTAGGAGAGCACTTTGTAAAGCAATTATAATGTCAAGATGACAAAATATAGGCTTTAACAGTAGTCATTGACAATCTGCGAAGGCAGTAGATCTAAATGACTACCTTGTGATCCCAATACATCAATTTGGAGAAATCACTTTGAATTTTGCATTCTTATTTGCAAGAAATTAAAAATCTCAACTGCAAATAGACGTATTAATCTCAATATGTAGCGAACATGAAGATACATACATTCCGGAATACATCATACTCAACAGAAATACACCACTATTATAATGAATAGTAATGTTGTTGCAAACTTGATGTTCAAGTGAAAAACTTGAATTGTACAGATCTCAAATTAAATGAGATGATCCTGTATCAAGTTGCAAGATAATTCAGCTGGTTGAATTAATATTTTGCCAGAAAAAATTAATCTCAATCGCTATGAGATTGTTTTGCGAAAAAATATATATTTCTCAATCGCAAATCAATATTATTTTGCAAGAAAACTTAATCTCGATCGCAAAACATTGTCATTATAGTAATGAGACATGTTATAGAGATTGCTGAATAGCAAACATATTGAACATGCCACATAATGACCATATATTTTCTGGAATGTTAAAACTCAACAGAAAAAGGGCTGAAAAGCGGTGGCCCAACCTTATGCAAATGGGTGGGCCACGCTGGGGAAGCCAGCCTCGGGCCGGCCTTGTCAGCCGATTGGATAAGCAGCAAGCGGCCAGGGATAGCGATCCCCAGCCAGCATCCATCCCCA
This sequence comes from Triticum dicoccoides, assembly GCF_002162155.2. NCBI lineage: Eukaryota > Viridiplantae > Streptophyta > Magnoliopsida > Poales > Poaceae > Triticum > Triticum dicoccoides. The sequence goes on along the minus strand of NC_041391.1, from coordinate 331,357,677 downwards.
ATCCCCACTACCGACGCGGGCGGCGACTGCCATGGCCGGTCGGCCGTTTCTCCGGCAACTCGTGGAGAGACCACGACCCGGGCGGAGTGCCGCCGAGCCTCGCGTTGGAGGCCGGAGAAGGCTGCGCCAGAGAACTCCGTGGAGGGCGTGCCGGCCCGATTGGGCACAGGCGAAGACGCCCACGGCCGGTCGGCCGCACCACCGGCGGCAAGAGGATCTCCCGCCCCGCCCGTCCTCGGAGTAGGGGCGACGCCGTTGGAGGCGCCATTCAAGAGCCCGAGTGCCTCTGGGCTCCATGTGCCAGAGCGACTGGAGCGCGGCGCATGGCGCAATGCGGGCGGCAGCCGGGCGCGGGGCGCGACGCGACGCGGACCGGCGCGGGCGCTCCACACGGGCGAGCGCGACGCAGTGACTGCATCCAACGGCGCGGGCGGACGCAGCGCGGTGGCCACGCCCTGCGGCGCAGTGGCCGTTCTGTCCCGTGAAGGAGCAGCCAAGGCGCATGGTTGGGGCACCGCTAGGGAAGTTGACGAAAAACAGCAGCAGTTGCCGCTCGATCCGGTGCAAGAGGAATTGAAGAACGCATGGTACCTTTTTCCTTTTTGCATCACTGAATTGATGGGAATCCCTTGCTGTTCGTTGTTGAGGCCTTCAATTCTTGAATCGATGGAGATCCACAGCCTCTGTTCCTTCTCATTCTGCCCTGACCTGTGAAGAATCGCTCCGGAACAGTAGGTCGAAAGACGCACACCGCCGGACGCGATATGGTGGGAAGCGCCACATCCCAGGCCACGTGCCGCGCGTGGGCGCCGCCTTCCGCCGGGAACACCTCATTGCCGCGGAGTAGTCGTGATGAAATCGCTCTGCCAGAGAGCGTGCTGATAACGTGTTTGAGATCGACAGAACAAATGATCGAACTATCTCTTTTCATTAGATGAAGTGCTATATATAGCCCTGAAACAAGCGTTTACAAAGGGGGTGTTGGTTCAGACAGAAACGACGCAACGGTTGGAGAAGTAACCGTCAACGGTTAATACAAGCAGGGATTAATCCCTTAATTACTATATTAATTAATCTTAACAGAGACAATAATCATTATATGTTGCATCATTTTTTCCATATTTTTTCCACTAGGTTTGCAGGAGTTTTAGCACATATCAAACACATATCTCCTCATATTTTTCCTCACAGGTTTTCTTGGAGGAGCTTATCAAGATGATGGTCACTCATAAGGTGAAGCGGTGATTAAGGGAGTGTTAAGACTAATTAATCCATGCAATTAATTAGGGGAATCCCCGTTCCCCACATGCAGTTCCGCTCAACCGCATGGCGTTTACTTCCCGATCGCGTCCCTACAAACCGACGCCTCCTAGAGGCGTCTCCTCAACATGTATATAATCTATGACAATCATCAATAAAGGAATGGATTTCACTTTACATCTCTTGTGGACATATCCGCCAATAGCATGGCGCTTCTATTGATTTTGTCAATCTGTTATTTAATGAACCATTTAACCCTAGCTCCTTTATTTGGTTTGTGAAATAAAATAGATATGTTCCATAGGATAGAATAAGGGCTGGGTTATATACAATAATTTTGAGTATGGTAAAAGATTAGGTGATCCTCAATTAAAAGGACAAACTAGAGCAGCAGTTCTTCCCATAACTAGATCGTTAACAAGTATAACTCCGTTCAGTTAAGGCTCGAGCTGATATGAAGTGCACATAGTAATTGCTTCTGAGCAGTACATAGCATATTAATGTGCGAAAGAATGCCAACAAGCAAAACACATTATTGAAGGGAATAAATTTCTTGAAAAGTCCGCTGCGTCTGTCCCAACCTCTTTCATTATCGAGGCACACTCATACCAGTTTCTGCAAGGCAGCAGGAAGATCATAAATTTCAGTTGTCGTGCTGCAACAACATCTACGGAGTATATAAATCCCTGAGCACACCGGGAGAGGTGCCACAACCAAAACACAAAAGAAGTAAAAATGACAGCAAGAAATTTGATAATCCCCTATAGTATGTCTCACATCTGAACAACAACAAAATCACAGTATTGAGTTTGGAAGTCTGGAGTTTCTTGGGTAATAAAACAATCATGATAAGGTAAAAGAAAATATAAATGCTCCATGATGTGGAAAAACCGAATTCATTTTATCCAACAGACTGATAGTTATGCTATAGGAGTACAATTTTTTTCTTCATTGACCGATGTATTCTGAAACTCGGTTGGCCAACAGAGTTCATCCAAACAGAGCATTTTGCACCTATATGAAATATGCACATTGGTGCAAAACATCATTGGTCAGACAAAGATTACAGCAGTCTAACTTCTGTTCCAAACTGCATCCGAACTAAGATAATGATGTCCTACTCAATTGAAGATTACCGTTACCTACTTTATGGAAACATTAGAATGATGTATTAACGAAACTAGCAAAAACAGGTAAATATCAGAATATAAAATTAATAATCTCAACGTCTCAAGCAATAAAAGATAGAGCTGAGGTCACATAAACAATCTGAACATGGACAGCAAACCAGGGACCCCGACAAGTTAGATTTTACTATAAAGTCAGTCACTGGAAGCAAATACAAATTTTCCACTGCCAACTAATCAGTTTCACCGAGAACACACCAAATAGTTACAACCACGTCAAGCACCTTAGAGTCGGCCTTTTTTCCTTTTGTTTCTTCTCAACTTTGCTATCTTAGCTGCTAAAGGCATGCATTTTCTGATGTTTCCTTTCAAGTGTCTTTCTTACCCTAGAGCCTAGACATGTATCTTCACTACCTTGGACCACACTCTTCCCATCTTAAGCATGGGTACATATGATTTATACGCTAAAGTCTTTTGTGGGTACAAAGTTTCAACAGAATATGCTAATCCAAGCGAAACACACGTGAAAATCATCGCCAAGATGGGGTTTGTCTGGAACGAGATAAAACAGATATCTATAGTGTCAGCATTCATTTTAAATTTAAGTATTACAAAAATGCTTTATAAATTTTAACAACAGAAATGCCTATGTTTTATGGTTCCTAGCATTTCAAACTAACAATGTACTAAGTACTCATTTGTGGTTAGTAATTTTAGGAAGGGTGCGTTACATTAAATTGGTTACTATATGTACCACTGATCTAAATAAAAGGTGTTACAGCCTAATACAATTCCATTTACAAGATAAAGGTAGCTTATCCATTGCATTAATTTTAATATAAATCTAAACTCGGAGAAGACCAGTAATAATGGTGAATGAACGTGGAATACTGAACCGCCATTTTGTAGTAGATATCTCCTGTCTCTTGTTACAAATTATAGCACTGTAAGCATTTAACAAGAAGAATTTAGTCAACTTTTCCATTCATGCTGCTTCCATGGATAATTCTGGAGCTCCATTATTTGTATAGGAAAGATGCATTAGGTGCTTATTCCGTTACTGCAAAATACTAACAATCTATCTAAACTTTACATAGAAACGTGTGCAAGACAAATATAAACACAAGAACCTTTCCATTTAAAATGATCTAAACAGAAGAACATGGGTTGACCTTTTGTTACTTGCTTAATGTTACATTCAACATTACTGTGCATATAGTTCGGCGACAACCACATTCTGCTGCTGCCACACGCTGAAGTGACGTCAGCCTATCTTTTGCTAAGCTATGTTTTAGTTTATCTCGGGCGTCCTACTACTACTATTAGGCAATCTTGTCACTGTGAAAAGTGTGTTTGCAAAATCTCAGCGTTTGTGCTGCCCTTGTATTGAACCGATGCTATGTTCTCGAATCTAAGCTAAGCACTATACCGGTTTACTTTTAGCCATGTTCTATCAGTGCCGTAGAAGTTTAGTACCGATCAAACCACACTGTCAATCTGCTCTTGGAATGTCAGACGGCTGGGCGACCCACAAAAATGCATCAACGTCCTCTCTGAACCCATCAACTTAAACCCACATCTCGCTTTGGTTCAAGAAAACAAAATTAGCTTCGGTCGATGAGTTCAAATTCCAGTCCATCCCACGGACTATAGAATACCACGTTCTCTTGACAACATTGGGCACTACAGGTGGGGCCATCTCGACGGCTAACTCCAGATTCTTTAACATTACCAATCAACAAAACTACACCTTCTCCACAACCATCAACCTCTCCACCAAGGCTCACCCTGCTCCTATTGCAATCACCAATGTCTATGCTCCTTCCAATCACTCCTTAAAGCTAGACTTCCTCAATAAACTACAAACCATCAAACAAGAGGATCACATCCCCTGGCTCATTATCGGTGACTTCGATCTCCCTACATTTTTCCTCCAAAAAGAACAAGCAATCATTCCAACAATCAAAGGCCAACTCTTTCAAGGACACCATTGACCTATTATCATTGCTAGAATTACCACTGCTTGACCGTCGCTTGGCCCGAACAAATGCTAAATCAATGTCCACCCTTGAGTGCCTGGATCGGGTCTTCTTTAATTTTGCCTAGAATGACAAATTGCCGAATATTACTCTATTCTCAACACAAATTATTTCAGATAATGTGCCCCTTGTCGTCCACATTAACACAAACGGTCCTTGTTCCCGCCATATCCTATTTGAACCCGGTTGGGCCCTTCATTCTGTCACCAGATCATTCGGCAATGTGGAGCCTCTCCTGCGTAGAGCCGGCCGGCCCAGTTCGCATCAACACATCTAGTGCGAGCCTTAAAAAGCTCTTGCTCAGGCCTCAAAACTAGGACTCTTAAGCAGGCTCCGGCCTTTGTCCGGGTAGTTTTTTGCAAAAAAAATGAACACCAGTTTATCAATTTGAGAGATGAACGCCGGCGTTCTCCGCACCCGAATCATAACTTAGGATTGTTATTATCGCTGTTTTACAACAAACAATTAAAGAAATAGCAGCCTATTGGCGCTTACACCTGAAAATAAGAGGCACTATAGATGCCGGTGAGAATACCAAATTCATTCATGACTCCGCCTCTAAAGGACTTCAAAAAACAATGTCTATACCTCACACGATCAAGAAGCAACTCCTTTTTCACCCAGATCATCGGGCTTGCGAGACATAACCTAGACCTTTTATCTCTCCAGCCTCTCAAAATACAATGTCACACAACTTTCCTCCATGGCTACACCTTTATCCAAAGCGGAAATTAAAGAGGCCTTTCTCCAATTGAACCGTCAAACAAGCCCACGTCCTGATGGTTTCGGACCAGCCTACTATCAGAAATTCTTGTCTCTCCTAAAACCAATCATCCTACCCTTCCTCTCGAACTTCTTTCACTTGCAGGCCAGACGAAACGCTTGAACCAAGCACACGTTGTTCTAGCCAAAAAAGACTCCGCTGGTATGCCCGACTCATATAGGCCCATTTCTCTTCAGCATCGTCGGATCAAAGCGGACACTAAGGTTCTAACAACTAGGCTCAAACCACTAATCCCCTCATCAGTATTGTGGTCCTCCCTAACAAAATTCCCCTTCAAAGAGGAATGTCAAAACAATGTTACTCTTGGATCCATATCCTATCCGCTCGTAAAACCGCAATAATGCTTAATGGTGTTCCGGGAGACTGGATCAACTACAAAAATGGTTTGCGCCTAGGACACCCACTTTCCCCTTGTCTCTTTATCATAGTGGCAGACTTACTACAGCAACTCATCTGCCAGAATTCCCACCTACTTCACCATCCGATCTTTACACACCTACCACCAACCACCATGCAATACGTTGATGATACCCTCGTCACTGCCAAGGCAACTGCTGCCGCTGCAACCGCTCTCAAAAACATCTTGCAAGATTTCGTCCGAGCCAATGGTCTTTCCATTAACTTATCTAAAACCACTTTTGTGCCGATGAATTTACGTCAACAACTAGTGTGGAATCGCTACTTTGCCCAATCTCCTCCTTCCCCCACATCTACATCGGACTACAACTCTCACCCACTCGACTACCCTCTGATGCTTTTCTGCCTATTTTGCAAAGCTGTTGCAAAGACCTCGCTGGTTGGAAAGCCAGCCTAATAAACAATGCTTAATGCTCATCCTATGGAAGATTTGGGATGCCAGGAATGCCAAAGCATTTCATCACCTTGATATCCACTTGGCTACGTCGCTTCGGCTTATGATTTCAGATTTGGACCTTTGGTCTCATAGACTTTGTAAACATGCTGATAACAAAGCGCTTTCTTGTGGCGTGCCTTCCTCTCCTCTCGCTCTTGCATTCCTATGTAACTTCTGGTACACCTTGTAACCGGCCTTGGCCGTGTAACACTTTGAGTAATATATTCAGGTGGGGGGCCTCATTGTGAGCATTTTGTCTATTTTACGTTAAGTATAACATGTTCACAATGGCATAAAACTAAACACAGTCCCCCTCCCTGCCTCACATAGATTGACAGGGAAAAAACACAGTTTAATTTGAATTTCAGGATTCAACAAACCGAATCAACCAAAATTGTGTGTGTCGGGTGTCAGGCTACGCATGAACTAAAATAGGCAGGTAACTGAGCAGTCAAAACTCACAGGTAGGATGCAAAGATTAAGATCCTATCAGACTCAGACTCCCGGGTAGGAGCTGCAGAGCGTACCCTGCGACACTGCCCGGGCCACCTCTGCCCCAAGCCGTGACGTTAGCCTCGCCGCCGAGATTGCGCTGTGCAGCGGCTGCAGAGATCGTGCCAGCGCCACCTGCCGCCTCAGGGAAGAAGCCCTGTACCACGCAAACCCCACGGTTCAAGGCTAACTTGGACAGCATTTGAGAGGGGAAGCGTGCAAGGGGGTCGATCACTTACCTGGGGGTTGGAGCGAGGGCGCGGGGGAGAGAGGCCGCGGGGCTCCGGGCGGAAGCTGAGCGGAGGAAGGCGGCTGCGACGGGACGGGAGAAGGAGCGGAGGCTCGACGCCATTGCCGGGAGGAGGAACGGAAGGAGAGAGGGGAGGCGGAAGGGCGAAGGTTCTAGGGTTTTGGACCTTGCGATTTGAGACCAAGTCGCTGTACATTGGGCTTTAATGGGCTATTTCCAACCAATCGATTAGGCTCACAGCTGGCCCGGCTGCTTGCTTGCTTCTAGGCCTTTAGGCCCCCATCCGGCATATTCTTCTTCTTCTCCCCTTTGCTTCTTCCAGAAGCTCCCTGAAAGTCCAGGCCCGATCCCCCATGGCCTCCGGCGAAGGCACCGGAGATTCGAAGGCTGCGGGGGCAGGGATGGAGGTGCAGGAGGCGGAGTTGTGCCTCGACCTCACGAGCTGCCAGCTGCACGATCTGAGTGAGGTGGAGATCCCGCCCACCCTGGAGGAGCTGGACCTTACGGCGAACCGTCTCACCGCAGTCGACCCCCGGATCGGCCACCTCCCTCGCCTCCGCAAACTCTCGTTCCGCCAGAATCTCCTCGACGACGACGCCGTCGCGCCCCTCTTCACCTGGGATGCCATCGCTGGCTTACAGGTGATTGTGTTGAGAACCGCTTGAAAACATGTGATCGAGAGACTTTCTTCGGCTGGTCCCATCTTACTTACCTCTGTTGTTATATGCATATGTCCTATTATTGCACTTTCTTTCCTAGTACAGCAACATTTTTTTCTTCTACCATCACAAGATTTTGTCCGCCTGCCAAGCAATGATCTGCAATGAACAAATTTTTAGGCGGTACCTTGGTAACATGTGTATGAAGGAAAATTGAATGTGAAGTAAGATGTTAACTGATTTTTTTTTTATCTAAACAAACAACATTCGTGAGCAAAACTGAGAGTGTTTCTGCAGAAATGGTTATGCACATCACTTATTTATCACTTTACAAGCTTATATGACATGAAGCCCCATGTAAACAAATTTGATGCATGCCATTTCATGATATTTACATGAAGGCAACCTTACATGCTTTGTTGAATACTCCCTCCGTAAACTAATATAAGAGTGTTTAGATCACTACTTTAGTGATCTAAATGCTCTTATATTAGTTTACAGAGGGAGTACTTTGCACACAGGCTTGGAAGGGCGATTTAAGTTTTACTCTTAAACTTTGCTGTGTTATTCCTGCAATTTTCTCATGGTAATTTATCCATGCCTTCTGACAAAGTAATTTACTATGCAATGTTTTTCCTTGTCCTGTAACCAGAAATGGTCAAGTGATTTTACAGTGCTATTTTAAACCATTTCCGATTTCAGGAGATAGTCCTTAGAGATAACAAGCTTACAAAGATCCCCGATGCCAGCAAATTCAAGGGTCTTCTGGTGTTTGATGTTTCTTTCAATGAGTTGTCGTCCTTAAATGGGTTATCCAAGGTTTCCAGCACAGTGAAAGAACTCTACTTTTCAAAGAATGAGGTTCCAAAGATGGAAGAACTTGAACATTTCCATGCATTAGAATTGCTTGAACTTGGTAGCAACAGATTAAGGGTAAGCATTTAGGTGCTTCTTTACACATGATGGTGCATGTTATAATAAAGAACTTGGATGGATCCTGGCCCTATGTTCTCACATGTTCTACTCTATTTCAGGTGATGGAAAATCTGGAAACTTTGACAAATCTACAGGAGTTATGGCTCGGAAGAAACCGGATCTGGACTATCAACTTATGTGGGTTGAAATCAATCAAAAGAATAAGTCTGCAAAGCAACAGGCTAACTTCAATGAATGGCTTACAAGTACCGTGTCGTACCTTCACCAGCTCCCTAACTTTTTGCTGAAGTAATTGCTACTCTTACTCGCTAATTTGTCTTTTGCTTTCGAATTCAGGAATGTGTTGCGTTAGAGGAACTGTATCTCAGCCATAATGGAATCCAAAAGATGGAAGGCCTTTCTATGTTACAGAACCTTCGTGTTTTAGATGTTTCATCTAACAAACTAACCGCTATCGAAGATATTGAGCCATTAACCAGGTAGCATGATACTACATGACTGATTGTTTATCATCCTTGGTGCACAAAAATAAGTGGGGAAATTGATCCAAATATCCTAAGCTACATAAATAGCTTGATAGGTTGTTTGTTCCGACTCTTTTAGTAATTTGACATTTTGTGTTTTGCAGGTTAGAGGACTTGTGGTTGAATGACAACCAAATACCATCACTGTCTGGGATAGAATCTGCTTTGTCTGGTTCACGAGAGAAACTGACCACCATATATCTTGAGAGAAATCCTTGTGTACGTACTTATATCCTTTGTTTATTTATGTCTAGTTACTATCAGTCTCATTCATTGCTGTTAAACCTGATTTAAGAGTTATTGTTACCATCCATCTTAAGCATCATAATGGCACCATCATAGTAGTAAACCCCATCTCACGTTTTATGTTGCCAAAGTTGGTGCATATTGTTGAAGTCAACATTGATTGTGTATGGAATTCTGGATGAATGTTAAGTGTGACATCCCAAGTGCTTAAACCATTTATGATGTACTGTATATTTTCTGGTCTCCATTATTGTTCTATTATTACTCTTAAACACTGTCTCTGGGTGTTTTCCTGTGCCACGTTTGATTTACCATACCATTATGACCGAAATGGACATCGGGTTTTCTTTGAACATATCAGTATCTTCAAAAGTTTGAAGCACCTCCACTGGTTCTGAATGGACATCATTGATTTCTCACGGATCATATATCCTACAGTACTTATTTTGCCAGTTCTTTATCAACTGTGGTGCAATCTGGAAGTTTCACAAGTAATATTGTATTTATCAAAGTACATAGGATACAACTAAGATGTCACCGATGGTGGGAACTTTGTGTACTAATACTTCATGACACTATTGAGAATGGAATGTTGATTTTGGAAATGATTTCTCTAGTGATGTTAATTAATGCACATCCAGTACTGTAGAGTATATTGTGCAACTGGCCTACTATGCACCAATCTTATGACTATACCCTAAAATTATCAATCTTCAGAGCTCATGTTAAAAGTGAATCTTATTGTTTGTGCCTTATTTTTTTGCAGGCAAAAACTCCCAACTATTCATCCACATTGAAGGAAATATTTCCAAATCTTGAGCAAATTGATTCAGATATGCTAGCATGAAACAGGTTGACTCACTTTCTCAGATTGTTGAAGTTAGTCGAAGTATGTGTTGTGTTTATACAGGAGGAAAGCAGTCATCCAGTTCAGAACAGACAACATAAGCTGTCGGTCAAGTAGCGCTGCAGTTTGTACTGGTGATCTGAATGGATTATTGCCAACTTTACTTGAAAGGCCCGTCCTGAAGTTGGGTCATTTCCTGCTGAGATCTATAAAAACTGAACTTATGCGATAAAGCCATCCTATGGTCCATGACTCCATGCTCGTGTCACATTGCAAGGGATGATGCATTTGTTTTCCCTTTTCCCTTGAGTGAATTTTCAGTTATTACTTGGTCCAAGTTTATGAAGCCGGGTTTTGTGGCGTGAGACGCTGGCCGGACTAACCAGTTGCTGCATCTTCAGCTGTTCAATTGTGGATCGATCAACCTTACCGTGAGAAACTCTTGATAACATACAACGCACGAAAATCTTGGCCCTCCCTCTGGTAGGTAGCCAGCCCTCTCTTCCTCGCGCCGCCGGCCGCGGCGGCCACCTTCCAACCGCCTAGCATGGGCGCGCCTCCCTCTCCGCGCGTAGGCGCATGCTCTGGACCGCGGGACAGTTCCACGGCCGCCTCCCCTGGCTTGTCCGAGGTCTCAGACTCTTGAGCTTGGCGCATTGCCATCCCCAGATCCGGAATCCCCGCCGCGGCTTCTGCTGCGTGGTGAATGCTTGAAGGCGGGCGCCCCTGTAGATTCGGCGGATCCAAGCACGCCCCTGCTCGGCGCCTTCAATCCATCATCGTCGTCCCATCCCCTGCGGTCAGCCTTTCCTCTTCGGGGATGGACGGTGTTGGAACGTGACCACGTCCCGCACGTCCGATGGCTAGCCATGCAGCCGCGTCGTCCGCGTCTCTAACAGATGCATGCATCTCGTGCTTATCTCCTCCTGCATGGTAGCGCTAACCGGCTAATGCCGTTGTATTCTCCACGATCCCACTGCTCTCTCTCCCTCATGTAATCTGTATAAATGTACCCATGATGAATCAATAGAGGCAGTGTGTGAGATTGCATATCCTAGCTTGGTATCAGACGCCGAGCCTCTCCCTCGATCCCCCCTCGCTTCCGCCATGAACCGCCTTCTCCGTCGCACCTGCTCGGTGGACCTCGACAAGCCGCCGTGCAACCCCTTCACCCCAATCCCCGCTGTCCTCCCGGCGACGCCTGCCGCCGTGCCCGCACCACGCCGCGCCGTCCTCGCCGATCGCGGCAAGGCCAACGTCCCCGCGGTGCCTGTGCCCGCCGCTGCGGCCGACGGCGCCTCTTCTTCATCTGCGCCGCGTACGGTGCGCCTCGCTCCACAGCCTGCGGCTGGTGTCCTCCGCACGACCGGGAGCACACTTGTCCCTGCGCCGGGCGGGCCGGGCCGCGCCATCGTTCCCCATCTCGCGCTCGGCGGCCTTCGCAGCTCCGACGCCGGCCCCTCCTCCGCGGCCGCGGGTCTGCCGCCCTCCATCGCCCACTTCTTCTCGGCCAAACTCCAACTTGAGTCGGGCAACTACTCCCGTTGGCGCCAGCTCTTCTATAGCATCTGTTGCAAGTACGAGGTCCAACACCACCTCAACGTCGCCGCCGAGCCGCTCGGCCAAAGCGCCGTTTGGCGCAACGACGACCTGACCGTCGTGCTCTGGATGCACGGCGTGGTCGACGAAGAACTCCTCGATGTCGTCGCCACCGCGGCCAGCACCGCCTACGACATCTGGACGCAGCTCCACCTCCTCTTCATGGACAACCAGCCGGGCCGCGCCGTCATCCTCGGCGCCGAGTTCCGCAACCTCGTCCAGGGCGATCTCTCCATCGCCGAATACAGCAGGCGACTCAAGTCCCTTGCTGACGCCCTCAAGGACGTGGGCGAACGCGTCACCGATCAGTCCCTCACTCTCCAGCTCATTCGCGGCCTAAACCGTAAGTACCACGTCATGGCCACCCTCTTGCCGATGCAGTCGTCGTTTCCTTCTTTTGTGCAGGCCCGCTCGCGGCTACTCATGGAGGAGATCTCGGCCAACGAGCGGGCTCGCCTGGACGGTCGCCCCGAAGCAACAGCCACAGTGCTCCACATCGGCCAGGGTTCCGGTGGCGGCTCCGGTGGCACCAGTGGCTCCTCCGGGGGCTCCTCCGTCGACCGTGGTGGCTCCGACGGTCCCCAAAACGACCGCGGCAAGGGCCCAGCCGCGTTCCCCACCTCCGATCGCGGTGGCCGCGGGCGCGGGCGCGGCCGTGGCCGTGGGCGCGGCGCCCAGTCTCCTGGTGGCACCCCGACGGGTCGCGGTGGTGCCCCGCCTGCTCCTGGAGCGCTAGCGCCTCTCTCCACCGGGTACTTCGCTCCTTACGGGGCCCTGCTTCCCGGCCTGCCCCAGCCTCGCGCGCCCTGGGCTGCCCCCAACGCTGCAGGTGTCCTCGGCCCACGCCCGCCACCGCCGCACTAGGCCTACCCCGTTGCTGCCGCTCCCTCCTTCGGCGGGCCGACTTGGGAGCAGTACAACCAGCTCTATGCGGCCCTTCAGAGCCTCTCCGTGCAGCAGCATCAGGCCGGCGGCGCGCCGGACTGGTTCCTCGACACGGGCGCTACGTCGCACGTCGCAGGTACGACAGACACACTCACCTCGTACGGTTCCCCCTCTTTGCGTCATTCCTCTGGCATCTTAGTTGGTGACGGGTCTCGTCTTCCTGTTACAGCCGTAGGCTCTACTTCCATCTCTAATTTTTCCTTACATGATGTTCTTATTTCTCCCACAATTATCAAGAACTTAATTTCCGTACGTCGTTTCACTCAAGATAATTTTTGCTTGATAGAGTTTGACCCGTTCGGTTTTTCCGTGAAGGACCTAGCAATGGGGAAACTCATCATGAGGTCCAATAGCCATGGGGATCTCTACCCCTTCTTCACCAACTCCGGCGTGCAGCAAGCCCTCTCCGTCGTCACCAACGACCTATGGCATCTTCGACTAGGCCACGCTAGCAATAAAACTGTTTCCCTTCTAGCTCGCGATTTCGTTCCAAGTTGTAATAAAGACATGCCTAGCAAACTTGTATGCCCTTCGTGTAAACTAGGCAAGCAGCCAAGACTGCCTTTTTCTCATTCTGTTTCCAAAACCAGTGCACCATTTCAATTAATACATTGCGACTTGTGGACATCGCCCGTCTATAGTTTTTCTGGTTTTCAATATTATCTTGTGATATTAGACGACTTCTCACACTACTCGTGGACTTTTCCGCTGCGCAACAAGTCCGACACCGCCGCTACCGTCTCACGTTTCTTTATGTACGTTCTCACACAATTCCACGTCCCTATACAATGCATGCAATGTGACAACGGCGGCGAGTTCCTCACTTCCTCCTTGCGTGATCTCTTCTCTCGCCACGGCTCCTCATTCCGCCTCTCATGTCCTCACACATCACCTCAGAATGGCAAAGCCGAGAGACCCATATGTACCACCAACGACATCCTTCGCGTTCTCCTTATCCATGTGAACTTACCACCCCCATTTTGGGTAGAAGCTCTCCATACAGCCACCTACATCCTCAACCGGCGTCCCTCCTCGGCCCTCAACTTCGTGACGCCCTACTTCCTTCTCCTCGGCCACCACCCCACGTATGACCATATGCGCGCGTTTGGCTGTCTTTGTTTCCCTAACACCATCGCCACAAGTCCACACAAACTCGCACCACGGTCATCTCGCTGTGTGTTTCTCGGCTATCCTCTGGAGCATAAAGGATATCGGTGCCTCGACTTAGCTACTCGAAAAGTTATCATCTCACGGCACGTCACGTTCGATGAACGGACTTTTCCCTATTTTTCTGCCGACGCCACACGATCCGCACGAGAAAACCTGGCCACAAAGGATCCTGGCGCCGTGATCCACCCCGGTCCCCGCACGCCAACCATCTCGCCCGGTTCGCTGCCGCTATCCCCTCCGGGAACCCCGCCCGCTCCCTCCTCTCCAGCCGCGCCGAGCCAATCGCCACCCAGCTTCCCACCTGGCCAGGCTGACCCCACCACCACATGCGCCACACCTCCCACTCCCTCCGTGCCATGCTCCCCTGGGTCGCCTCCCCAGCTGACCGCCTCGTCCCACTCGCCTGTCGTTGTCCGCCCCACGCTGCCTGCTTCTCCACCGCATGCCCCACTGCATGCACCAGGGCCCGCTGACACCTCCTATGCACCCACTCCATGCACGCCACCTCTTCCACCGCATGCTGTTCCTATCGCCCCTCCCACCAATCGCCACGCCATGCGCACCCGAGGAAAATCTGGTTTCGCCCAACCGAAGGTTCTGCATGCCACCACTTCCACCATCAGTCCTATTCCCTCCTCGTATCGTGTTGCTCTTCGAGACCCAAAGTGGTACGCTGCGATGCTTGAGGAATATAACACACCGATGCGGAATAATACTTGGTGTTTAGTGTCTCGTCCTGCAGGTGCAAACGTCATCACGGGCAAGTGGATTTTCTGGCACAAATTTCATCCGGACGGCACGCTCGCCCAGTACAAGGCGCGGTGGGTGCTTCGCGGCTTCACGCAACAGGCCGGCGTCGACTACGCAAAGACCTTCAGTCCCGTGGTCAAACCGGCCACCATTCGGACTGTCCTGAGCCTCGCCGCCGGCAAGTCGTGGCCCATACATCAGCTGGACGTCAAGAACGCCTTCCTCCACGGCCACCTTGCGGAGACGGTCTACAGTCACCAACCCTCCGGCTTCGTCGACACCACCTCGCCCTCGCACGTGTGCTGGATGAACCGTTCCCTCTACGGTCTCAAGCAGGCGCCTCGGGCGTGGTTCACTAGGTTCACAACGTACCTGCGGACCCTTGTCTTCGTCGCATCACGGGCGGACTCGTCGCTCTTCATCCTTCGGCGGGGTGCTCACCTCGCCTACCTGCTCCTCTACGTCGACGACATCATCCTCACCGCCAGCTCGGGCGCGGTGCTCGACTCCGTCATCCAGGCTCTTCACCGCGAGTTCTCCATGACCGACCTCGGCGCGCTCCACCACTTCCTCGGCATCAACGTCACCACCACTGCGCGTGGCTTATTCCTCTCCCAGGAACAGTACGCCCTGGAGATCCTCGACCGTGCGGGCATGCTAAACTACAAGCCCATCTCCACTCCGGTCAACATGTTGGCCAAGCTCTCCACCGACACTGGCCCGCTCTTCCACGACCCGTCGCTCTACCGCAGCCTGGCTGGGGCGCTGCAGTACATCACGTTGACGCGGCCCGATCTCTCTTATGCCGTTCAACAGTGTTGCATGTTCATGCATGCCCCCGCAACTGCCACTTCCAGCTCGTGAAGCGCATCCTTCGGTATCTGCGTGGTACGACCCACCTCGGTCTTCGGATCCATCGTGACTCCGGCACTGAGCTTGTGGCTTACTCTGACGCCGACTGGGCCGGCTGTCCCGACACGCGCAAGTCCACCTCGGGCTATTGTGTCTTCCTCGGCTCCAACCTCCTCACGTGGTCATCTAAACGGCAGAGCACCATTTCTCGTTGGAGCGCCGAGGCCGAGTACAGGGCAGTCGCCAACGCCGTCGCCGAGTCAGTGTGGCTCCGCCAGCTACTTTGTGAGCTTCACCAACAGCCATCCCGTGCCACGGTCGTCTACTGCGACAACATCAATGCTGTGTACATGTCGAGCAACCCGGTGCAACACCAGCGCACGAAGCACATCGAGATCGACCTTCACTTCGTACGCGAGCGTGTTGCACTGGGTGACATCCGGGTCCTACACGTACCCACGAGCTCGCAGTTCGCCGACATCTTCACCAAGGGGCTTCCGACAGGCGTCTTCCTCGACTTCCGGTCCAGTCTCAACGTCGTCGAA
>NC_041391.1:331340436-331341606 GCF_002162155.2 Triticum dicoccoides | reverse complement strand
GAACGTGACCACGTCCCGCACGTCTGATGGCTAGCCATGCAGCCGCGTCGTCCGCGTCTCTAACAGATGCATGCATCTCGTGCTTATCTCCTCCTGCATGGTAGCGCTAACCGGCTAATGCCGTTGTATTCTCCACGATCCCACTGCTCTCTCTTTTTTTAGAGAAAAGGCATCAACCGAGCCCGAGATGGGGCTCGAGCCTAGCCCGGCTTTGAATTAACAAAGCCATCAACCGGCCAGGATTACAGATCACAAGAACCAAAGAAAGAAAAACAACACGGTAAGATACATAGACGCTGGAAAGCAGCTAACTAGCCTCAAAGCTACAAGCTAGAAGATAAAACAGATAAGCACACAACTGCAGATATCGAGGCCCTCCTCCGAGAACGAAGCACCAGGGAGCTAGACCAAGCTGGCACTAAGGAGAAGGGGATGACCGGTATCACAGGGAGTGTGGTCACCAAACAGCTATGGACCCCGGCGCGGCACAACCATCCTATTCCATCTCCGAAGAAGGCCACAACCTCCTCGCCTGACTCGAAAGGCGCCGCACCGTCGAAAGATAGAATGCTCCACCTAGAACTAGAATGGTTGTCGCCGGAGGATGGCCACATAGAGAGGATCCCCGCACTCCCGACGAGCCGCCAAAGCTTCCCACAAGCAGAATTGCCCATGGCCCGGTTGCAGAGGAGGGATAGCACCAAGCTTGGACGAAGAAGACACACCACTAACGTCGCCGAAAGCACCCCAACAGCGCACACCAACCACACAGCTCCCAAAGGCGACGCCTTCAAGAAGGAGTACGACGCTGAGAGCGCTGCCGCCACCCACCGAGGTTAGGGCTTTCACCCGGGAGGCTAGAGGAGGGCGGGTGGAGGGAGTCAGACCTGACAAACGCCTCCAAGGAGGAAGAACGGTGCCCTCGGGCGCCGCCGCCGTCGCTGCCAGCCATGGCCGGCCATGGATTTCTCCTGGTTTGTCTCCACACCACCATCCCACTGCTCTCTCTCCCTCGTGTAATATGTATAAATGTACCCATGATGAATCAATAGAGGCAGTGTGTGAGATTGCATATCCTAGCTGACGGTGGCTGGACTGAGGTCAGCTCCCCTCCCCCTCCCAAGATCAGGTGGACCGGGGATGGACGGTGCCTAGACTGAGGTCAGCTCG
>NC_041391.1:331311138-331340191 GCF_002162155.2 Triticum dicoccoides | reverse complement strand
TGGACCGGCAGTCGGACTTCAATGCGGTGGGTGGTCGTGAGGCCTTTTTAAGCCGTTTCCACGGTCGCTGTTTTCCGTTGCCTCAGCAAGCACCATCGCCGGAAAGACTGTCGCAACCCTCTGTGTTGCGTCATCTGCGAGCTCTTCGGCCACTTTGGTCGTGAGTGTCCACAAAATCCATGCAATGGCCGCTGCGGCCCTACTCCCAATAGGATAGGCCCCCCTCTCTCCCCGCACCCCAGCCCATGCTCGACTGCGCTTCCCCACTCCGCCTTCACTCCCTTTGAACCCACCATCTGTCGCTGCCATGGCTGAGCTTAGTCTGGTTGATCCGGCGCGACGACCATGCTCCAGCCACAAATGGGGAGGGGGGGAATCCACCCCGGCCATCGAGCAGAGCATCTTTTTCCTCCGTCGCCATGCTGTCACGCTGCGCGCCCTAGACGGCGTGTGCGCAACCACGCCCATGGCTGTGGGCCGTGCACTGGAGGCGCAGTTGTGCATCCACCGCACCACCTGAGGGGGACGGCGCACAACCCGGAGGACTTCTTCATCATCTTCATGCAACCCGCCCCACCACAACAACACAGTCCGCCGCGGCACTCTGCGCGTCGATGGCGCCAACTACACCATTGCGCCATGGAGAGAGAACGACCATGCGGGCCACGACACCTTCAACCTCCACGTTCGCTGCGTCATCGAGCACTTGCCCTAGCAGTACTGGACGATCAAGGGCGCCCAGGAGGTCTTCGGCGACCAGGTGCGCATCGACAGGCTGGACAGCCGCGTGTTGGAGCGCGATCACACCGAAACCTTCGTCTGCTGGGTGTGGGTCTGGGACATGGCGCTCATCCCCACCAGGCACACCTACTGGAAGCTGCCCCAAGGCGGCGACCGTGTGGAGGAGATGGAGGGCTACTCGTGGCCCGACTGCAGGGTGGCCCCGCCGCTGGGCGCCGGGCGCCACGACCTGCTCATCCACGTTGATAGGGGGGAGGACTGGTCGCCAAGGTCATCGCGGTCTTCCCACGCTGCTCAAAGCGCGGCATGCCATCCTCCGACTCCAACCACGACGACGATCTGCCTCGGTCTTCCCCGGCTCCTGAACCATGCATGTGGAGGACGGCCAGCCCGAGGAGCGGCACCGCCGTCAGCAGCGCGCGCCGGTGGCGGACATGGGTTGTTGGGGCCTCCCTCAGGGTGGCCCTCGCCGTGACCAGGACGTCCAGGGTGGCGGCGGCTGGTGGACCTGGAAGGATGCACTCCTGGGCCGTGGGAGCGGCTCCACCGCTCTGGCAGGCGGGGATGGGGCCGCATGTAGGGAGTGCCAGCGCAGTCACTCCCCTCGACCCGCCCTTCGAGCAGCTCTAGGGGCCACGGGTGGCACGAGCCGCTCGACTGCTACGGCCTACCCCAGCAAGAAGAAGCACGGCAAGCAGAAGCTCGCGAGCCAAGTCCACGTGCCTACTCCAGCTACGGTCGTTCGCGTTCCTGCAACAACCGCGATCACCAACAATAATGCTCATGGCGCCATTGTAGAGTTCTTCACCACGGCTGAGAAGGCTCTGGCTCCTCTGGCCCCGGGTGACGTCGCTGCCGCACACCTGGACGAGGAGATCACGGCCTCGACCGTTGCATCGCTAGAGTTCCACGGCCAAGACAAGTCAGTGAAGGGCAAGAAAGCTGCTGAGGTGCCAGACATCTTGGGCTCCATGCTGTCTGGGCTACGCTACGCCCTGACGCATTTCAGCTGCCAGACACCGACGAGCGCGGCCACGATCGCCGTCCAGCTCGCCGCGGTGACCCAACAAGTCCAACACTTGGAGATTGAGGAGATAGACGCTAAGCCAAGATGCCTCTTGTGCGACAAGCGGGCCCCCTGCTCGGACCGGCGCCGGCCAAGCGCAACTCTGCTCCACCAAAGACGCGCGCCACCTTTGTCCCGCCTTCGCGCCAGAGTGCATGCCAGGCCGCTCAGAACTGCAAGGTGCCGGTGGTGCAACGCGACACACTTCGCCGCCTACTGGGCCCCAAGGAGCGGATGGCAAAGAAGGTAGAGGAGGCGCTCATCCGCAGGTTTGACGAGCCCCTCATCGACGAAGACATTGGCGTCATGCCAAGCTCACCAGGATGGGCAAGGATGCTCTCCGCATTGCTGTTGGTCTCAACGGACCGGAAGGCGTCGCCGAGGAGGCCATGGTGTAGTTATGTAGCGATCTCCTCTTATGTTAGTAGTAGTTTCCAGCGGTGACCAACATTCGGCTGACCTGAGTTAGGTCATGATCTCTTCTGTACTAGTTGTAGTTTGTGGCTTGGTTGGCTTTGTCGTATTTTGGGGCCTATTGGTGGTCGACGGTACTCCCCGGCGAGATGGCAAGTGTACTTGTTCCTTAGTAGGTTGTGTAGTCGCCAGAGATCCTTCCTGTGTCCAAATGAGTGACGACACCTTCACCCCCCGATCATGTGCTGGAACATGCGCGGGCTCAACTCGCCGGCCAAGTGAGAAGTCGTACGTGAGGTCGTCGTGGCGCACCGTACTATCATCCTTTGTCTGTAGGAGACCAAGAAAGATGTATGGAATCCAGACCACGTACGCGACATTGGCGGCACAGCTTTGCTTGGCTGTGTCATCCTGCCCGCCATCGGAACAAGGGGTGGCGCGACCATTCTCTAGAACAAAGATTTAGTTACTATTGGCACACATGCAATAGGTCAATCCGCGATCATGGTGAAAGTAACTATAGCTAGCAATCCGACGTGCTTCTGGCTCACCACGGTCTATGGACCGGCGGATGATGCGAACAAGGATGCCTTCCTCATCGAGCTAGCTAGCACTGCACCCCCATCCTTCGAGCCCTGGCTCATCAATGGCGACTTTAACCTAATCTACAAGGCCAGGGACAATAATAATCACAACCTCAATAGGAGGCTTATGGGTCGCTTTAGGGCTGCGATTGAGAGAGCGGGCCTATGCCAAATCAAGTGCAACAATCACAAATTCACCTGGAGCAGCGAGCGGGACAAACCAACCCTAGTCAGCATCGACAAGTTTTTCTGTAACATGCACTAGGAGACCCTCTTCCCGCACGCCCTCCTCATGGTGGCCTCCATCGCGTGCTCCGACCACTGCCCGCTCCTGCTGACTGATGCGGCCGGACCCCACCGTCATGGGGTCTTCAAGTTCGAATCCTTCTAGCCACGCTTCCCGCGCTACATACATGGTTGCCGCGGCCTAGACTCGGCTGGTGGCTGCGGCCTGCGTCTTCACCCGCCTTCACATCGAGATGGCTCGCACGGCCAAGATCTCCACATTTGGAGCAGAAGCCTGTTCGGTGACACAAAGCTCCAGTTCCACATCGCGTGCGAGGCCATATCGCGCCTCGCCGCGTCCCAGGAACGGCGACATCTCACGCCGGCTGAGACGGAGATGAAGAGAGGCTTAAAGCTTAGGCTGTTGGGCCTGGCGCGGTCGAGTGCTGCAGAAAAAGGCAGGCCTCTCGTCTCACATGGTTGCGCTCCAGAGATGCAACGACAAAATTCTTCATGGCCAAGATCTGCGCTAGGAGGTGCAAGAACTTCATCCACGCTATGAACGTCAATGGTGTTGTGACTACTGCGCATAGTGAGAAGGAAGAAGTGATACGTCTCCGTCGTATCTACTTTTCCTAACGATTTTCCTCTTGTTTTGGACTCTAATTTGCATGATTCGAATGAAACTAACCCGGTTGACTCTATTTTCAGCAGAATTGCATGGTGTTGTTTT
The DNA here is from genome assembly GCF_002162155.2 of Triticum dicoccoides. Classification (NCBI taxonomy): domain Eukaryota; kingdom Viridiplantae; phylum Streptophyta; class Magnoliopsida; order Poales; family Poaceae; genus Triticum; species Triticum dicoccoides. The sequence goes on along the minus strand of NC_041391.1, from coordinate 331,336,428 downwards.
TGTGCAGAAATAAAAGTTCTCAGACTGGAACGAAACTTTTTGGAGAATTTGTATATGATAAATGAAAAATACTGGAGCCAAGAACCACCAGAGGGGGGCCCCTGGGTGAGCACAACCCACCAGGGTGCCCCCCTCAGGCGCGCCCAGGTGGGTTGTGCCCACCTGGTGGCCCCACAGACCCTGATTCCAATGCTATAAAATCCTATTTTTCTAGAAAAAAATCAAGGAGGAAGAATTATCTCGTTTCGCGATACGGAGCCACCGCCACCTCCTTTTCTTCATTGGGAGGCCAGATCCAGAGTCCGTTTTGGGCTTTAGAGAGGGGGATCTTCGATCTTCATCATCACCAACCCTCCTTCATCGCCAATTCCATGATGCTCCCCACCGGGAGTGAGTAGTTTCTTCATGGACTCGCTGGTCGGTGAGGAGTTGGATGAGATTCATCATGTAATCGAGTTAATTTTGCCAGCGCTTGATCCCTAGTATCCACTATGTTCTGAGATTGATGTTGATATGACTTTGCCATGCTTAATGCTTGTCACTTTGGGCCCGGGTGCCATGATTTCAGATTTGAACCGTTTATGTTATCACCATTATATCTATGTTCTAGATCCGATCTTGCAAGTTATATTCACCTATTACGTGTTATGATCTGTAAACCCCGGAGTGACAGTAGTTGGGATACTTTTCGGTGATGACCGTAGTTTGAGGAGTTCATGTATTCACTATGTGTTAATGCTTTGTTCCAGTTCTCTATTAAAAGGAGGCCTTAATATCCCTTAGTTTCCATGTGGACCCCGCTGCCACGGGAGGGTAGGAAAAAAGATGTCATGCATGTTCTTTCCATAAGCACGTATGACACTACATGCCTACATTATATTTATGAACTGGAGCTAGTGTTGTATTATGACTGTTATATGATGAATATCATCCAACGAATCCACCGATCCAATGCCTACGAATTTATCTTATATTGTTCTTACTAAGTTACTACTGCAATTGTTACTGTTACACTTGCTACAAAATCATTGCTATCATTGTTACCGTTACCGTTACTATTACTATTCCTATCAAAACTATCATACTACTTTGCTATTAACACCTTGCTGAAGATAATTAATCTTCAGGTGTGGTTGAATTGATAACTCAACTGCTAATACTTGCATATATTCTTTGGCTCCCCTTGTGTCGAATCAATAAATTTGGGTTGAATACTCTACCCTCGAAAACTTTGCGATCCCCTATACTTGTGGGTTATCGAGACCTTTTTCTAGCGCCGTTGCCGGGGAGCATAGCTATATTTGTTGAGTCACTTGGGATTATTATCAATTTATCACTATGAAGAATCTGAAGGATACCAAGACTAAAATATTTCCCTCTAAGACGAGGGGAGGTAAGGAACTGCCATCTAGCTCTGCACTTGATTCACCTTCTATTTTGTGTAAACTTGCGACACCACCACATGCTATTAATTCTGATATGTCGCAAGTTATTGATGATGCTACTTCTGCTATGGATAATGCTTATGATGATGCTAGTACCTTGCTTGATGATAATGTGCCACTAGGTGAATTTCTTGATGAACAAATTACTAGAGCTAAAGTTATTGAGAATGCTGAAACTGAGGAAATCACTGAATCTGGAAATCTTGAGACACTTATTAGACCTAGTCCTCCTAGATATGAATTGCCTAAGATACCGTAAGGTTATGTTATGGATGAGGAGACAACTAGAGACTTTCTTGCTTGCAATGACAGGGATGATCTTAAGAAATTATTATGCAAACTAAAAGAAAAATCTTTGAATGCTAGAATGAAATGTGATCCTAAGTTTGCTACTTCACCTATCTTTGTTGATGATAAAGATTTTGAATTCTCTCGACTCAGAGTTAACTACTTTGGTTGAATCTGATCGTTTCCATGGTTATGAAACTGAAACTGTTGTGGCACACCTTACTAAGCTGAATGATATAGCCACCCTATTTGCTCATGATGAGAAAGTTCACTATTATATTCTCAAATTATTTCTGTTCTCATTAAAGGGTGATGCTAAGACTTGGTATAATACTCTTGCTCCTAGTTGTGTGCGTAGTCCCCAGGATATGATTTACTACTTCTCTGAAAAAATATTTTATTGCTCATAAGAACAAGCTGCCTTACAGGAAATATTTAACTTTATGCAAATTGAAGAAGAGAGTCTCCCACAAGCTTGGGGGAGGCTTCTCCAAGTGCTGGATGCTTTGCCTGATCATTCTCTTAAGAAAGATGAAATACTTGATATCTTCTATAATGGACTAACCGATGCTTCTAGGGACTTCCTAGATAGTTGTGTTGGTTGTGTTTTCAGGGAATGAACTATTGAACAAGCTGGAGAATTATTGAATAACATGTTGAAAAATTATGATGATTGGACTCTTCCTGAACCACCGCCTAAACCCACTCCGAAGAAGAGGGGTATCTTATGTCTTAGTCCCGAAGATATGCAAGAGGCAAAGAAATATATGAAGGAAAAAGGTATTAAAGCTGAGTATGTCAAAAATTTACCTCCTATTGAAGAAATACATGGGCTTGACGCACCACCACCTAAGGTGGTAGAGGTAAATTCTCTAATGAAATTTAATGATAATGACAATCCTTATAATATACATCCTAGTCAATGCCTTTATGAGTTTGATAACTACATTAGAAAACAAGATCACTTCAATGCAAATGTTATGAAACAATTGAAATATAATTTTGATATGATTGCTCAGTTGAGTGACTTGTTATTTAGAATCTCAAATGATGTTAGTGGTGTAGGAAAACACGCTTCTATGGTTCAAACTCAACTAGAACAAGTTGCTAAATCTCAAAGAGAGATGCTTGATGAAATGAATAATAATATCAATGATCATGCCGTTAGGGTAATGACTAAAGGAGGTAGAATGACTCAGGAACCACTCTATCCCGAGAGATACCCAAAAAAGAATTGAACAAGACTCTCAAAGAATAACACTGATGCACCTGGTCCTACTAAAAAGAAGAAAAAGAAAAATGATAGGACTTTGCATACCTCTAGTGAACCTGAGATAGAAAAACCTCGTGAAGCTAATAATGATGTTTCTATTTCTAATGTTGAAATTCAATCTGGCAATGAACATTCACCTAGTGATAATGAAAAAGATAATGATCATGATCATGAAGACACTCAACCAAACAATAAAGAACCAGATAATGATGTTGAAATAGAACCAGTTTTTGATCTTGATAACCCACAACCCAAAAATAAAAGATATGATAAAAGAGACTTTGTTGCAAGGAAACATGGTAAAGAAAGAGAACCATGGGTTCAAAAACCCATGCCCTTTCCACCTAAATCAACTAAGAAGAAAGATGATGAAGAATTTGAACGCTTTGCTGAAATGATTAGGCCAGTCTTTTTCGTACTCGTTTGACTGATATTTTGAAGATGGCCCCTTATGCAAAATACATGAAAGACATCATCACTAATAAAAGGAAAATACCTGAAGCTGAAATCTCCATCATGCTTGCTAATTATTCTTTTAAGGATGGAGTACCTAAAAATCTTGGAGATCCGGAATACCAACTATACCTTGCTATATCAAGAAAACTATGTGAACACTCCTTTATGTGATTTAGGAGCTAGTGTTGGTGTTATGCCTTTCTCTTTATACAAAAGACTTGATTTGAATAAACTCATACCTATTGAAATATCTTTGCGAATGGCTGATAAATCAACTATCGTACCTATCGATATTTGTGGATGTGCCCGTTGTTGTTGCAAATGTTACCATCTTAACTGACTTTGTTATACTTGAGATGCCCGAGGATGACAACATGTCGATTATCCTTGGAAGACCCTTTTTGAATACTGGAGGGGTTGTTATTGATTGCAACAAAAGCAAGGTCACTTTTCATATCAATGGTAATGAACATAGGGTGCATTTTCCGAAGAAACAATTCCAAGTGAATGGTATAAATAATTATTGAAAAATCTCTGACACTCACTATTGGGAGTTTTCAACTACCTCTACCTACTGCCAAAAAGAAATATAATATACTTATTGTTGGGGACATGCATATCCCCGTTGAGGTAACCTAGTGTTTTACGAAAGTTCCTCGGTTTCATGCTAATCGAAGGTGGTTGTTAATAAGACTTGATCAACCTTATTAATGGATCACTTTTGAGAAGTATGAAGTTGATGAACCTAGTAGGCACAACCTTCTCCTTACCTTTTATTTTCTGTTTTTCTTAGTTAAGTAAAATAAAATGACATGTTTATCCTGTTTTCTGGATTTTACGTGCAATGAAAAATGACCCAAAAAAATAAAAGTTCTCAGAATGTCATAAAATTTTAATACGATTTTTCCTGAATATTTCTGATTTTTAGTGCAAATAACATCAGAGGGGGTGCACCAGGTGGGCACAACCCACCTGGGCGCGCGAGCACCCCCAGGCGCGCCCTGGTGGGCTGTGGTCCCCACATGCCCCCCTCATTTATCTCTTTAGCCCATGTCATCAACTACTTCAGAAAAAATTCACCATTGCTCTCTCCCGTGTTCTTGCTCTCAAACCTGCAGATTTTGATCTCTTTGCTTGAAGCTCCATTTCCAAAACTGTATTGGGGATTGCTACTTGGTATATGACTCCTCCACTGGTCCAATTAGTTTTTGCTTTAGTGGATTATATTTTGAATAATTAGCTACTCTTGTTGCTGCTGTAGATGAGCTTGCATGTTGAATTCTTAGAGTTCTAAGTAGTTTGAATGCTCAATATAGCCTGTATGCATGCTTATGAATAGTTGCTATCAATCTTGTGAAAGTTTGTTGAGAAAAATTTTGTGGACTAAAATTTCAGAATTTTATTCATAGAAATAAGATGAGTTTCTTTACGAAGTTTTCTTCCAAGAAGAACTCCAAGGGAGTTGTTGGGGAATCATCGGATAGTGACCTCCATACTTGGAGAATGGCGGAAGTGCGGCCGTGCGAATGGCTGCATAACCCGTTCATGGATGGAGCCGAAATCCGTCAAGAGTTTGCACAATTTGCTGCCAATGGTGGTCACACCAACTTCATCACAACTGAGTGTGAACAATATCATCTCCTTACCAATTCCTTTGTGCAAAGTTTTCATTTCAAGTAGGCATAACTGATAGAGGCAAAGGTGTCCCGTCTTTCGATGAGATGATGGATATCGCTTTGGTGGCAGTCGACTTTGACGATCCGACTACGAACGTGCGAGGATGTCGCGCCTTAGCAATCGCTAAACCAACTCCGAGAGGTTATTGACCACACCGGAGCACGATCAACCTGACCACGAGGGTCTGTTTCCTGCGAGCAAACGAAGAACAAGCAAGAAACTGAGATTGCAATCTGGATATTGCGAATATAAGATGAAAGCTTTATTGATCAAGGTGGGGTTCTGTGACGCCTTTGTCTGGTCGTTGAACACAAACGAAGTACGCGAAGTTGCAGCTATGGCGAACTTTTAATCTAAACAAAACCCAGCGTCTAAACGATGCCCTAAGGGCTGTATATATGGAGGAAGAGGGGGGGGGGGAATTTCGTGGCCCTTGGTGGAGGGGTCCGAAATCAACCCTATCTCTTGTTTCCCCACACATACGGACTCTAAAAATAGCCTATACTTATGTATTTCGAAATTACATGGGCCTGGCCCAATAATAAGGTGACGCAACACCTAAAATAGCCTCGGGACGAAATTTATGAAGTGGCATCTTGTATATTTCGTCCAAGGCTTCATGCACCCATTATGGTGGCTTCAAAGTCCTGAAATCATCACTTGTAACTCCGTTCTTGTTCCCCTTGCGCATGCCATCATCTCCATGCTTGTTCTTGCTCCAATGTTCATCCTTCTCCAAGCTAGGCCCTTCATTTGTAAGCAAAACAAATGTATCCAATTTAGGCAGCATCATATTCTCATGAACATTAGAATCATTACCAAGAAACAAAAGTACCTGGTAATTTAGTTGGCGTGCACGAGCTCTAGTAATTGGTCCAATATGTATAGCAGCAGGGGCTGTGGGTGTAACAATTGTATTGATGTCCTCATCATCCTCCCCTTCTTGAAATGAAGTCGTCCTCGACGGAAGTTCATCTTCCTCACCCAAATAAGGCTTCAAATCTGCAATGTTAAAAGTGGGACTAACCCCAAAATCTGCAGGCAGCTCAAGTTTATATGCATTATCATTTATTTTCTCTACCACCTTAAAGGGACCATCAGCACGTGGCATTAACTTTGATTTGCGCAAATCAGGAAATCTATCCTTACGCAAATGTAACCAAACAAGATCTCCAGGTGCAAACACAACATGTTTTCTACCCTTATCTCCAGCAAGTTTATATTTAGCATTCATACGCTCAATGTTTTCCTTAGTTAACTCATGCATTTTTAAAATCAATTCAGCACGTTGTTTAGCATCAAAATTAACCTTCTCCGAAGATGGAAGAGGCAACAAATCAATAGGTGCACGAGGTAGGAAACCATACACAACTTCAAAAGGGCACATCTTAGTAGTAGAATGCAATGAACGATTATAAGCAAATTCAATATGAGGCAAGCATTCCTCCCACATTTTCTTATTATTCTTCAAAACAGCCCTAAGCATAGTAGACAACATTCTATTGACTACTTCAGTTTGTCCATTAGTTTGGGGGTGACAAGTAGTACTAAAAAGCAGTTTAGTCCCCAACTTAGCCCATAAACATCTCCAAAAGTGGCTAAGAAATTTAGTATCACGATCTGAAACAATAGTATTTGGCACACCATGCAAGCGAATAATTTCACGAAAGAACAAATCAGCAACATTAACAGCATCATCGCTTTTATGACATGGTATAAAGTGTGCCATTTTCGAGAATCTATCCACGACAACAAATATGCTATCCCTCCCCTTCTTTGTTCGAGGTAAACCTAAAACAAAGTCCATAGATATATCCTCCCAAGGAACACTAGGTACAGGCAAAGACATATATAAACCATGAGGATTGAGTCGTGACTTAGCTTTTTGACATGTAGTGCAGCGAGCAATAAAACGCTCAACATCCCGTCTCATCTTTGGCCAAAAGAAATGTGTAGCAAGTACGTCCTCCGTCTTCTTCATGCCAAAGTCTCCCATTAATCCTCCTCCATGCGCCTCCTGCAACAACAAAAGACGAACGGAGCTAGCTGGAATGCATAGCTTGTTAGCACGAAACACAAATCCATCGTTAACAACAAACTTGTTCCACATTCTTCCTTCTTTACAATTCTGCATTACATCTTTAAAATCAGCACCATGCACATATTGATCTTTGATGGTCTCCAAACCAAATATTTTGAAGTCAAGTTGTGAAAGCATAGTATAGCGACGAGACAATGCATCAGCAATAACATTTTCTTTTCCCTTCTTGTGTTTAATGACATAAGGGAAAGTCTCAATGAATTCAACCCATTTAGCATGTCTACGATTCAGTTTAGCTTGACTTTTAATATGTTTCAAAGATTCATGATCAGAATGTATAACAAATTCTTTGGGTCATAAATAATGTTGCCATGTTTCTAAAGTCCGAACAAGAGCATATAATTCTTTATCATAAGTAGAATAATTCAGACTAGGCCCACTCAATTTTTCAGAAAAGTATGCAACATGTTTGCCATCTTGTAATAACACACCTCCTAATCCAATTCCACTAGCATCACATTCAAGCTCAAAAGTCTTATTAAAATCAGGAAGTTGGAGTAAAGGAGCATGTGTCAACTTATCTTTCAATACCGTGAAGGCTTCTTCCTGTGCGGTACCCCAAAGAAAAGGCACATATTTCTTTGTAAGCTCATTGAGAGGTGCAACAATGGTGCTGAAATCTCTCACAAAACGCCTATAGAATCCAGCGAGGCCAAGAAAACTCCTCACTTGTGTGACCGTTTTGGGCTGCGGCCAACTCTCAATAGCTTCAATCTTGGCTTTATCAACTTCAATTCCCTGTGGAGTAACAACATAGCCAAGAAAAGATACTCGGTCGGTGCAAAAGGTGCACTTCCCAAGGTTACCAAACAAACGTGCATCACGTAGAGCAATAAAAACAGCACGTAAATGTTCCAAATGTTCTTCCAAAGATCTGCTATAAATCAATATGTCATCAAAGTAAACTACCACAAATCGTCCAATGAAAGCACGTAAAACTTCGTTCATTAATCTCATGAAAGTACTAGGTGCATTAGTTAACCCAAAAGGCATGACTAACCACTCATATAATCCAAACTTAGTTTTAAATGTTGATTTCCATTCATCTCCCAATTTCATACGAATTTGATGGTAGCCACTATGCAAATCAACTTTGGAGAATATTGTAGAGCCACTCAATTCATCAAGCATATCATCTAGCCTAGGAATAGGATGACGATAACGAATAGTAATATTATTAATGCCTCTACAATCAACACACATACGTGATGTACCATCCTTTTTCGGCACTAGAATAATAGGAACAGCACAAGGACTAAGGGATTCGCGTATATAAGCTTTGTCAAGAAGCTCTTGTACTTGACGCATAATCTCCTTCGTCTCCTCTGGATTGGTACGGTATGGTGCACGGTTCGGCAGTGAAGCACCGGGAATTAAGTCAATCTGATGCTCACTCCCTCGAATAGGCGGTAATCCCGGTGGCACGTCTTGTGGAAAAACGTCAGCGAACTCCTACAAAATGTTAGTGACAGCAGGAGGCAAAGAGGAAGGCACGTCCTCGAATGAAAATAATGCCTCTTTGCACACAAAAGCATAGCAAACAGATTTGCTGAAATCTAGCTCATCAATATCAGATTTGGTGGCAAATAAACATGCACTTTTCAATTTAATTTCAGAAGCAACACTAGATGGTTTATTATTAGGCTTCATTTGTTGCTCAAATTCTTTTGCCACAATCTGATTTTCACTCTTATTCTTCTCCTGTTTTGCTTTATTAGCTCTATTAATATCATCTTTCAAAATGGAATCAGGAGTCATAGGAAGCAAAGTAATATTTTTATCCTTATGAACAAGAGTATAGTGATTGTTTCTACCATGGTGTACAGAATTTTTATCAAATTGCCATGGTCTACCAAGTAATAAGGAACATGCTTGCATAGGTACCACATCACAATCAACATAATCAGCATATGTAGAGATACTAAAATGCACACGAACAGTACGTGTTACCTTAACTTTGCCGCTGTTGTTGAACCATTGGATGTAGTAAGGATGTGGATGTGGTCTTGTGGTGAGAGAAAGCTTCTCCACCATCTCCATGCTAGCCAAGTTGTTGCAGCTCCCTCCGTCTATTATGATGCGCACAGAACGTTCCTTCACAACTCCCTTGGTATGGAACAAATTGTGCCTCTGATTTTGCTCAGCTTGTGTGACCTGCACACTCAAAACACGTTGAGCAACTAAACATTCATACCTGTCAGCGTCTTCAGGAGCCATGTATTGCGTCACATGATCAGAATCATCTCCACCATGTTCTTCACGTGTAATAAGAGCCAATGTCTCCTCATCATAGTCACTAGCGGACTCATATCCACCACCCTCGGTAGCAATCATCACACGCGGAGATTTGCATTCTCTCGCATAATGACCTCCTCCCTTACAACGACGACAAATAATATCACTTGTGTGCCCTGTTGATGCCTTGGAAGAAGAAGAACTCTGTGCAGGCCCGGCAGGTGCGCTCTTGGCAGATAATGGTGGTTGTTCCTGTTTTCTTGTATCACGGCTGTAGGAGGCACCTGATTGAGGTGCTGGTGCAGTTGAAGTAGAAGATGCACGCGGTGTCCATGATGAAGGTCGGCCTGCAGAAAAGTTAGTTCGCGCCAATGCTTGTCGATCCTGCACTTCACGTTCAGCTTTACAAGCAAGATGGAATAAACGAGTGATATTAGTATACTCCTTATAGTCTAGAATGGTCTGAATCTCTCTATTTAATCCACCCAGAAAACGTGCAAGCATAGCTTCATTCTCCTCAACAATACCACATCGAATCATGCCAGTTTGTAATTCCTGATAATATTCTTCTACAGAATTTTTTCCTTGTCTTAAACGCTGCAATTTTTGAAGCAATTCACGTTGATAATATGGTGGAACCCAACGCGTATGCATAGTAGTTTTCAAAGCAGCCCAAGTAGTTGGAATAGGATATAATCTACAATGTTCAGACCACCAGACACATGCAAAACTAGTGAAAGCACAAACAGCAGCAGCAACCCGTCTCTCCTCGGGATATTGTAAACATGTAAAACGTTGTTCAGTTTCTAACTCCCAAGTAAGATATATATCAGGAACATATCTACCCTCAAATGGTGGAATATTCAATTTCAGTTTAGGAATATGGACATCATCTCGTACCTGAGGTGGTGGTGCAGGCCTACCATTACGAATATATACCTGAGGTCGACCTGCTGGTGGTGGTGCTGGTGGTTGCACGTAGTTCTGATTTTGAGCAACCTCATCCTCGTAATCTCCCACATAATCATCCTCCTCCGCATCAGCAGCAGGAGCCACAGAAGTATCAACAGCAGCACCAATAGTTTGGCCAAACGCAAGAGGAACACGGCTCGCTCGGCGGAGGTCTATTTCGCGACGTGGAGGTAGTCGTTGTTGTTGTTGTTGTTGGAGAGGTGCGTTAGGTGCAGCGGGTGGTGGTGGTGGAAGACACGCGAGCAATTCATTAAACTTGTTATCGAGCTTTGTTTCGAACGTCTTCTCCATGCCATCTATCTTCTCCATGGCCTCTTCAAATCTGTTTAGCACGTCTTGCACCTGTCCACTCATCATTTGCTGAAATTTATCATGCAAATCCTTATTCGTCATGTTCTCCCAGTCAGTCTCGTCGGCTTGTGATCCTGGCATGGTTAGAAGCAATAGAAACACACAAGAATATGATCATACAGACTACTAACAAGAGGTGGTGGTGGGTGTCACAAATCCGTCAAGCAAATCTCAAATTCTTACTAGTTCATACCCAGCAGTAGGCGGTGATCGGCAACCGTTGTAGTCAAAAACTCTCAAAGCTTGGATAGAGCGATTACCAGGGAGAGTCAAACGCATGACGTAGATGTATGTGGAGCTGGGAAGGCTTATAATATGGTAGCAAAAAGGGTCAGCAATAATCAATTCAGAGATGCAAAGTTGAATAAACGCTCAACGACGGTACTGTGCTGGTCCTAGGCTAGACTGTGCTAGAGACGCGAGCCTAGAACACCAACAAAATCACGGCGCGGCACGTAAACAAGGGAAAAGCACACTCTGGAAAATTTTTTCGCTCTTTTTTTTTGCGCTCTTTTTTTTTGCGCTGCTTTTTTTTGCGAAAAATCACTATAATGGCGAGTGTCTCAAAACTCTTCCTAGCTCAAACTGACAGGATGGGCACGAAATTTTTTCGACCAATTTTTTTTTGACTGCCCGGACCCAAAAACCGGAAACGGGTCAAAAAAAACTTCCTATAATGGCACCTGTCTCAAAACACTCAGAAAACACGTAAAAATAGGATAGCCAGAATTTTTTTCGAAAAATGCGTTTTCGAAAAATTTTGGGCCTAAACGGAGCGTGGTTTCCGGACTCTTTTTTTTTCGAAACCTACTCCGGCAAGGAAACACGAACCGGAATCTAGATGGATCTCGAAAACAAACCTAATATGACAAGCACTCGGATTGGTGGTGGATATATGGTGGTAGATGGCAGCGGTGGTGGTATATGACAGCTGTGGTGGTATATGGATACGGATTCGAAGCGGTGGCGGATAAGCGGTGGTGGTAGATGGCAGGGGTGATGATGATGGTGCGGCGGCGGCGTGACAACTTATGACCAGAACTCGAAACTCTAAAAGACTAGACTCTAAGACCAGCAACTAGACACGACGATGCAACCGCAAATTCAACAAAGCAAAACCCTAAAAAGATTATGCAAAGGCTCAGATTGGTTCGGATATGATGAACTAAGCCTAATTTTTTTGTGGCTTTTTCGTGGACTATAGGTATGAAGAACAGACTCGATCTAAGCTACGAAAAACTGTAAAATCTCACCGAGCAACCTGGAAATCTGATACCACTTGATAGAGGCAAAGGTGTCCCGTCTTTCGATGAGATGATGGATATCGCTTTGGTGGCAGTCGACTTTGACGATCCGACTACGAACGTGCGAGGACGTCGCGCCTTAGCAATCGCTAAACCAACTCCGAGAGGTTATTGACCACGCCGGAGCACGATCAACCTGACCACGAGGGTCTGTTTCCTGCGAGCAAACGAAGAACAAGTAAGAAACTGAGATTGCAATCTGGATATTGCGAATATAAGATGAAAGCTTTATTGATCAAGGTGGGGTTCTGTGACGCCTTTGTCTGGTCGTTGAACACAAACGAACTACGCGAAGTTGCAGCTATGGCGAACTTTTAATCTAAACAAAACCCAGCGTCTAAACGATGCCCTAAGGGCTGTATATATGGAGGAAGAGGGGGGGGGATTTCGTGGCCCTTGGTGGAGGGGTCCGAAATCAACCCTATCTCTTGTTTCCCCACACATACGGACTCTAAAAATAGCCTATACTTATGTATTTCGAAATTACATGGGCCTGTCCCAATAATAAGGTGACGCAGCACCTAAAATAGCCTCGGGACGAAATTTATGAAGTGGCATCTTGTATATTTCGTCCAAGGCTTCATGCACCCATTATGGTGGCTTCAAAGTCCTGAAATCATCACTTGTAACTCCGTTCTTGTTCCCCTTGCGCATGCCATCATCTCCATGCTTGTTCTTGCTCCAATGTTCATCCTTCTCCAAGCTAGGCCCTTCATTTGTAAGCAAAACAAATGTATCCAATTTAGGCAGCATCATATTCTCATGAACATTAGAATCATTACCAAGAAACGAAAGTACCTGGTAATTTATTTGGCGTGCACGAGCTCTAGTAATTGGTCCAGTATGTATAGCAGCAGGGGCTGTGGGTGTAACAATTGTATTGATGTCCTCATCAATAACCCTCCTGAGGTGCGGTTTAATTTATATGCTGAAACCCGTCACATACCACTTACTGAATTTTGTGATATATGCTTGATCCCTTCTGACGGGGAAATAAGAGAGCCTAGGCCTGCAAAGTTTGAGGGCTTTTATCGCACTCTATCAGTGGGAGACGAGCGAGGGGTATTGAGTGTCACCGCACTAGCTTACAGTTTCCTTCCGTGCATTATTTTGCTCTATTCATTGCGAAGTGTTTACTTGTTAGAGAGAAGGTTGGTGCACTTAGTGCCCCAGATTTCGCTGTCTTACGCCATGCACTATACAGCAATCCACTTATAGCTTAGGAGCTATTGTTGCACGTCGCCTACACCTTAGCAGGACCAAGGGTAAAATTCATGGCGGTATTTTTGCTACTCGCCTAGCGAGTCATTTTAATATTCAGATCTGCCAGCATGACCATTGTTTACCCAAGGTCTATTTGGATCACCAAGCAATGAAAGATCACCATTTTATTGATATTAATGATCCTACTAATAATATTCCTTACAACCTGGTCTTTAGTGAGGATACCCATGATATTATTCCATTGCCTGCACCTGCTTTTGTTTGATCATATTGTCAGGGGCGGATACCGGATCATGCCATATGATATCATTGCCTACTGGAACGCCCACGCAGTTGCAGAGGAGAGCGTCAGGAGTGAGATGCCCAAATGCCCGCCCCACAACACTTCAACATAGGACCTGATGGCTACTACGAGTGGTGATTACCAAGTTAGGCCAAAAGCCTAAGCTTGGGGGAGTACGTATTTCCACCGACATATATTCATGTTCACATATTTCATTCCAATTGTCGGTGTCCACACTTTTTCATTGTATCATCCATGTTAGATTTATTTTCTCGCTTTCTTCTTGTATATTTGAAGAACTTTGAGAAAATCCAAAAATATTTCCTGCTTCTTTTCGGTTTTTCTTTCTAGTTTAATTAGTTGTAGTATTAAAAGAAAATGCAAAAAGATTTCTCGATTCTTCTTCTTGCTTGTTGGGAGCTTTCCAATGCAAATAGTTTTTCTCATTTTTGTTTTTCCTTCTTTAATTTGCTTTCTCCTAGAAAAACTAAAAACTCCAAAAATATTTCAGTGTGTTTCTCTGAATTTCTTGTCTGTTTATTGAGTCATACCAAGGAGAAGACCACGATGAAAAATTTGAGTGGCTCTCATTTGCATTATTGTTTATCTGAGGAAGAGCCCAAAAATGTTTGCAGATTCCACCTTAGTCCACGACACTCTTGCACTATTATTATTTTCAAATCGTTTGGTCGTTCAAGTGAAAGGCAATAATGACAATATTCGGTGAACTGGTTGTGGCAGAGAGAAACAGGTATGAACTTGACTTGTTCTGTTTTTGTAAATATGTTTAACCTAGTATCCATGATTCAACATATTATGATCAAACATGTTTGCAATGACAGTTAGAGATTATAGTTTCTCATGCCATGCTTAAGTAGCTAGGAGTGGATAATTATTTATCTTGGATGTCAACACCACGTTAAAATGATTGTGATATAGTATGATGATATGGTATCCTCCTTCGAACGTTACGAGTGGCTTGACTTGGCACATGTTAATGCATGTAGTTGAATCAAAACAACATAGCCTCTGTGATATTTATGTTCATGGTGTTCATATCATACCCATGCTAGTATCCAATATTCATTATGCATAATGCATGTTCATGACCGTTTTCGCTCTTTAGCTTGCCGCTCCCCAACCTATTTGCTAGCCTTTGCCCTGTACTAAGCGGAAATACTACTTGTGCATCAAAATCCTAAAACCCAAGTTATTCAAGATGAGTCCACCATACCTACCTATATGTGGTATTACCCTGCCATTCTAATTAAATTTGCATGTGCCATCTCTAAAAACTTCAAATAAATATCTTTCTTTATTTGTCTGGATTGTTCATAGAGCGATTGGAGGTAGTCGATATCTTCCATGCTAAGCGGGTTAATCTCATGATGAATGTTTATTCATTCATCCTTGCACGAGAGGGGCGGTAATAGGGATTCCCAGTCCCGAAATCAAATTGCAAATAATTAAACAAAACTCCCCCAGGACTAATGTTGGTATGGACGGTACCCGAGGATTCGGCTAGCCGTGGAGTGTGATTGTTGGTGGAGGGGGAGTAAACCTTTATTTTTATCGCTTGGGAACCGCTACTAGTGTGTTTAGCATGGAAGATGTTGATAACTAATGTCGCGAAGTAAACATGAAGGGTGCATTTCTCAAAATTTCGTTTACCTCTGTTTTAAAAACCGAGCTCTGGCACAGCTGCAAATCCCTGCTTCCCTCTACGAAGGGAATATCTATTTAATTTAATGTTGAGTCATCACCTCCTCAAATAAGCGCCAGATTCTGGGAGCACTATTGTCATCCTCATGCATTGTGTATAGTTAATGTTGGATGCATCATGACTAGATCTTTTCTACCATGAATTACAATGTTTAGTCACTGCTTGAACTTTGGAGGTGCTCTGCATTTATGTTTTGCTATCTCAAAAAGGGCTAGCGAGATACCACTGTTGTCATATTATATCATGATTGTTTTGACAAGGTGTTGTCAGTTGACATATCTTATTATTGCTCGCTAGTTGATTATGTCATTGATATGAGTTAATATAATTTTTAAGAGTTATTGTTGACATGGTTAGTTATAATCTTTGCTGAAAACCTGGGTGCTACTTAAGCTTATTTATGTAAACAAGAGCAAAAGAGTCCTATATTTGGACTCTGATTTGCATGATTTGAATGAAACTAACCCGGACTGACGCTATTTTTAGCAGAACTGCCATGGTGTTGTTTTTGTGTAGAAATAAAAGTTCTCGGATTGGAACGAAACTTTTTGGAGAATTTTTATACAATAAAAGAAAAATACTGGAGACAAGAACCACCAGAGGGGGGGACCCTGGGTGAGCACAACCCACCAGAGTGCCCCCCTCAGGCATGCCCAAGTGGGTTGTGCCCACCTGGTGGCCCCACAGACCCTGATTCCAACGGTATAAGATCCTATTTTTCCAAAAAAAATCAGGGAGGAAGAATTATCTCGTTTCGCGATACGGAGCCGCCGCCACCTCCTGTTCTTTCTTCGGGAGGCCAGATCTGGAGTCCGTTTTGGGCTCTAGAGAGGGGGATCTTCGATCTTCATCATCACCAACCCTACTTCATCGCCAATTCCATGATGCTCCCCACCGGAGTGAGTAATTCATTCAAATCAGTAAATTTGGGTTGAATACTCTACCCTCAAAAACTGTTGTAGTCCCCTATACTTGTGGGTTATCAAGAAGCCATCCATGACCATTTTGACAACATCTTGGGATCTACTCAGCAGCGATCCACATCGATCATTTGGAGCCAGCTCCAGATGTCGTCAATCCAAGGAGGTGGGCTCGACAACCCCTTTACAGATGATGAAGTGTGGGCAGCGGTCAAGGCCTCCCCTATAGAGAAATCCCCCGGGCCAGATGGATTTAGTGGAATCTTCTTCAGATCGTGCTGACCCATAATCAAGAAGACATCATGCAAGCATTCCATCAGTTTTACAACCTGGCTGGCCAGAAGTTTTGCGTTCTAAACTCTACGATTGTCGCTCTTTTACCCAAAAAGACGATGCTGGATACATCAACGACTATCAGCCGATTAGCCTGATACACTCTATAGCCAAGTTAATCTCAAAGGCGCTCTCGATCAGACTCGCTTCCATCGTGTAGGTCATCATATCGCCGGCCCAGACGGCGTTCTTGAAGACTAAGTGTCTGCATGATAGCTTGATCTACGTCCAAAATAGTGTTAGAGCTCTCCATCATAGAAAAACGCCAGCTATACTGCTGAAATTAGACATCTCCAGGGCGTTTGACAACGTCTCCTGGGAATACCTCCTTGAGCTGATGGTGACGCTGGGATTTAGTGCACGATGGCAGGACTGTATCATACTACTGCTCTCCACCTCATCCTCGGCGTTTCTGCTCAATGGATCTCCAGGAAAAAAGACCAAGCACCTGCGGGGACTTACATAGGGCGACCCGCTATCCCCGCTCCTCTTCATCATCATGATCGACCCCATTCACTGTCTTTTGAAAGCTGCAGAAGAGGCACTCAAGATCACCCCGGTGCCGGGCAGAGAGATCAAGCTTAGGGTAATCCTGTATGCGGATGACGCCATCATTTTTGTGAAACCCGATGAGGAAGAGATCGACCACCTGATCGCATTCTTGAAAGCTTCGGGGACGCCATCGGCCTGCAGATAAATACCTCCAAGTCCAGGCGACACCGATCCGCCGTGACGACATCGACCTCAGCTCTGTGTTGCAGTATTTTGGCGGCCCGGTCATGAAGTTCCTGATCAGATACTTGGGCCTCCCTCTGACCGTGGGCCGGCTTCGCCTAGTCCACCTTCAGTTCATCCTAGATTGCGTCCGGGCTAGGCTAGTTGGTTGGAAGGGACGAATGCTCTCCAATGCTGGATGACGAGTTCTCGTCCGCTGCGTGCTCACTGCTCTATCCACGTTTGCTCTCACTGTACTTTGGGTCCCCAGGAAGCTGCTTAAGGAGATCGAAAAGAGTAGGTGTCTTTTCCTCTAGAGGAGAGATCAGGAGCTTACTGGGGACAGCTACAAGGTCCGTTGGGGTCGGGTCTGTTCCCCGATCGAGCATGATGGGCTAGGCGGGCCGGACCTGCTTAAATTCAGCCACGCCCTTCGACCGCGCTGGCTATGGCATGCCTGGAAGAACCCATCCTAGCCGTGGGTGGGGACGAAGCCGCCTTGTGGGGCATCAGATCGCACCCTTTTCAACGTTGCCACGATGGTGACCATCGACAATGGGCAGACGACGAGTTTTGGGCACAACTCATGGCTGGGTACGACACCGCTGAAGGTCTGCTTCCCCAACCTGTTCAAGCATTCACACAGGAAGAACAGAACGGTGGCCCAGGTCTTGTAGATGATTGCTGGATATCCAACCTGGCACATGGCAACACCAGCTCCCTGGTCCGAGATGTGCTCAACCTTCATAGACTACTGCAGCAACAACAATTGACCCTCCAGGTAGATACCCAAGATCAGTTTTGATGGGACTTTGAAAGCTTTGGGCACTATAGCTCTCGCTCTGCATACACCTTGCAGTTCCTGCGATCAATGACCGAGCACTTTTGCAACCTGGTCTGGGATACATGGGCTCTGACAAAGCTGAAGATTTTTGAATGGCTTCTACACCAAGATCTTCTATGGTGCAATGATCACCTTCAGCGTAGAGGTTGGATCAACAACTATTTCTGTCCACTCTGCCTGTGAAACCTTGAGAGCTCCGAACATCTGTTTTGGCAATGCAATTTCACGAAGACCATCTGGGCCGAACTATCTGCCTGGCAGCAATTTCATGTGTTCGAGCAGACAATTTGGACCCACAACACTAGCTTGCTGGAGAGGGTGGTGGCCATGGTTGCGGCTGCACGACCGGACATTAGGAAATGAATAAAACCTTTGGTGATGCTTGTTCTATGGGAAATTGGGCAAGAATGCAACCACTGCATCTTCAGGGCAAAAGAGGCAAATGAGAGGGACGTGTAATTTGCAATCAGGCGTAATATCATTCTTTGCTAACAGTGTGGCATGAGATTTTTGCAGACCCCCTTCGGGGATCCACCTCGAGAATAGGCTAGCGGTTTGTGCCTAGGGCACACAGTTTTTCTTCATTCTTCTTCTTTTCTCCTTGATCTTCGGATCCCCGCCTTTGTCACTTTTTCCACTGCTCTCTGCTTAAATCAATGAAATATCAGCCATGGCTAGTCCTTTAAAAGAAACATACAACGCACAAACTTGATTAAAAGAAAGCAATATGGCTTATTGAAGGATACCACTGTCAAGAGCTAGTTGAGACATTGGGAATCCACAAAACCAAACGATGTTTTTTTTGCGACATTGGGAATCCACAAAACCAAATGATATTTTTTTGCTTTATTCCAGGTGGCTAAGGGCTCTCACGGTTTCATAGGTACTAGATGATCCGTTGCGCCCATGGCGCAAAAAGCGAGAGCAAGCCAAGAAATCACTCGAAAGAATCCCAATTATTGTCACCTTCGGGTATGCGGATCATAACACGTAGTAGGTGCATATAACTTGCAAGATCGGATCACAAACATAGATATAATGGTGAAAACATAAATGGTTCAGATCTGAAATCATGGCACTTGGGCCCTAGTGACAAGAATTAAGCATAGCAAAGTCATAGCAACATCAATCTCAGAACATAGGGGGAAGGGGGTGGAGGGGGAGGGGGCGGCCGGAGGAGGAGGAGGGAGGGGCGGTGGGAGGAGGGCGACTGGAGGAGGAGGGAGGAGGGAGGGGAGGAGGGAGTACCTCGGTGGAGGAGCAGCTTGGCGGCGGCGGCGGCATTCGACGCGGGCTAGAGCGAGTGAGAGGGAGAGTGAGTGAGAGGGTCAACCGCTCCAGGATAAGGTAAGTAAGTAGTAGCGCGTTTTTGAGAAACGCGCTACTGCTACGGGACATAGCAGTAGCGCTGGTAGCGGATACGCGCTACTGCTAAGCGGGCCTAGGCATCTGCGCCCAGTACAAACATAGCAGCAGCACGTTTTCCAGGACCGTGCTACTGCTAAAGAAGTAGCAGTAGCACGGTTTATTTAAACATGCTACTACTAAGTAGCAGTAGCGCCCTGTTTTGTCCAGCGCTGCTGCTAAGATGCTGTGTATACGGTTTCCCCTAGTAGTGGTAGTTGAAAACTTCCAATAGTGATTGTCGGAGATTTTTCAATAACGTTGATACCGTTCACTTGGAATTGTTTCTTCGGGAAGTGCATCACTCATTACGATTGATATGAAAAATGACCTTGATTTTACTGCAATCAATAACAGCTCCTGCAGTATTCAAGAAGGGTCTACCAAGGATAATCGACATGTTGTCGTCCTCGGGAATCTCAAGTATAACAAAGTCGGTCAGAATAGTAACATTAGCAACAAAAACGGGCACATCCTCACAAATACCGATAGGTATGTGATGCGGAGCATCCCACATTCATTCCCATGTACACTCCGACTACTCTCCAAACCCCAAGAGGACATATGACGAGACCTCAACTATACGCCATTAGACACAAGGTGAACTCGCTCCTCTCCAAACCTTCACTTTCTACATGTGAGACATGGCTACTACCTCCAACGTGTGTGCTTTGCATGATCAGGTACTTAGAGGAAAGCCACGGAGCCACCATATCCAATGGAAGAACTAGCAAGGACGCCAAGTACAACGACCAAGAGAAGAAGCTGCCCGAAGCTACAGGCTCCGGACGACCGGCCCAGCCCGGACGTCCGACCCCTAGAGGTCATAATAGCCCAAGGAAACCAGTCCAGCAAACGCTACAGTGGCTGGACGTCCGACCAGGACCGGACGTCCGACACACTCTAGGCCCTGGACGACCGAACCCACGGCAACAGAAGCTAATTTACGGAAATCCGAAGAACTACAGACGTCCGGACCCCCGCGAGCCCCCAGACGACCGGCGCCTCATGGACGTCCGGACCCTGGCTGCGTCCAGTTTCGGGCCGAAGCCCATGTACCCCTCCACTTTGCCCCTCTTTTGCACTAAGACTATAAATAGACCTCTCACTCATCCTAGTTAGGGTTAGCATTGGTTTTAGCTCATTTGAGATAGAGCTTTGCTCATCCATACGGATCTCCTCCTCGTGAGAGACCGCGGCCTCTTCGGAGAAGATCCACCTGGATTCAAGACCCCTTTACGGGAAGATCCCTCGTGGATTCTGGACCTCCTCTCGGAGATGAGCTACCGCCACTTGTATCGTCCTTTGTTGGATTTGGACCATGTATCTCTTTGTGTTTCTTGGATCTAGCACATGTGTGACTTTGTTCTTGTTGGTTGAGTGATTTCTCGTGTTTTCCTCTCGTTCCCCTCCTCGTGTTCTTCGTGTTCCTTGTAGGGATCCGCTCCAAACGTGAAAGATCCGCCTCTAGGGTTCTACCCTACATCAGTATGGTAGTTGATTTGTCAGCCATTTGCAAAGATATTTCAGTAGGTGTGAGTTTATTCAAATCAAGTCTTTTATATAAAGAGAAAGGCATAACACTAACACCAGCTCCCAAATCACACAAAGCATTTTTCACATAATTTCTTTTAATGGAGCAAGGTATAGTTGGCATTCCTGGATCTCCAAGTTTTTTAGGTACTCCACCTTTAAAAGTATAATTAGCAAGCATGGTGGAGATTTAAGCTTCCGGTATTTTTCTCTTATTGGTGATGATGTCTTTCATGTACTTTGCATAAGGAGGCATTTTTAAGATATCAGTCAAGCGAGTATGCAAAAATAATGGCCTCAGCATTTCAGCAAAGCGTTCAAATTCTTCATCATCTTTTTTTTAGTTGACTTAGGTAGAAAGGGCATAGGTTTTTGAACCCATGGCTCTCTTTCCTTACCGTGCTTTCTAGCAACAAAGTCTCTTTTATCATATCTTTTATTCTGGGGTTGTGGGTTATCAAGATCAACTGTTGGTTCTATCTCCACATCATTGTCTGGTTCATTATTATTTGTTTGAGTTTCTTCATGAACCTCATCATTATCTTTTTCGTTATCAGAAGGTGAGTGTTCACTACCAAATTGAGTTTCAGCATGAGAGATAGAAACTTCATTATCATTATCACGAGGTTTTTCTACTTCTGGTTCACTAGAGGCATGCAAAGTCCTATAATTTTTCTTCTTCTTTTTCTTTTTAGATCGACTAGGTGCATCCGTGTTAATTCTTTGAGAGTATTGTTCAATTTTGGGTGTCCCTCAGGATAAAGAGGTTCCTGAGTCATTTTACCTCCTCTAGTTGCTACCCTAACAACAAAGTCACTTATATTATCATCAAGCAACTCTCTTTGAGATTTAGCAACTTGTTCTAATTGAGTTTGAACCATACAGGCATTCTTTCCTACACCTCTAACATCATCCAAGATTCTAAATAGCAAGTCACTCAAGCGAGCAATCATATCAGAGTTGTATTTCAATTATTAGGTGACATTTGCATTGATGTGATCTTGCTTTCTAATGTAATTATCAAACTCATAAAGGCATTGGCTAGGATGTTTATTATGAGGATTATCACTATCATTGAATTTCATTAAAGAATTTACCTCTACCACCTTAGGTGGTGGTGGTGTATCAAGCCCATGTATTTCTTCAAGAGGAGGTAAATTTTTGACATCCTCTGCTTTAATACCTTTTTCCTTCATAGATTTCTTTGCCTCTTGCATATCTCCAGGACTAACATATAAAATACCCCTCTTCTTCGGAGTGGGTGTGTTTTAGGAGGAGTCCAATCATCATAATTTTTCAATATGCTATTCAATAATTCTTTAGCTTGCTCAATAGTTCGTTCCCTGAAAATACAACAAGCACAACTATCTAGGAAATCCCTAGAAGCATTGGTTAGTTCATTATAGAAGATATCAAGTATTTCATTTTTCTTAAGAGGATGATCAGGCAAAGCATTTAACAATTGGAGAAGCCTCCCCCAAGCTTGTGGGAGACTCTCTTCTTCAATTTGCACAAAGTTAAATATTTCCTGTAAGGCAACTTGTTTCTATGAGCAGGAAAACATTTTTTGGAGAAGTAATAAATCATATCATGGGGACTATGCACACAACCAGGAGCAAGAGTATTGTGCCAAACTTTAGCATCACCCTTTAATGAGAATGAAAAAAATTGAGAATATAATAATAACGAATCTTCTCATCATGAGCAAAAAGAGTGGCTATGTCATTCAACTTAGTAATATGTGCCACAACAGTTTCAGCTTCATAACAATGGAAAGGATTAGATTCAACCAAAGTAATTAACTCTGGGTCGATAGAGAATTCATAATCCTTATCATCAATAAAGATAGGTGAAGTAGCAAACTTAGGATCACATTTCATTCTAGCATTCAAAGATCTTTCTTTATACTAGCATAATACTTTTTCTATATCATCCCTATCCTTACAAGCAAGAATATCTCTAGTTGCCTCCTCACCCATAACATAACCTTCTGGTACCTTTGCCAATTCATATCTAGGAGAGCTAGTTCTAATAGGTTTTCAGTTTCAAGCTCATCATCAATATCATGTTGTCTTACTCTAACAATTTGTTCATCAAGAAATTCACCTAGTGGAACATTATCATCAAGCAAAGTACTTGCACCATCATGAGTAGCATTTCATAGCAGAAGTAGCATCATCAATAACTTGTGACATATCAGAATTAATAGCATGTGGTGGTGTTGCAACTCTACTTATAACATAAGGTGAATCAAGTGCGGAGCTAGATGGCAGTTCCTTACGTCCCCTCGTCTTAGAGGAAAAAAATCTTAGTCTTAGCATCCTTCAGATTCTTCATAGTGATAATTTGATAATCATCCCAAGTGACTCAACAAATATAGTTATGCTCCTCAGCAACGGCGCCAGAAAAAGGTCTTGATAACCCACGAGTATATGGGATCGCAATAGTTTTCGAGGGTAGAGTATTCAACCCAAATTTATGGATTCGACACAAGGGGAGACAAAGAAATTTGCAAGTATTAGCAGCTGAGTTGTTAATTCAACCACACCTGGAGATAATTATCTGCAACAAAGTGATCAATAGCAAAGTAGTATGATAGTTTTGATAGTAGTAGCAACAGCAATAGTAATAGTAACAGTGATTGCATTAGTTTTGTAACAAGTGCAATAGTAACAATAGCACTAGTAACTTAGCAGAAACAATATGTAGGAAAATCTTAGGCATTGGATCGGCGACTCATTGGATGATATTCATCATGAGAAAGTCATAACCTAGGGTGCTACGGCACTAGCTCCAGTTCATAAATATAATGTAGGCATGTATTTCATAAATAGTCATACGTGCTTATGGAAAGAACTTGCATGACATGTTTTGTCCTACCCTCCCGTGGGAACGGGGTCCTATTGGAAACTAAGGGATATTAAGGCCTCCTTTTAATAGGGAACCAGAACAAAGCATTAGCACACGAAGAATACATGAACTCCTCAAACTACGGTCATCACCGGAAGTGGTCCCGACTATTGTCACTTCGGGGTTGCCGGATCATAACACATAGTAGGTGACTATAACTTGCAAGATAAGATCTGGAACATAGATATAATGGTGATAACATAAGCGGTTCAGATATGAAATCATGGCACCGGGGCCCAAAGTGACAAGCATTATGAAGGAAATATGCCCTAGAGGCAATAATAAAGTTATTATTTATTTCCTTATATCATGATAAATGTTTATTATTCATACTAGAATTGTATTAACCGGAAACATAATACATATGTGAATACATAGACAAACATAATGTCACTAGTATGCCTCTACTTGACTAGCTCATTAATCAAAGATGGTTATGTTTCCTAACCATAGACATGAGTTGTCATTTGATTAACGGGATCACATCATTAGGAGAATGATGTGATTGACTTGACCCATTCCATTAGCTTAGCACTTGATCGTTTAGTATGTTGCTATTGCTTTCTTCATGACTTATACATGTTCCTACAACTATGAGATTATGCAACTCCCGTTTACCAGAGGAACACTTTGTGTGCTACTAAATGTCACAATGTAATTGGGTGATTATAAAGGAGCTCTATAGGTGTCCCCAAAGGTACATGTTGAGTTGGCGTATTTCAAGATTAGGTTTTGTCACTCCGATTGTTGGAGAGGTATCTCTGGGCCCTCTCGGTAATGCACATCACTATAAGCCTTGCAAGCAATGTAGCTAATGAGTTAGTTACAGAATGATGCATTACATAACGAGTAAAGAGACTTGCCGGTAACGAGAAAGAACTAGGTATTGAGATACCGACGATCGAATCTCGGGCAAGTAACATACCGATGACAAAGGGAACAACGTAAGTTGTTATGCGGTTTGACCGATAAAGATCTTCGTAGAATATGTAGGAGCCAATATGAGCATCCAGGTTCCGCTATTGGTTATTGACCGGAGACTTGTCTCGGTCATGTCTACATAGTTCTCGAACCCGTAGGGTCCGCACGCTTAAAGTTAGATGATAGTTATATTATGAGTTCATGTGTTTTGATGTACCGAAGATAGTTCAGAGTCCCGGATGTGATCACGGACATGACGAGGAGTCTCGAAATGGTCGAGACATGAAGATTGATATATTGGACGACTATATTCAGACACCGGAATGGTTCCGGGGGTTATCGGATATATACCGGAGTACCAGGGGGTTACCGGAACCCC
>NC_041391.1:331309038-331310803 GCF_002162155.2 Triticum dicoccoides | reverse complement strand
AGGGGCGGCTAGGGCAGGCCGCACGCCCCCTCCCCCTCTAGTCCGAATAGGACAAGGTGGGGGGCGGTGCCCCCCTTTCCTTCCTCCCCTCTCTCCCTTCCTTCCCCCTCTCCTACTTGGACAAGGAAAGGAGGGAGTCCTACTCCCAGTGGGAGTAGGACTCCTCTTGGCACGCCCCTCCTGGCTGGCCGCCCCTCCCACCTTGCTCCTTTATATACGGGGGCATGGGGGCACCTCTAGACATAACAACAATTGATCCTTGAGATCAATTAGCCGTGTGCGGTTCCCCCCTCCACTCTATCCCACCTCGATAATATCGTAGCGATGCTTAGGCGAAGCCATGCGTCGGTAGTGTTGGGGAACGTTGCAGAAAATTAAAATTTTTCCTACGGTTTCACCAAGATCCATCTATGAGTTCATCTAAGCAACGAGTCAAGGGAGAGAGTTTGCATCTACATACCACTTGTAGATCGCGTGCGGAAGCTAGCAAGGTGATGATGGAGTCGTACTCGACGTGATTCGAATCACCGATGACCAAGTGCTGAACGGACAACACCTCCGCGTTCAACACACGTACGGGAAGGGAGACGTCTCCTCCTTCTTGATCCAGCAAGGGGGAAGGAGAGGTTGAGGAAGACAGCTCCACCGGTAGCACGACGGCATGGTGATGGTGGAGAAGCAGTACTTCGACAGGGCTTCGCCAAGCACACAACGGAGGAGGAGAGGTGTTGGGGAGGGGAGGGCTGCGCCTTGGAGGGTGGTGCGTCTGCCCTCCCCTCACCCCTCTATTTATAGGGAGAAGGGAGAAGGGGGCCGGCCCCTCTAGAACCCATCTAGAGGGGGGCGGCGGCCAAGGGGAGAGGGGGAGAGGGTGGCTTGCCCCCCAAGCCAAGGGGGGGCGCCCCCTCTAGGGTTCCCCCCTCAACCCTAGGCGCAAGGGCCCAAGGGAGGGGGTGCACCCAGCCCACCAGGGGCTGGCTCCCTGCCCCACGCAGCCCATGTGGCCCCCCGGGAGGGATGGCCCCTCCCGGTGGACCCCCGGAACCCTTCCGGTGGCCCCGGTACACTACCGGTATGACCTCGAAACTTCCCGTTGCCCGTTTGACAACTTCCCATATATAAATCTTTACCTCCGGACCCTTCCGGAGCTCCTCGTGACGTCCGGGATCCCATCCGAGACTCCGAACAACATTCGGTAGTCACATACTAGTCTTCCTAATAACCCTAGCGTCACCGAACCTTAAGTGTGTAGACCCTACGGGTTCGGGAGACATGCAGACATGACCGAGACGCTCTCAGGTCAATAACCAACAGCGGGATCTGGATACCCATGATGTCTCCCACATGCTCCTCGATGTTGTCATCGGATGAACCACGATGTCGAGGATTCGATCAAACCCTGTATACAATTCCCTTTGTCAATCGGTACGTTACTTGCCCGAGACTCGATCGTCGGTATCCCAATACCTTGTTCAGTCTCGTTACCGGCAAGTCACTTTACTCGTACCGTAATGCATGATCCCGTGTCCAACACCTTGGTCACATTGAGCTCATTATGATGATGCATTACCGAGTGGGCCCAGAGATACCTCTCCGTCATACGGAGTGACAAATCCCAGTCTCGATCCGTGTCAACCCAACAGATACTTTCGGAGATACCTGTAATGCACCTTTATAGTCACCCAGTTACGTTGTGACGTTTGATACACCCAAGGCACTCTTACGGTATCCGGGAGTTACACGATCTCATGGTCGAAGGAAGAGA
>NC_041391.1:331285535-331308442 GCF_002162155.2 Triticum dicoccoides | reverse complement strand
TGAAATATAATAATACTTTTATTATTGCCTCTAGGGCATATTTCCAACAGTCTCCCACTTGCACTAGAGTCACCAATCTAGTTACATTGTGATGAATCGAACACCCATAGAGTTCTGGTGTTGATCATGTTTTGCACGCGAGAGAGGTTTAGTCAGCGGATCTGCGACATTCAGATCCGTGTGCAGTTTGCAAATCTCTATGTCTCCATCTTGAACATTTTCACGGATGGAGTTGAAACGACGCTTGATGTGCCTGGTCTTCTTGTGAAACCTGGGCTCCTTGGCGAGGGCAATAGCTCCAGTGTTGTCACAGAAGAGTTTGATCGGCCCCGACGCATTGGGTATGACTCCTAGGTCGGTGATGAACTCCTTCACCCAAATCGCTTCATGCGCTGCCTCCGAGGCTGCCATGTACTCCGCTTCACACGTAGATCCCGCCACGACGCTCTGCTTGCAGCTGCACCAGCTTACTGCTCCACCATTCAACATATACACGTATCCGGTTTGTGACTTAGAGTCATCCAGATCTGAGTCGAAGCTAGCGTCGACGTAACCCTTTACGACGAGCTCTTCGTCTCCTCCATAAACGAGAAACATGTCCTTTGTCCTTTTCAGGTACTTCAGGATATTCTTGACCGCTGTCCAGTGTTCCTTGCCGGGATTACTTTGATATCTTGCTACCAAACTTACGGCAAGGTTTACATCGGGTCTGGTACACAGCATGGCATACATAATAGATCCTAAGGGTGAAGCATAGGGGATGACACTCATCTCTTCTTTATCTTTTGCCGTGGTCGGTGACTGAGCCGAGCTCAGTCTCACACCTTGTAACATAGGCAAGAACCCCTTCTTGGACTGATCCATTTTGAACCTCTTCAAAATCTTATCAAGGTATGTGCTTTGTGAAAGACCTATGAGGCGTCTCGATCTATCTCTATAGATCTTGATGCCTAATATGTAAGCAGCTTCTCCAAGGTCCTTCATTGAAAAACACTTATTCAAGTAGGCCTTAATGCTGTCCAGAAATTCTATATTATCTCCCATCAAGAGTATGTCATCTATAATATGAGAAATGCTACAGAGCTCCCACTCACTTTCTTGTAAACGCAGGCTTCTCCATAAGTCTGCATAAACCCAAACGCTTTGATCATCTCATCAAAGCGAATGTTCCAACTCCGAGATGCTTGCACCAGTCCATAAATGGATCGCTGGAGCTTGCATACTTTGTTAGTGTTCCGAGGATCGACAAAACCTTCCGGCTGCATCATATACAACTCTTCCTTAAGATGTCCGTTAAGGAATGCCGTTTTGACGTCCATCTGCCATATCTCATAATCATAGTATGCGGCAATTGCTAACATGATTCGGACGGACTTCAGCTTCACTACGGGAGAGAAAGTCTCGTCGTAGTCAATCCCTTGAACTTGTCGATAACCCTTAGCGACAAGTCGAGCCTTATAAATGGTTACATTACCATCCGCGTCCGTCTTCTTCTTAAAAATCCATTTGTTTTCTATCGCTCGCCGATCATCGGGCAAGTCTGTCAAAGTCTATACTTTGTTTTCATACATGGATTCTATCTCGGATTTCATGGCTTCAAGCCATTTGTTGGAATCCGGGCCCGCCATCGCTTCTTCATAGTTCGAAGGTTCATTGTTGTCTAACAACATGATTTCCAGGACAGGGTTGCCGTACCACTCTGGTGCGGAACGTGTCCTTGTGGACCTACGAAGTTCAGTAGTAACTTGATCCGAAGTACCTTGATCATCATCATTGTTTTCCTCTTCAGTTGGTGTGGGCATCACAGGAACGGTTCCTGCGCTGCGCCACTTTCCCGCTCAAGAGGTAGTACTTCATCGAGTTCTACTTTCCTCCCACTTACTTCTTTCGAGAGAAACTCTTTTTCCAAAAAGCATCCGTTCTTGGCAACAAAGATCTTGCCTTCGGATCTTAAGTAGAAGGTATACCCGACAGTTTCCTTAGGGTATCCTATGAATACGCATTTTTCCGACTTGGGTTCGAGCTTTTCAGGTTGAAGTTTCTTGACATAAGCATCGCATCCCCAAACTTTTAGAAACGACAGCTTAGGTTTCTTTCCAAACCATAATTCATACGGTGTCGTCTCAACGGATTTAGACAGTGCCCTATTTAAAGTGAATGTAGCTGTCTCTAGAGTGTATCCCCAAAGTGATAGCGGTAAATCGGTAAGAGACATCATAGACCGCACCATATCCAATAGAGTGCGATTACGACGTTCGGACACACCGTTTCGCTGAGGTGTTCCAGGCGGCGTGAGTTGTGAAACGATTCCACATTTCCTTAAGTGTGTACCAAATTCGTGACTTAAGTATTCTCCTCCACGATCTGATCGTAAGAATTTTATCTTTCGGTCACGTTGATTCTCTACCTCATTCTGAAATTCCTTGAACTTTTCAAAGGTCTCAGACTTGTGTTTCATTATGTAGACATACCCATATCTACTCAAGTCATCAGTGACAGTGAGAACATAACGATATCCTCCGCGAGCCTCAACGCTCATTGGACCGCACACATCGGTATGTATGATTTCCAATAAGTTGGTTGCTCGCTCCATTGTTCCGGAGAACGGAGTCTTGGTCATTTTGCCCAAGAGGCATGGTTCGCACGTGTCAAACGATTCATAATCAAGAGACTCTAAAAGTCCATCGGCATGGAGCTTCTTCATGCGCTTGACACCAATGTGACCAAGGCGGCAGTGCCACAAGTATGTGGGACTATCGTTATCAACTTTAAATCTTTTGGCATCTACACTATGAACATGTGTAATATTACGCTCGAGAT
Organism: Triticum dicoccoides; assembly: GCF_002162155.2. Taxonomy (NCBI): domain Eukaryota; kingdom Viridiplantae; phylum Streptophyta; class Magnoliopsida; order Poales; family Poaceae; genus Triticum; species Triticum dicoccoides. Next base: position 331,305,622 of record NC_041391.1, on the reverse strand, counting down.
TCATTAAGAATAAACCATTGACCATCGGAGCATGACCATAAAACATATCTCTCATATAAATCGAACAACCATTATTCTCAGACTTAAATGAGTAGCCATCTCGAATTAAACGAGATCCAGATACAATGTTCATGCTCAAACTTGGCACTAAATAACAATTATTAAGGTTCAAAACTAATCCCGTAGGTAAATGTAGAGGCAGCGTGCCGACGGCGATCAAATCGACTCTGGAACCATTCCCGACGCGCATCGTCACCTCGTCCTTCGCCAGTCTCCGTTTATTCCGCAGCTCCTGCTGTGAGTTACAAATATGAGCAACGGCACCGGTATCAAATACCCAGGAGTTACTACGAGTACTGGTAAGGTACACATCAATCACATGTATATCAAATATACCTTTGGTGTTGCCGGCCTTCTTATCCGCTAAGTATTTGGGGCAGTTCCGCTTCCAGTGACCCTTCCCCTTGCAATAAAAGCACTCAGTCTCAGGCTTGGGTCCATTCTTTGACTTCTTCCCGGTAACTGGCTTACCAGGCGCGGCAACCTCCTTGCCGTCATTCTTGAAGTTCTTCTTACCCTTGCCCTTCTTGAACTTAGTGGTCTTATTGACCATCAACACTTGATGTTCTTTCTTGATTTCAGCCTCTGCTGACTTCAGCATCGAGAACACTTCAGGAATGGTCTTTTCCATCCCCTGCATGTTGTAGTTCATCACAAAGCTCTTGTAGCTTGGTGGGAGCGACTGGAGGATTCTGTCAATGACCGCCTACTGGGAGGTTAATGTTCAGCTGGGTCATACGGTTGTGCAACCCAGACATCTTCAGGATGTGCTCACTGACAGAACTGTTTTCCTCCATCTTACAACTATAGAACTTGTCGGAGACATCATATCTCTCGACCCGGGCATGAGCTTGAAAAACTAGTTTCAGCTCTTCGAACATCTCATATGCTCCGTGGTGCTCAAAACGCTTTTGGAGCCCCGGTTCTAAGCTGTAAAGCATGCCGCACTGAACGAGGGAGTAATCATCAGCACGAGACTGCCAAGCATTCATAATGTCTTGGTTCTCTGGGACGGGAGCGTCACCTAGCGGTCCTTCTAGGACATATTGTTTCCTAGCAGCTATGAGGATGATCCTCAGGTTCCGGACCCAGTCCGTATAGTTGCTGCCATCATCTTTCAACTTGGTTTTCTCTAGGAACGCGTTGAAGTTCATGTTGACATTAGCGTTGGCCATTGATCTACAAGACATATTTGCAAAGGTTTTAGACTAAGTTCATGATAATAAAGTTCTAATCAAATTATGAACTCCCACTTAGATTAGACATCCCTCTAGTCATCTAAGTGTTACACGATCCGAGTCGACTAGCCCGTGTCCGATCATCACGTGAGACGGACTAGTCATCGTCGGTGAACATTCTCATGTTGATCGTATCTTCCATACGATTCGTGTTCGACCTTTCGGTCTCCGTGTTCCGAGGCCATGTCTGCACATGCTAGGCTCGTCAAGTTAACCCTAAGTGTTTTCGCTGTGTAAAACTGTCTTACACCCGTTGTATGTGAACGTAAGAATCCATCACACCCGATCATCACGTGGTGCTTAGAAGCGACGAACTGTAGCAACGGTGCACAGTTAGGGGAGAACACTTCTTGAATTTTTTTTTGTAAGGGATCATCTTATTTACTACCGTCGTCCTAAGTAAACAAGATGCATAAACATAATAAACATCACATGCAATTATATAGTTGTGACATGATATGGCCAATATCATATAGCTCCATTGATCTTCATCTTCGGGGCTCCATGATCATCTTGTCACCGGCTTGACACCATGATCTCCATCATCATGATCTCCATCATCATGTCTTCATGAAGTTGTCACGCCAACGACTACTTCTACTTCTATGACTAACGTTTAGCAATAAAGTAAAGTAGTTTACATGGCGTTATTCAATGACACGCAGGTCATACAAAAAATAAAGACAACTCCTATGGCTCCTGCCGGTTGTCATACTCATCGACATGCAAGTCGTGAATCCTATTACAAAGAACATGATCTCATACATCACAATTCATCATTCATCACAACTTCTGGCCATATCACATCACATGATCAATCGCTGCAAAAACAAGTTAGACGTCCTCTAATTGTTGTTGCATCTTTTACGTGGCTGCAATTGGGTTCTAGCAAGAACGTTTTCTTACCTACGAATCACCACAACGTGATTTTTTGTCAACTTCTATTTACCCTTCATAAGGGCCCTGTTCATTGATTCCGCTCCAACTAAAGTGGGAGAGACAGACACCCGCCAGCCACCTTATGCAACTAGTGCATGTCAGTCGGTGGAACCGGTCTCACATAAGCGTACGTGTAAGGTTGGTCCGGACCGCTTCATCCCACAATACCGTTGAGCAAGAAAAGACTAGTAGAGGCAAGTAAGATGACAAAATCCACGCCCACAACAAAATTGTGTTCTACTCGTGCAAAGAGAACTACGCATAGACCTAGCTCATGATGCCACTGTTGGGGAACGTTGCAGAAAATTAAAATTTTTCCTACGGTTTCACCAAGATCCATCTATGAGTTCATCTAAGCAACGAGTCAAGGGAGAGAGTTTGCATCTACATACCACTTGTAGATCGCGTGCGGAAGCTTGCAAGGTGATGATGGAGTCGTACTCGACGTGATTCGAATCACCGATGACCAAGTGCTGAACGGACAGCACCTCCGCGTTCAACACACGTACGGGACGGGAGACGTCTCCTCCTTCTTGATCCAGCAAGGGGGAAGGAGAGGTTGAGGAAGACAGCTCCACCGGCAGCACGACGGCGTGGTGATGGTGGAGAAGCAGTACTCCGACAGGGCTTCGCCAAGCACACAACGGAGGAGGAGAGGTGTTGGGGAGGGGAGGGCTGCGCCTTGGAGGGTGGTGCGGCTGCCCTCCCCTCACCCCTCTATTTATAGGGAGAAGGGAGAAGGGGGCCGGCCCCTCTAGAACCCATCTAGAGGGGGGCGGCGGCCAAGGGGAGAGGGGGAGAGGGTGGCTTGCCCCCCAAGCCAAGGGGGGGCGCCCCCTCTAGGGTTCCCCCCTCAACCCTAGGCGCAAGGGCCCAAGGGAGGGGGTGCGCCCAGCCCACCAGGGGCTGGCTCCCTGCCCCACGCAGCCCATGTGGCCCCCCGGGAGGGATGGCCCCTCCCGGTGGACCCTTGGAACCCTTCCGGTGGCCCCGGTACACTACCGGTATGACCCCGAAACTTCCCGTTGCCCGTTTGACAACTTCCCATATATAAATCTTTACCTCCGGACCCTTCCGGAGCTCCTCGTGACGTCCGGGATCCCATCCGGGACTCCGAACAACATTCGGTAGTCACATACTAGTCTTCCTAATAACCCTAGCGTCACCGAACCTTAAGTGTGTAGACCCTACGGGTTCGGGAGACATGCAGACATGACCGAGACGCTCTCAGGTCAATAACCAACAGCGGGATCTGGATACCCATGATGGCTCCCACATGCTCCTCGATGTTGTCATCAGATGAACCACGATGTCGAGGATTCGATCAAACCCTGTATACAATTCCCTTTGTCAATCGGTACGTTACTTGCCCGAGACTCGATCGTCGGTATCCCAATACCTTGTTCAGTCTCGTTACCGGCAAGTCACTTTACTCGTACCGTAATGCATGATCCCGTGTCCAACACCTTGGTCACATTGAGCTCATTATGATGATGCATTACCGAGTGGGCCCAGAGATACCTCTCCGTCATACGGAGTGACAAATCCCAGTCTCGATCCGTGTCAACCCAACAGATACTTTCGGAGATACCTGTAATGCACCTTTATAGTCACCCAGTTACGTTGTGACGTTTGATACACCCAAGGCACTCTTACGGTATCCGGGAGTTACACGATCTCATGGTCGAAGGAAGAGATACTTGACATTGGCAAAGCTCTAGCAAAACGAACTGCACAATCTTTTATGCTATGCTTAGGATTGGGTCTTGTCCATCACATCATTCTCCTAATGATGTGATCCCGTTATCAACGACATCCAATGTCCATAGTCAGGAAACCATGAATATCTGTTGATCACAACGAGCTAGTCAACTAGAGGCTCACCAGGGACATATTGTGGTCTAAGTATTCACACGTGTATTACGATTTCCGGATAATACAGTTATAGCATGAATAAAAGACATCTATCATGAACATTGAAATATAATAATACTTTTATTATTGCCTCTAGGGCATATTTCCAACAGGTAGAACATCATCATCGTCACCACGCTGTCGTGCTGACGGAACTCTCCCTCGACACTCGGCTAGATTGGAGTTCGAGCGATGTCATCGAGCTGGACGTGTGCAAGAACTCGGAGGTGTCGTGCTTTCGGTGCTTGATTGGTCGGGTCGTGAAGACGTATGACTACATCAACCGCGTTGTGCTAATTCTTCCGCTTACGGTCTACGAGGGTACGTGGACAACACTCTCCTCTCTCGTTGCTATGCATCACCATGATCTTGCGTGTGCGTAGTAATTTTTTTGAAATTACTATGTTTTCCAACAGTGGCATCCGAGCCTGGTTTTATGCGTAGATGTTATATGCACGAGTAGAACACAAGTGAGTTGTGGGCGATACAAGTCATACTGCTTACTAGCATGTCATACTTTGGTTCGGCGGTATTGTTGGATGAAGCGGCCCGGACCGACATTACGCGTATGCTTACGCGAGACTGGTTCTACCGACGTGCTTTGCACACAGGTGGCTGGCGGGTGTCAGTTTCTCCAGCTTTAGTTGAACCGAGTACGGCTACGCCTGGTCCTTGAGATTGTTAAAACAACACTAACTTGACGAACTATCGTTGTGGTTTTGATGCGTAGGTAAGAACGGTTCTTGCTCAGCCCGTAGCAGCCACGTAAAAGTTGCAACAACAAAGTAGAAGATGTCTAACTTGTTTTTGCAGGGCATGTTGTGATGTGATATGTTCAAGACGTGATGCTATATTTTATTGTGTGAGATGATCATGTTTTGTAACCGAGTTATCGGCAACTAGCAGGAGCCATATGGTTGTCGCTTTATTGTATGCAATGCAATCGCCCTGTAATTGCTTTAATTTATCACTAAGCGGTAGCGATAGTCGTAGAAGCAATAGGTGGAGAAATGACAATGATGCTACGATGAAGATCAAGGTGTCACGCCGGTGACGATGGTGATCATGACGGTGCTTCGGAGATGGAGATCACAAGCACAAGATGATGATGGCCATATCATATCACTTATATTGATTGCATGTGATGTTTATCCTTTATGCATCTTATTTTGCTTTGTTTGATGGTAGCATTATAAGATGATCTCTCACTAAATTTCAAGGTATAAGTGTTCTCCCTGAGTATGCACCGTTGCGAAAGTTCTTTGTGCTGAGACACCACGTGATGATCGGGTGTGATAGGCTCTACGTTCAAATACAACAGGTGCAAAACAGTTGCACACGCAGAATACTCAGGTTAAACTTGACGAGCCTAGCATATACAGATATGGCCTCGGAACACTAAGACTGAAAGGTCGAGCGTGAATCATATAGTAGATATGATCAACATAGTGATGTTCACCATTGAAAACTACTCCATCTCATGTGATGATCTGACATGGTTTAGTTGATTTGGATCACGTGATCACTTAGATGATTAGAGGGATGTCTGTCTAAGTGGGAGTTCTTTAGTAATATGATTAATTGAACTTAAATTTATCATGAACTTAGTACCTAATAGTATTTTGCTTGTCTATGTTTGTCGAGGATAGATGGCTCGTGTTGTTGTTCCGTTAAATTTTAATGCGTTCCTTGAGAAAGCTAAGGTGAAACATGATGGTAGCAATTACACGGACTGGGTCCGTAACTTGAGGATTATCCTCATTAATGCACCGAAGAATTACGTCCTAGAAGCACCGCTGGGTGCCAGGCCTGCTGCAGATGCAACTGACGATGTTAAGAACGTCTGGCAGAGCAAAGCTGATGACTACTCGATAGTTCAGTGTGCCATGCTTTACAGCTTAGAACCGGGACTTCAACGACGTTTTGAACGTCATGGAGCATATGAGATTTCTAGGAGTTGAAGTTAATATTTCAAGCAAATGCCCGGATTGAGAGATATGAAGTCTCCAATAAGTTCTATAGCTGCAAGATGGAAGAGAATAGTTCTGTTAGTGAACATATACTCAAAATGTCTGGGTATAATAATCACTTGATTCAACTGGGAGTTAATCTTCCTGATGATAGTGTCATTGACAGAATTCTTCAATCACTGCCACCAAGCTACAAGAGCTTCGTGATGAACTATAATATGCAAGGGATGGACAAGACTATTCTCGAGCTCTTCGCAATGCTAAAGGCTGCGGAGGTAGAAATCAAAAAGGAGCATCAAGTGTTGATGGTCAATAAGACCACCAGTTTCAATAAAAAGGGTAAAGGGAAGAAGAAGGGGAACTTCAAGAAGAACGGCAAACAAGTTGCTGCTCAAGAGAAGAAACCCAAATCTGGACCTAAGCCTGAGACTGAGTGCTTCTACTGCAAGCAAACTGGTCATTGGAAGCGGAACTGCCCCAAGTATTTGGCGGATAAGACGGATGGCAAGGTGAACAAAGGTATATGTTATATACATGTTATTGATGTGTACCTTACTAATGCTCGCAGTAGCACCTGGGTATTTGATACTGGTTCTGTTGCTAATATTTGCAACTCGAAACAGGGACTACGGATTAAGCGAAGATTGGCTAAGGACGAGGTGACGATGCGCGTGGGAAATGGTTCCAAAGTCGATGTGATCGCGATCGGCACGCTACCTCTACGTCTACCTTCGGGATTAGTTTTAGACCTGAATAATTGTTACTTGGTGCCAGCGTTGAGCATGAACATTATATCTGGATCTTGTTTGATGCGAGACGGTTATTCATTTAAATCAGAGAATAATGGTTGTTCTATTTATATGAGTAATATCTTTTATGGTCATGCACCCTTGAAGAGTGGTCTATTTTTATTAAATCTCGATAGTAGTGATACACATATTCATAATGTTGAAGCCAAAAGATGCAGAGTTGATAATGATAGTGCAACTTATTTGTGGCACTGCCGTTTGGGTCATATTGGTGTAAAGCGCATGAAGAAACTCCATACTGATGGACTTCTGGAATCACTTGATTATGAATCACTTGGTACTTGCGAACCATGCCTCATGGGCAAGATGACTAAAGCGCCGTTCTCCGGAACTATGGAGCGAGCAACAGATTTGTTGGAAATCATACATACTGATGTATGTGGTCCAATGAACATTGAGGCTCGCGGCGGGTATTGTTATTTTCTCACCTTCACAGATGATTTAAGCAGATATGAGTATATCTACTTAATGAAACACAAGTCTGAAACATTTGAAAAGTTCAAAGAATTTCAGAGTGAAGTGGAAAATCATCGTAACAAGAAAATAAAGTTTCTACGATCTGATCGTGGAGGAGAATATTTGAGTTACGAGTTTGGTTTACATTTGAAACAATGCGGAATACTTTCGCAACTCACGCCACCCGGAACACCACAACGTAATGGTGTGTCCGAACGTCGTAATCGTACTTTACTAGATATGGTGCGATCTATGATGTCTCTTACTGATTTACCACTATCGTTTTGGGGTTATGCTTTAGAGACGGCCGCATTCACGTTAAATAGGGCACCATCAAAATCCGTTGAGACGATGCCTTATGAACTGTGGTTTGGCAAGAAACCAAAGTTTTCGTTTCTTAAAGTTTGGGGCTGCAGTGCTTATGTGAAGAAACTTCAACCAGATAAACTGGAACCCAAATCGAAGAAATGTGTCTTCATAGGATACCCAAAAGAGACTATTGGGTACACCTTCTATCACAGATCTGAAGGCAAGACTTTTGTTGCTAAATTCGGATCCTTTCTAGAGAAGGAGTTTCTCTCGAAAGAAGTGAGTGGGAGGAAAGTAGAACTTGATGAGGTAACAGTACCTGCTCCCTTATTGGAAAATAGTTCATCACAGAAACCGGTTCCTGTGACGACTACACCAATCAGTGAGGAAGCTAATGATATTGATCATGAAACTTCAGATCAAGTTACTACCAAACCTCGTAGGTCAAGCAGAGTAAGATCTGCTCCAGAGTGGTACAGTAATCCTATTTTGGAAGTCATGTTACTTGACCATGGCGAACCTACAAACTATGAGGAAGCGATGATGAGCCCAGATTCCGCAAAATGGCTTGAGGCCATGAAATCTGAGATGGGATCCATGTATGAGAACAAAGTATGGACTTTGGTTGACTTGCCCGATGATCAGCAAGCCATCGAGAATAAATGTATCTTCAAGAAGAAGACTGACACTGATGGTAATGTAACTGTCTACAAAGCTCGACTTGTTGCGAAAGGTTTTTGACAAGTTCAAGGAGTTGACTATGATGAGACTTTCTCACCCGTAGTGATTCTTAAGTCTGTCTAAATCATGTTAGCAATTGCCGCATTTTATGATTATGAAATATGGCAAATGGATGTCAAAACTGCACTCCTGAATGGATTTCTGGAAGAAGAGTTGTATATGATACAATCAGAAGGTTTTGTCGATCCAAAAGGTGCTAACAAAGTGTGCAAGCTCCAGCAATCCATTTATGGACTGGTGCAAGCCTCTCGGAGTTGGAATAAACGCTTTGATAGTGTGATCAAAGCATATGGTTTTATACAGACTTTTGGAGAAGCCTGTATTTACGAGAAAGTGAGTGGGAGCTCTGTAGCATTTCTGATATTATATGTAGATGACATATTGTTAATCGGAAATGATATAGAATTTCTGGATAGCATAAAAGGATACTTGAATAAAAGTTTTTCGATGAAAGACCTCGGTGAAGCTGCTTACATATTAGGCATCAAGATCTATAGAGATAGATCAAGATGCTTAATTGGACTTTCAAAAAGCACATACCTTGATAAAGTTTTGAAAAAGTTCAAAATGGATCAAGCAAAGAAAGGGTTCTTACCTGTATTACAAGGTGTGAAGTTGAGTCAGACTCAATGCCCGACCACGGCAGAACATAGAGAGAAAATGAAAGATGTTCCCTATGCTTCAGCCATAGGCTCTATCATGTATGCAATGCTGTGTACCAGACCTGATGTATGCTTAGCAATAAGTTTAGCAGGGAGGTACCAAAGTAATCCAGGAGTGGATCACGGGACAGCGGTCAAGAATATCCTGAAATACCTGAAAAGGACTAAGGATATGTTTCTCGTTTATGGAGGTGACAAAGAGCTAGTCGTAAATGGTTACGTCGATGCAAGCTTTGACACTGATCCAGATGATTCTAAATCGCAAACCGGATATGTGTTTATATTGAACGGTGGAGCTGTCAGTTGGTGCAGTTCTAAACAAAGCGTCGTGGCGGGATCTACATGTGAAGCGGAGTACATAGCTGCTTCAGAAGCAGCAATTGAAGGAGTCTGGATGAAGGAGTTCACGTCTGATCTAGTGTCATACCTAGTGCATCGGGACCAATGAAGATCTTCTGTGACAATACTGGTGCAATTGCCTTGGCAAAGGAATCCAGATTTCACAAGAGGACCAAGCACATCAAGAGATGCTTCAATTCCATCCAGGACCAAGTCCAGGTGGGAGACATAGAGATTTGCAAGATACATACGGATCTGAATGTTGCAGACCCATTGACTAAGCCTCTTCCACGAGGAAAACATGATCAACACCAAGGCTCCATGGGTGTTAGAATCATTACTGTGTAATCTAGATTATTGACTCTAGTGCAAGTGGGAGACTGAAGGAAATATGCCCTAGAGGCAATAATAAAGTTATTATTTATTCCCTTATTTCATGGTAAATGTTTATTATTCATGCTAGAATTGTATTAACCGGAAACATAATACATGTGTGAATACATAGACAAACATAATGTCACTAGTATGCCTCTACTTGACTAGCTCATTAATCAAAGATGGTTATGTTTCCTAACCATAGACATGAGTTGTCATTTGATTAACGGGATCACATCATTAGGAGAATGATGTGATTGACTTGACCCATTCCATTAGCTTAGCACTTAATCATTTAGTATGTTGCTATTGCTTTCTTCATGACTTATACATGTTCCTACAACTATGAGATTATGCAACTCGCGTTTAACAGAGGAACACTTTGTGTGCTACCAAACGTCACAACGTAACTGGGTGATTATAAAGGAGCTCTACAGGTGTCTCCAAAGGTACATGTTGAGTTGGCGTATTTTGAGATTAGGTTTTGTCACTCCGATTGTTGGAGAGGTATCTCTGGGCCCTCTCGGTAATGCACATCACTATAAGCCTTGCAAGCAATGTAGCTAATGAGTTAGTTACGGAATGATGCATTACATAACGAGTAAAGAGACTTGCCGGTAACGATATTGAACTAGGTATTGAGATACCGACGATCGAATCTCGGGCAAGGAACATACCGATGACAAAGGGAACAACGTATGTTGTTATGCGGTTTGACCGATAAAGATCTTCGTAGAATATGTAGGAGCCAATATGAGCATCCAGGTTCCGCTATTGGTTATTGACCGGAGACTTGTCTCGGTCATGTCTACATAGTTCTCGAACCCGTAGGGTCCGCACACTTAAAGTTAGATGATAGTTATATTATGAGTTCATGTGTTTTGATGTACCAAAGATAGTTCGGAGTCCCGAATGTGATCACGGACATGACGAGGAGTCTCGAAATGGTCGAGACATGAAGATTGATATATTGGACGACTTTATTCGGACACCGGAATGGTTCCGGGGGTTATCAGATATATACCGGAGTACCGGGGGGTTACCGGAACCCCCCGGGGGGTTAATGGGCCTCATGGGCCCAAATTGGAGAAGAGGAGGGGCGGACAGGGCAGGCCGCGCGCCCCCTCCCCCTCTAGTCTGAATAGGACAAGGAGAGGGGGCGGTGCCCCCCTTTCCTTCCTCCCCTCTCTCCCTACCTTCCCCCTCTCCTACTTGGACAAGGAAAGGAGGGAGTCCTACTCCCGGTGGGAGTAGGACTCCTCCTGGCCGGCCGCCCCCTCCTCCCTTGCTCCTTTATATACGGGGGCAGGGGGCACCACTAGACATGACAACAATTGATCCTTGAGATCTATTAGCCGTGTGCGGTGCCCCCCTCCACTATATTCCACCTCGATAATATCGTAGTGGTGCTTAGGCAAAGCCATGCGTCGGTAGAACATCATCATCATCCCCACGCCGTCGTGCTGACGGAACTCTCCCTCGACACTCAGCTGGATCGGAGTTCGAGGGACGTCATTGAGCTGAACGTGTGCAAGAACTCGGAGGTGCCGTGCTTTTGGTGCTTGATCGGTCGGGCCGTGAAGACGTACGACTACATCAGCCGCGTCGTGCTAACGCTTCCGCTTACGGTCTATGTGGGTACGTGGACAACACTCTCCTCTCTCATTGCTATGCATCACCATGATCTTGCGTGTGCGTAGGAAATTTTTTGTAATTATTATGTTTTCCAACACATTAAGCATGGCAAAGTCATAGCAACATCAATCTTAGAACATAGTGGATACTAGGGATCAAGCCCTAACAAAACTAACTCAATTACAAGATGAATCTCATCCAACTCCTCACCGACTAGCAAGCCTACGAAGGAATTACTCACTCCCGGTGGGGAGCATCATGGAATTGGCGATGGAGAACGGTTGGTGAAGACGAAGATCGAAGATCCCCCTCTCTGGAGCCCCAAACAGACTCCAGATCTGGCCTCCCGGTGAAGAACAGGAGACGGCAGCGGCTCCATCTCTTGAAACACGATAATTCTTTCTCCCCTATTCTTTCTGGAAAAATAGGATTTTATAGCGTCGGTTTCAGGGTCTTCAGGGCCACAAGGTGGGGACAACCCACCTGGGAGCACCAGGATGGGGTGGCGTGCCCTGGTGGGTTGTGCCCATCCAGGTGCCCCCTCTGGTGGTTCTTGGCTCCAGAAATTATCTTTTATTGTATAAAAAATCCTCGCAAACTTTCGTTCCATTCCGAGAACTTTTATTTCTGCACAAAAACAACACCATGGTAGTTCTACTGAAGTCAGCGTCAGGCCGGGTTAGTTTCATTCAAATCATGCAAATTATAGTCCAAAACAAGAGGACAAGCGTTAGGAAAAGTAGATACGACGTAGACGTATCATGGTGGTACTCTATGGTGGACATGGTGTTGTGTCAACAAGAAGTGGGTTACTATCTGCTGGAGTTGGGGTTAGATGGGGTGTAGTTGGTTCTCTCTCCACCGGTGTAAGTGTAAAATCTGGAAGAGTCTCAATTATGTGTGGTGGGGCTACTTCGTGGGCTAGTACAATGGTTCTATCTGCATTGATGGGTAGCATTGTCTTTTGTGAAGAACGGGTTTTTACTCCCTTAGATACTGCTATCACCCCCTCCAATTCAAATGGCTGATAAACAAGAAAATAAATTGAATGTACAGACATTGTATGATAGACAAATGTGGCCATTCACATATATGTTGTCTAACCAAATAGGACATCATGACACAATTTCACATATATGATGGCTAACTAAACAGGATAACATGACATAAACTACAAAAAAAATACACTTCCGTGATGATACGTCTTTGTCACAGTAGGTCACGTTTTATGTCATGCATGTACATCCATGACGATTTTATGACAAAATCATGATAGTCATACATGTGTTGTCGTAGAAGTGTTCGATAACAATACCAAAATTATCATCACAGAAGTGTCCACTTCCATGACGATAAATGGCGCATCATAGAAGTGCTTTCGTCAAGGGTAACTGACACATGGTATCCACCATAACGGGCCGTCGTTAAGATATTAGGTTCCGGTTTGGATCCGATAACCCGTTAACAGCCCCGACAAATGGGAATTTTCCACGTGTAAAATTCCCATTCGCCGGAGGATACACGTGTCGGCTCAGCGTTGGGACAGATGTCATCCACTCATAGTACGAGAGGCGCCTATGATACGCAGGCATGTGGGAAGGCCCAACAGTGGCCCATTCCAGTGAAAAAGGTCGGCCCAGTAAAAATTAGTAGGCCGGCCCATATAAGGCCTACTTGTGTTAGGTCCATTTAAGCCCACGACCCATACGAGATGTGCCAATTCAGCCCGTCAACGGCCCATTAACGATTTGACACCATTGAAGCCCATAGTCAGTTCGAGCCCGTTAACAGCCTGCTACATATTTGGGCTCAATATCGGCCCGATGTGGTTTCGGCCTGTTAACGGCCCATTCAAGGGATGGGCCAATTTTCGGGATGTATGTCTTTCGGCCTTTTAGCGACCCATTTAAGTGTTGGGCCAATTTCCGGCCCGGTGTGTCTTTCAGCCTGTTAACGGCCCATAAATGAGTTGGACCATTTGCAGTCAAACCTAAGGTTTGGCCTTTTAATGGCCCATGCTCTTCATTGTCCAATACCAGCTCGGTTTCTCTTTCGGCCTGCAAAAGGCCCACAACACAGTTGGGCCATATACAGTACGACCTGACTTTCATCCTCTTAGCGACCCATGTTCTTCATGGTCCAGTAGGAGCCCACTTTCTCTTTCGGCCTACTAAAGGCTCACAGTATAGTTGGGCCATATGTAGCCCGACCTTAGTATCGGCCTGTTAAAGGCCCGTGAAATCAAATGGGCCCATCTATTCCCCGCTTCGATGTCGGCCTATTAACGACCCGGGAGGTAACAGGGCTGAGCATTAACTGTCGGCTCATTTCAATTATAGCGACCCAATAGAGCTTTCGACCTGGTTACTGCTCATTAACTTAATGGGCCCACTAAAGTTCGAACATGTCTGTAGGCGCAATTAAATAATTTGAGCCCATTATGACGAGCAATTATGCACAGGACCAAAACCGATCAATCAAAGGCCTATGAGAATTTTGGCCCCTGCGAGCCCATTAGGGCAGCGCATTAAGGGCAGTGAGTTGCTTCCTTCATATAGGGCCCACGACTGTTCGTGCTAACTGATACGTCTCCGTCGTATCTACTTTTCCAAACACTTTTGCCCTTGTTTTGGACTCTAACTTGCATGATTTGAATGAAACTAACCCGGACTGGCGCTGTTTTTTGCAGAACTGCCATGGTGTTATTTTTGTGCAGAAATAAAAGTTCTCGGAATCACCTGAAAATCCACGGAGATTATTTTTGGAAAATATAAAAAATACCGGCGAAACAATCAAGGCCAGGGGCCCACACCCTATCCACGAGGGTGGGGGCGCGCCACCTCCCCCCGGGCGTGCCCCCCTGCCTCGTGGGCCCCTTGAATGTCCACCGACCTCAACTCCAACTCTATATATTTGCTTTCACGGAGAAAAAAATCAAAGAGAAAGTTTCATCACGTTTTACGATACGGAGCCGCCACCAAGCCCTAATCTCTCTCGGGAGGGCTGATCTGGAGTCCTTTGGGGGCTCCGAAGAGGGGGATTCGTCGCCGTCGTCATCATCAACCATCCTCCATCACCAATTTCGTGATGCTCACCACCGTGCGTGATTACTTCCATCGTAGGCTTGCTGGACGGTGATGGGTTGGATGAGATTTACCATGTAATCAAGTTAGTTTTGTTAGGGTTTGATCCCTAGTATCCACTATGTTCCGAGATTGATGTTGCTATAACTTTGCTATGCTTAATGCTTGTCACTAGGGCCTGAGTGCCATGATCTCATATCTGAACCTATTATGTTTTCATGAATATATGTGAGTTCTTGATCCTATCTTGCAAGTCTATAGTCACCTATTATGTGTTATGATTTGACAACCCCGAAGTGACAATAATCGGGATACTTCTCGGTGATGACCGTAGTTTGAGGAGTTCATGTATTCACTATGTGTTAATGCTTTGGTCCGGTACTCTATTAACAGGAGGCCTTAATATCCCTTAGTTTCCATTAGGACCCCACTGCCACAGGAGGGTAGGACAAAAGATGTCATGCAAGTTCTTTTCCATAAGCACGTATGACTATATTCGGAATACATGCCTACATTACATTGATGAACTAGAGCTAGTTCTGTGTCACCCTATGTTAAAACTATTACACGAGGAATCACATTCGACATAATTATCCATCACTATTCCAATGCCTACGAGCTTTTCACATATTGTGCTTTGCTTATTTACTTTACCGTTGTTACTGTTACAATTACTACAAAACTGCTATCGTTACTTTTGCCACTGTTACCATTACTTCCATACTATTTTGCTATTAAATACTTTGCTGTAGATACTAAGTTATCTAGGTGTGGTTGAATTGACAACTCAACTGCTAATACTTGAGAATATTTTTTGGCTCCCCTTGTGTCGAATCATGAAATTTGGGTTGAATACTCTACCCTCGAAAACCGTTGCGATCCCCTATACTTGTGGGTTATCAAGACTATTTTCTGGCTCCGTTGCCGGGGAGCATAGCTCTATTCTTTGAGTCACTTGGGATTTATATCTGCTGGTCACTATGAGGAATATGAAAGACGAAAGAACTAAGATTTTTCACTCAACTACGAGGGGAGGTAAGGAACTGCCATCTAGCTCTGCACTTGATTCACCATCTGTTTTGAGTAAGCTTGTGACACCTAAACCTGCTACTGCTATGAATTCGGATATGTCGTATGTTATTGATGATGCCACTTCTACTATGCATGATACTTATGATGAAACTACTTCTATGCTTGATACTACTGTGCCATTAGGTGAATATCTTGATGAACAACTTGCTAGGGTTAGAGAGAATGAAATTATTGAAGATAGGATGATGAAGGTTCTCCCCCTAAGTATGAATTGCCTGTTGCTCCAAAGGGTTATATTATGGATGAAGAAACTACTAGAGCTATTCTTGCTTGCAATGGTAGATCTGATCTTAAGAAGTTATTAGCTAAATGGAAACAGAAATCTCTAAATGCTAGAATGAAATACGACCCTGCTTTTGCTACCTCACCTATCTTTGTTACTGATAGGTATTATGAATTCTCTGTCGATCCTGAGATAACTACCTTGGTTGAATCTGATCCTTTTTATGGCAATGAATCTGAAACTGTTGTGGCACATCTTACTAAATTAAACAATATAGCCACCCTTTTACTAATGATGAGAAATCCCACTACTACTATATCCTTAAGATATTTCCGTCCTCATTAAAGGATGCTAAAACTTGGTTTAATTCTCTTGATCCTGGTTGTGTGCGTAGTCCCGAGGATATGATTTATTACTCCTCCGCTAAATATTTCCCTGCTCATAAGAAATTTTTTTGCAAATTGAAGAAGAGAGTCTCCCACAAGCTTGGGGGAGGCTTCTCCATTACTTAATGCTTTGCCTGATCATCCTCTTAAGAAAAATGAAATACTTGATATCTTTTATAATGGACTAACTAATGCTTCCAAGGACCACTTGGATAGTTGTGCTGGTTGTGTTTTCAGGGAAAGAACAGTCGATCAATCTGAATTGCTATTAAATAATATGTTGACTAATGAAAATAATTGGACGCTTCCTGAGCCAATTCCTGATCCAATTGAGCCAACTCTTGAGCCAATTCCTGAGCCTATTCCTAAACCAACTCCGAAGAAGAGAGATGTTCTATTTCTCAGTCCTGAAGATATGCAAGAGGCAAAGAAATCTATGAAAGAAAAAGGTATTAAAGCTGAAGATGTTAAGAATTTACCTCCTGTTGAAGAAATACATGGTCTTAGTTTACCACCTTTTGAAGAAATACATTGTCTTGATAACCCGACACAAGTAGTAAAGGTAAATTCTCTCTATAGATATGATAAAGTTGAAATCTCGTCTACTAAGTTTCCTAGCCAATGTTTAGATGAATTTGATGCCTTTATGGCTAGATAAGAAAACTTTAATGCTTATGTTGGTAGAGAATTAAAGAGCAATGCTTACATGATTGGACGCTTTAGTGATTATATGGCTAGAGTTAAAGGTGAACTTAAACTCACTAGCAAATATGCTTCTATGGTTACCACTCAAGCAGAACAAGTACTTAGACCTCAAAGTGATTTGCTCGATGAATTAAATAATAAACATGATTTTGCTGTTAGAGTGGCTACTAGAACTGGTAAAATGACTCAGGAACCTTTGTATCCTGAAAGCCACCCTAAGAGAATTGAGCAAGATTCTCAGAGAAATAATTTAGATGCACCTAGTCCTTCTAAAAAGAAGGAAAAGAAAAATGATAGGACTTTGCATGCTTCTAGTGAACCTGTTGTAGACACACCTGAGAATCCTAATGATATTTCTATTTCTGATACTGAAACACAATCTGGTGATGAACATGAACCTAGTAAGAATGTTAATGATAATGTTCATGTTGATGCTCAACCTAGCAATAATAATGATGTAGAGATTGAACCTGCTGTTGATCTTGATAACCCACAATCAAAGAATCAACGTTATGATAAGAGATTTTGTTGCTAGGAAGCACGGTAAAGAAAGAGAACCATGGGTTCAGAAACCCATGCCTTTTCCTCCTAAGCCATCCAAGAAAAAGGATGATGAGGATTTTGATCGCTTTGCTGAAATGATTAGACCTATCTTCCTACATATGCGCTTAACTGATATGCTTAAAGTAAATCCTTATGCTAAATACATGAAGGATATCATTACAAATAAAAGAAAGATACCGGAAGCTGAAATTTCCACCATGCTTGCTAATTATACTTTTAAAGGTGGAATACCAAAGAAACTTGGAGATCCAGGAGTACCAACTATACCATGCTCCATTAAAAGAAACTATGTTAAAACTGCCTTATGTGATCTTGGAGCCGGTGTTGGTGTTATGCCTCTCTCTTTATATCGTAGACTTGAATTGAATAAGTTGACACCTACTGAAATATCTTTGCAAATGGCTAATAAATCAACTGCTATACCTGTCGGTATTTGTGAGGATGTGCCTGTTGTGGTTGCAAATGTCACTATCTTAACGGACTTTGTTATTCTTGGTATTCCCGAGGACGATACTATGTCTATTATCCTTGGTAGACCCTTTTTGAATACTGTAGGGGCTGTTATTGACTGCAACAAAGGCAATGTCACTTTTCATGTTAATGGTAATTTTCGGATATCGGGTTCCGGCAAAACCCTTAAGGTTCGAACTCTGGGGTGCGCACGAAGATCTTCTCCCTACCGATCCATGCCCCAAAACCTCGCCGTGAATCTAAGCTAGCACCATGAACAACACAAGAGACACGAGGTTTATACAGGTTCGGGCCACCGTTGTGGTGTAAAACCCTAATCCCGTGTGTGGTGTGGTGGATTGCCTCTTGGGCTGATGATGAACAGTACAGAGGAGGAACAGCCTCGCAAGAGGTGTTCTTGTGGTGGTGTTCTGCCGGGGAAGGATTCGATCCCCCTCTACTGTGGTGGCTATCTCTTTATATAGAGGCCCTGGTCCTATTCCCAAATATTGAGCGGGAAGGGAGCCAACAACGGCCATTTTGAAGGGGGACAGCTAGTACAAGCTATCCTGACTAAAGGTGGTCTTCGACTGCCAAAGGCACTGGTGATGACGCTGTCTTGGGCTCCACAGTGACCTCTGTCCTGCCGCTCTGCTGATCTTGATCTCGTTGCACCAATATGGAAACCTTTGCTTGATGCCTCGGTACTCCGCGCCTGCGCTTGCCCCCTTTGCACCAAAGAGGAAACGAGGACACTGTGCAGGCTGGCGCCCGCCTGGTCTTGATCGTCATGGTTTGCGTCACGAGCACCTCGCGAGGTACCCTTTGCCTTGATCTCTCCGCCTCCTCGCGAGCCTGCTTGGCGAGGCCGCCCCTGAGGAAGGCCTTGTGTAGTCCGCCCCGCGAGGCTTGGCCCCTCGCGAGGGTCTTGAGCTTGGGTCGATGAAGACGGGCCGTACTGGGCCACTGCTGAGCCACGCCGCAGGCCGCAGGCACGCAAGTCTGGGGACCCCCGTTCCCGGAACACTGACAGTAGCCCCCGGGCCCATGGCGCGCTTGGACTTGGCTTAGCAGCGAAGCCAAAGGGCAAGTGCGGAGCGCCGCGGGCCCCAACAGCCTGCGGCCTTGGTCGCCGCGTGGCAGTTGATTGGACGTGGGCGTCTCTGCTTCCCCACGCTGCCTCGGCAACTGCCCGACTTGACGAGTCCCTGCTGCATGCAAAAAGAGTCATGATTACCTGCGATCGTGGATGTCGACGGTTGGCCTCCTCTGGACTATAAGTACGGAGAGGCGTGAGCCCCCGTTGTCCATCTCTTTTCGCTCCTCTTGCTTCTTCTCCCTTGCCCCGCCTCCATTCTTGACGCCAATGACACCGATATGCCGGTTTTTAGCCGAAGAGAAAGGAAAGGCCCCCAGGGAGGGGCCTGACCCGCTCCCGCCGAAGAAACGTCCTGTCCCTGGCTGCCGCGACGAGGTTGCATGGCCCGAGAAGTCGAGGCCTTGGTACGAGCATGTAACGCCCCGAATCCGATGCGCCAGGTGTCTGCCGGTTATTTGCCGTCGTTGCCATGTCATTTGCTTGCGTGTTGCATTTTTCCATGTCATCATGTGCATTTCATTTTGCATACGTGTTCGTCTCATGCATCCGAGCATTTTCCCCGTTGTCAGTTTTGCAATCCGGCACTCCTATGTCCTCCGACGTCCCCTTTTGTCTCCTGTTGTGAGCGGGTGTTAAACTTTCTCGGAATGGCCCGAGGTTTGCCAAGCGGCCTTGGTATAGCACCGGTAGACCGCCTGTCAAGTTTCGTGTCATTCGGAGGTCGTTTGATACTCTAACGGTTAACCGGGTAACCGTTAAAGCCCTCTCTGTTTGCATCCCAACACCCCCTCCAAAGTGGCCCAAAACCCACCTAACTCCCCTCCATGCTCTCGGTCGTTCGATCACAATCGCGTGGCCGAAAACCGGTCCTCATTTGGACTCTCCTAGCTCCCTCTACCTATAAATATGTGCCTCCCCCGAAAATTCCGGATCCAAACCCTAGCCCCCTTCTTCCTCCGCGCGCCGGACGCGTCTGCCCGGCGCCGGACACGTCCGCCAGCCGCCCCTGCGCCCAATCTGCCGCTGCCACGTGGCCTT
>NC_041391.1:331226839-331285136 GCF_002162155.2 Triticum dicoccoides | reverse complement strand
GGCCCACCCCGGGCCGCACCCGGGCCGCTCGCCGCCCGCGCCAGCCCCGGCTCCCTCCGCCGCCGGGCCGCTCGCCGCCGCCCGTCCGCCCGCGCCTCCCACTCCCGCTCGCCGCCTCCGGCCGCCGCCCCGCCGAGCGCCTCCGCCTCCGGTCGCCGCCCGGCGCCCCTCCGACCTCCGCCGCCCGGAGTCCAGCGTCCCGCGCCTCCCCGCGTGCCTCCCGCGCCCGCCGCCGGCCGGATCCGGCCGGATCCGGTCAGGGGCCATCTCCCCGCGCCGCCTTCGTCCTTCTCCGGCCCCCGCGTCCATCTCCAGCGAACTAGCTTCGGCCGTCCTCGAGTTCCGCGCCAGATCCAGATCGGGAAGACAAAGGTTGACCCCGTTTTTTTCGTCGTCCCCGAAATATTTTGCATAATGTTGCCCTGTTCATCGCATCATAACTTGCTGCATACTGCTCCGTTTCGTGCGTGTAATATGTCAAATTGTTCGTCTCAACGAGTACTTCTTTTCATTTTATTGCATCATGTTCATTTGAGTCCATCTTGATGCCCTAATCATCGTTGCAAGAGTGCTATGTGATGTTAATCTGCTGAAACTGTTATAACTTGGTGATTTGTCATTTTTGCCATGTTTGATGTGCGCATCCTATGAGGTTGATGTCTACATGTGTTTTGATCTATGATATGCCATCTTTCCAGAGGTGCAATACATGTATTTTTGTGAGTTGTGTGCTGAGTGCATCAAGCTTGTTAAGTAGGATACTTGCTGTTGCTGTTTTGCTAGAATGATTCTGTTATATTTTGTTGCTATGTAAACCTGCTGCTACAAGTCATTTCGTGCACATTCTGGAGATGTTCACTAAGGATGTTTTGTTATACATGTCATGGTCTATCCATTCATGCCCCTGGTTGCATTTGTAGTCTGCTGTAACATGTTGTTATCTTGCTCCAAACTTGCTAAATAATGTTGTTGTCAGCCTATTAACATTATGTTCAATGTTGCCATGTTTGTTGTTAGTGATCCATGCACCCTATGAACTTGATCTTGCCATGCTTAGCTTCATAAACATGTCTTCTTACTGTTGGTTGCCTTGCCATGCCATGTATTGCTCTGTGGTGAGTGGTTCAAGCTCACCAACATGCCTACTTATTGTTGTTCCTGCCATGTTTGAATCTGTCATATAACTTGCCATGTTTACATGGGTGCCATCATATCTTCTGATCCTTTTTGGCTCATGGTCAGTAAGGGACATTTGTTCTATGCTATTAGTAGATTCATGCCATGCCTTTGTTTGCCATTATAAGTTCCTGTAGCATGTTGTTTGATAGCTCTAAACATTGCAACCTGATGTTATTTCCTGATAAGTCTGAAACTGTTATTATTTGCAATCTTTCCATGTCATTTTGAGCATGTTCTAGTGATTTCTGGAGATAGCTCAGTGTTCATGTTTTGTCATGCTTTACCTGTACTTCATGTCCATGCCTTTTGTTCTTATGTTGGAGTGCAGTAGCTTATTGTTTTGATGCTTGCAATATGCCTAGTTGCTGTTTTGTACAGATTGTTGTTATGACTTGTATAGAGTGTATGTGTTGAACCGTTGCTCCGTTTTGGGTGTGCTCTATATGAAACTTGCTTGATTTTGCATGTAGTTACATATTATCATGTTGCATCCTTGTTTTGAGGTGTTTGCTTGATGTTTGGATGCATTTAGCATCAATGCCATGTTTAACTTGTTTTGCTCATATCTTCTAGGCCGTAGCTCCGAACTAAATGAACTTTATATGTAACTTGACTAGAATTTCGTGTAGATCCTCTTGGTGCTCTTTAACTTGCTGTTTAACAACTTCAACTTAATGTTTGTTCAGATCTGGACCAACTTTGAAACTTGCATATGAGGACTTACCGGAATTGTTATATGTTGTTTCCGGCCTCATTTAAACTTGCCTTGATGTGTTGTTCTTGTTTGCATCATCTCTTGCCATGAGTAGATCCATGTAGCTTTGTCATGCATCATGCTTGTTGTGCATCATGTCTTGTTTATGTGTGGTGTGCTTACTATGTTGTGTGCTTCTTCTCGATAGTTCCCGTTTCGTTGCGATCGTGAGGTTTCGTTCGTCTACGCTTGGTTCGTCTTCATGGCTTCATCTTCTTCATGGACTCGTTCTTCTTCTTTGCGGGATTTCAGGCAAGATGACCGTCACCTTGGATCTCACTACTATCATTGCTATGCTAGTTGCTTCGTTCTATCGCTATGTTGTGCTTTCTATAACTTGTTCTTCAAGCCTTCCCAAATTGCCATGAACCTCTAACCTTTGACACCCTTCCTAGCAAACCGTTGTTTGGCTATGTTACCGTTTTGCTCAGCCCCTCTTATAGCGTTGTTAGTTGCAGGTGAAGTTGAAGATTGCTCCATGGTGGACAGGGTTATGTTGGGATATCACAATATCTCTTATTTAATTAATGCATCTATATATTTGGTAAAGGGTGGAAGGCTCGGCCTTATGCCTGGTGTTTTGTTCCACTCTTGCCGCCCTAGTTTCCTTCATACCGGTATTATGTTCCCGGATTTTGCATTCCTTACGCGGCCGGGTGATTTATGGGACCCCCTTGATAGTTTGCTTTGAATAAAACTCCTCCAGCAAGGCCCAACCTTGGTTTTACCATTTGCCTCACCACCACCAACTTTTCCCTTGGGAGTAATTAACCCAAGGGTCATCTTTATTATAGCCCCCCCCCCCGGGCCAATGCTTGTCTAAGTGTTGGTCCGAACCAGAGCCACTTGCAGCGCCACCTTGGGGAAACTCGAGGTCTGGTTTTAGTTGTACGTAGTGTTCATCCGGTGTTGCCCTGAGAACGAGATATGTGTAGCTCCTATCGGGATTGTCGGCGCATCGGGTGGTCTTGCTGGTCTTGTTTTACCATTGTCGAAATGTCTTGTAAACCGGGATTCCGAGACTGATCGGGTCTTCCTGGGAGAAGGAATATCATTCGTTGATCGCGAGAGCTTATCATGGGCTAAGTTGGGACACCCTGCAGGGTATAAACTTTCGAGAGCCATGCCCGAAGTTATGTGGCAGATGGGAATTTGTTAATGTCCGGTTGTAGATAACTTGACACCAGATCCGAATTAAAACGCATCAACCGTGTGTGTGGCCGTGATGGTCTCTTCTCGGCGGAGTCCGAGAAGTGAACACGGTTTCTGTGTTATGATTGATGTAAGTAGGAGTTCAGGATCACCTCTTGATCATTACTAGATTCACAACCGTTCCTTTGTTTCTCTTCTCGCTCTCATTTGCGTATGTTAGCCACCATATCATGCTTAGTCGCTGTTGCAACCTCACCACTTTACCCCTTCCTTTCCCATTAAGCTTTGCTAGTCTTGATACCCATGGTAATGGGATTGCTGAGTCCTCGTGGCTCACAGATTACTACAACAACAGTTGCAGGTACAGGTTATGCGATGATCATGACGCGAGAGCGATGTTTGCTTGTTTTGGAGTTCTTCTTCTGCTTCTTCTTTGATTAGGGGATAGGTTCCAGGTCGGCAGCCTGGGCTAGCAGGGTGGATGTCGTTTGGGTTTCTGTTTGTGTTTCATCCGTAGTCGGATGGTGATCTTATGTAAGATGATGTTGTATTCGTGTGGCATTGTATGCCTTATGTATGTATCCCCATCTATTTATGTAATGTTGATGTAATGATATCCACCTTGCAAAAGCGTTTCAATATGCGGGTCTATCCTTGGTGGGACCTTCGAGTTCCTTTTGGATAGGGTCGCATATTGGGCGTGACAGAGCGGCCGCCTCCTGGGTTTTTGCTACCCCTATAAGCCCGGGCCGAGGGCCCTGGAGAGAGGGACGACGAGCGACGCCATCCACGCCGCAGGCGAGGCCGACGAGCCTTGGCGGTGCGTGCCATTGCCCCTGGAGTCCACGCCGCGGACTCCTCTTGTGAGCTCGTGCTCCACGCTGCGATGCCTCCAAGCTCCTAGATCCGCTTCCCTCCATTCTTCGCCTTCGAGATGCTGCCGAGGGGGCCTCTCAAACTTTGGCTGCAGCACGCCAACTGCGGTACCCTGGCTACCAGAGCGGAGGTTGAAGTCGTCTC
This sequence comes from Triticum dicoccoides, assembly GCF_002162155.2. Classification (NCBI taxonomy): domain Eukaryota; kingdom Viridiplantae; phylum Streptophyta; class Magnoliopsida; order Poales; family Poaceae; genus Triticum; species Triticum dicoccoides. The sequence continues at coordinate 331,281,031 of NC_041391.1, read as the reverse complement.
TCCGGGGAAGGTCTACATGACCCAAGGCTGGGGCGAGATCGCTCGGGTCTGCCAGACAGGAGGTACCCTCGTGATTCATTTTGAATACGATGGTGCCTCCTTGATGCTCTTCAAGGTCTTCGACGCAGAAGGCCGCCGGCTGGAGTGCTGCCCCAGAGGAGGCGGCCAGCACATCAACGTGGCAAGGGCTAGGCCTGCCGCGTGCTTCCCCGATGGCTCCTCTGGCAGCAGCTGCGATGCCTGGGAGTCCAGCGACTCTCCCGAGCTCTTTGCTACTCCGGAGACGAGCGACGACAGCTACGTGCCCCCGAGCTTGCATCGTGCCCGGAGCAAGCCAGCAGCTTCAGGCCGCCGGCGCGGTTGATCTGGATGGGGTTGGCGCCGGCCTCCCGTGCCCCACTGTTGATGATGGCGTCGGCCATGGAGGCACCCGTAGTTAGGGCTCCTTAGGATTCGCGTCTTTTGTTCCCAGCGAGGAATCGAGAAAACACCCCGCGGGGGCATGTAAAGGGTCCGCAATGCCTTTTGTTGATATTATCCTTATTGTGAAGCAGTGCAGATGCTTGCCCTGTCCCGGCTTGGATCCCCCTTTCTAATCTCGCGACGACTTGGTGCTCTACGCTGATAGGTCCCGGTCCCCAGGCAGGCTTCAGCCTTGCCGGTATGCCAGGTCGCGATGCCGTGGTCAAGGCCAGGAGGTGAGCGGCCCGAGGTCCAGTAAGAGCCCCTGAGGCGCGATGCTCAAGAGGTCCCCTTTAGCTATCAAGCAGCCGCCGAAAGGTGAGAAAGGAAGGCAACGTCGCCGTCACAGAGCCGCATTAAGTGTAGATTTGGGGCCGCATTGATTAGCTGCTCCAGGTGTGAAACTTATCTCGAAAGCATGGAGTCATTCCTTCGCGAGGCGCCGGACTTACACGTCGGCAGCTGGGATGTAGCTGGTTAGGCCCGGCGAGTTCCCCCTATCTTCCCCTCACTCTCCTTCGTGCTCTACGTCCTCAGGTCTCGACCCTCGAGCGGGCTCAGTCGTCGCTGGTATGCCAGGTCGCGATGCCATGGACAAGGCCAGGGGTGAGGGCTGGAGAGTCAGTAAGAGCTTCTGAGTCGCGATGCTCAGGAGCCCCCCTTTTAACACGCGAGCGGATCATGCGGGAAAGAAAGAGAGAGCTTGTGGTGCCACCCGCTGTAGACCTCAGGAGATTCCTACAACCAACACGAGAGAAGCACGGGTTGCCATTATGATTGCCGACCGGCCATTGGTTGCTCCGAGAGTGCGGTGAGGGCAGGCCCTGGTGAGGTGACGCTTGCGGGGCTACCGCGGGCCAGAGCTCGACCGCTCAGATTTGTCGACGTTGCAGGGACGGGCCCATGCACAAGCGTCGTGCCAGTGCGAGCGGCTCCAAAGGTTGGTGTCAATCGAGCAGGCGATTATCACAGGCAGGTTAAGCATGAAAGGCAAATCAGCTTAGATAAACGCATGCAGGATACATGCCACTGGGTCAGGCCCGAGCGGCTTGGGGATGATGAAGCCCGAGGGGCGCCGCCAGCAAGGTAAATTAAAGACATAATCAAAAGGGATACGTGCCACAGGGACAGAACCATGCGGCCTGGGAATGATGCAGCCCGGAGGGCGCTCCCAGCTAAAATGTACTCGGGAGATGTCACCTGGTACCGTTGTAGAGGAGGTGCTGAAGATGCGTGGTGAAGAGGCCGACCCTCATGAGACACCGGAGCCCTGAGCCTCGGGAGGCTCTGGGGGTCCAGGTGGTTCCTCGAGGACCATCTCCATCTCCGCCAGGACTGCATGATGCCTGGCCTCCTGAGCCGCCAGGATGCTCCACAGGTGGCGCTGGTGAGTAGCAGCCGCGTTCAGCAGGCCGAAAGGCATGCGAACGTAGCTGTACGACGGAACCTCGCAACGTCCCACGTGTGAAGGCCAGAAGTGCTCCTGAGACGCGGATCAGCTGAGCCCTGGGTAGTTGATGCAGACGCGCAGCCCGCCATCCTCGCCTGGATGGGGGCTACGCCAGGCAGGTGGCGATCGCCGCATATGACTCTTTATTCCTGAAGCTCCTGAGTGGTCTTGGTGATGAACTCCTGAGGGTTGGGCCTTCCTTGCCCCATGCCTTCCTGGGGGAAACATGCTGCAAAGCATGCCTCCTAGTGGTGCCCGAGCGCCTCCCTCGTGATCTTGGCAAAGTCTGAGGCCCTCCATAAGAGAGCCCCCGAGCCCTGCACGAGGAGGGCACCGGGCGCGCCTTCCTATGCGATGGAGGGAGGCGCCCCTTGCACGGGCGCAGATCCTGATGCGATACCTCCGGAGATGCCAACCTCCTGGGGCCTTGAGTTGGGTGATGTCTTCTTCTTCTTGGGAACTGCCTCAGGAGTGTTCTCGCTCTTGCGGTCTGGGTCCTTGATTGATGCAGCTTGGAAGGCGCGCTCGAGGGAGCACACTGCATCCTTCTATTCGCAGGGGACTGTGATGATTCCGCCGCTTCCCGGCATCTTGAGGACATTGTAACCATGGTGGGTCACCGCCATGAACTTGGCCAGGGCTAGATACCCGAGGATGGCATTGTATGGCAGGCGAATGTGGGCAACATCGAAGTCGATGAGCTCGGTACGATAGATGTTGCGCTGTCCAAAAGTGACAGGGAGGCGGACCTACCCTATCGGGGTAGTGGAGCCGTGAGTGACTCCTGAGAAAGGCTTGGTTGGCTGAAGTTGATCATATGGCACTTCAAGGTTGTTGAACATCTCGATGGACAGGAAATTGAGCCCTACGCTGCCATCAATGAGAGTCCTGGTAACTTGCACGTTGCTGATGACTGGGGAACAAAGCATTGGTAGGACGCCAGCTGTGGCTGCACACTTGAGTTGATCTGCTGAGCTGAAAGTGATGGCGCACGTGGACCATCATAGAGGGCGCATGGCCTCGAGTTTGGGGAGGACTGCATTCACCTTGCGAGCAAACTGCTTGAAGATGCACTGAGAGGCTGTGGCTTGCACACCGCCCAAGATGCAAGTGATAGCACGTGGCTCCTGGAAGCCCCCAGCCCCTTGTCCTGGTGGTGGTCGTCATTTCTTCTTGGTGGTGGCGGCAGAGGAGGAAGGCCTGCGTTGACCTGTGGGCGATCATCGCGAGGCTGATCCCTCCAAGCCCCCTCGCGAGGCTGGTCCTGCCAGCGAACCTCATGAGGGCGGTCACGCCACTCCTGGCGAGGGCCTAGGTCGTCCCAACGTCCTCCACCTCTTCCTCCTCCTCGGCCGTAGCCCCGGTCGTTGCGCTCGGGGCGTTGATCGATGCGTCCTTCTCGAACGGCTCTGAGCTCCTAGCATTCGTTGGTGTTGTGGGTGTAGAGGTTGTGGTAGGCGCAGAATCGGCTACCCTTGGACGACTCCGGCTGGTCCGTGTCGCGCTTTGTGTCTGGTTCTGCTATGAGCATGGCTGCTCCTTTGCGCTTCACGTCCTTGGCCTTGGCCTTCTTCTCTTCTGGGTTAGCAGCTGGAAGCTCGAGAAGGGAGAGGCGCCCCTCCTCAGCTCTTGCGCACTTGGTCGCTAGGTTGAACAGCTCCAGAGATGTGCACAGATCCTCGTGGATGGAGAGCTCCTCCTTCATCTTGACATCATGGACACCGTTGGAGAATGCTAATATGATGGCTTCCTTAATCATGTTGGGAATCTTGAGTCGAGAACTATTGAAGCGCTGGATGTACTTCTGCAGGGTCTCTCCAGGCTGCTACTTGATGCGGTGCAGGTCACCCACGGCCGAAGGGCGGTCGCGAGTGCCCTGGAAGTTGGCGATGAAACGGCTGCGCATCTCGTCCCAAGAGGAGATCGAGCCGGGAGGCAGGTTCAGGAGCCAGGTGCGGGCGCCATCCTTGAGTGCCATGGGAAACCAGTTCGCCATGACCTTTTCGTCCCCGTTGGCCTCCTCGATGCCCAGCTCATAGAGCTGCAGGAACTCCACTGGGTCGGCAGTGCCGTCGTAGCGAGGAGGCAGATCCGGCTTGAACTTGCCTGGCCAGGCAATGCTGCGTGGCTCAGTGGTGAAGGCACGGCAACCTACTGCTGCCACCGGAGCTTTTTGTAGACATGGGGCCTGCTCTTGATGGTTCCCGCGTGCCACTGCCAGGGGCAGCACGGGGTCTTGGCGTGCTGGTGCAGGGATGCGGTCTTGTCGTGCTGGAGCGGGGAGCACGCGTGCGTCTTCTTGAGGCTGAGGGATTTCTTGACAGCTCCTTTCTTGTCGCGCGGGCGCTGGACGCGGTGGGTCAGGTCCAGGGGCCGCGCACCTTGGAGCCAGGGTGCCTTCTTGAGGAGGAGGTGGCGGAGGCACCCCCTGAGCTGCATCACCCATGCAGGACGGAGGGCGAGGCAGCGAGAGGGATGGCACAGGAGAACCCCCTGTGGCGCTGACGAGCTCGGTGATGCGAGCGAACCACTCCTCGTAGAGGTTGTCGACGGGGCAGTAGTGCAGGAGCTCACGTGCCAGGAGCAACACGGCCTGCACGTCTGTGGGGGCGCGACAAGCGTGAGATGACGAACCATCTGGAGTCAGGAACGGAGTGGCGGTGCGGCCTTCCTGCCGCACCAAGGGATGCAGCGAAGATGCTTGCTACTCGTTCCCCGCTGGGCCGGTGGCGATGTTGGCAGCAGGTGACGGAGAACGACGAGGGGGCCCACCAACGGGAGCCGTCTGGGCAACGCGGGTGGCGAGAGAAGCCCGATGCTCGATGCAAGCTCAGCGAGCGTTTGCCATGGATGCGACGAAGCGATGGGACGTAGATCAGCGGAGGAAAGATTTCGGCGCACCCCTACTTGGCGCGCCAAATGTCGGATATCGGGTTCCGGCAAAACCCTTATGGTTCGAACTCTAGGGTGCGCACGAAGATCTTCTCCCTACCAATCCACACCCCAAAACCTCGCCGCGAATCTAAGCTAGCACCGTGAACAACACAGGAGACACGAGGTTTATACAGGTTCGGGCCACCGTTATGGTGTAATACCCTAATCATGTGTGTGGTGTGGTGGATTGCTTCTTGGGCTGATGATGAATAGTACATAGGAGGAACAGCCTCGCGAGAGGTGTTCTTGTGGTGGTGTTCTGCCGGGGAAGTATCCGATCCCCCTCTATTGTGGTGACTATCTCTTTATATAGAGGCCCTGGTCCTCTTCCCAAATATTGAGCGGGAAGGGAGCCAACAACGGCCATTTTGAAGGGGGACAGCTAGTACAAGTTATCCTGACTAAAGGTGGTCTTCAACTGCCAAAGGCACTGGTGATGACGCGGTCTTGAGCTCCACGGTGACCTCTGTCCTGTCGCTCTGCTGATCATGGTCTCGTTGCACCAATATGGAAACCTTTGCTTGATGCCTCGGTACTCCGCGCCTGCGCTTGCCCCCTTTGCACCAAAGAGGAAACGAGGAGACTGCGCAGGCTGCCGCCCGCCTGGTCTTGATCGTCATGGCTCGCGTCACGAGCACCTCGCAAGGTACCCTTTGCCTTGATCTCTCCGCCTCCTCGCGAGCCTGCCTGGCGAGGCCGCCCCTGAGGAAGGCCTTGTGTCGTCTGCCCCGCGAGGCTTGGACCCCCGCGAGGGTCTTGAGCTTGGGTCGATGAAGACGGGCCGTACTGGGCCACTGCTGAGCCACGCCGCGGGCCGCAGGCAGGCAAGTTTGGGGACCCCTGTTCCCAGAACACAGACAGTAATCAGCATACGGTACACTTTCCGAGGAAACAACCTCAAGTTCATAGCATCAATTCTATTGGAAAAATTCCAACTATCATTATTGGAGGTTTTGAATTTCCTCTTCCTAGGGTCAAAAATAAATATGATATTCTTATTATTGGGGATGTTCATATCCTCGTTGAGGTAACCTAGTGTTATTCGAAATTTCTCCGGTTCCATGTTATTCGGAATGAGTTTGTTAACAAGACTTGATCAACCTTGTTAGTGGATTCCTTTTGATGATCATGAGATGGATGAAATTAGAAGGCACAACCTTCTGTACCCTCTTTTTACTCTCTGTTATTTAGAATAAATAAAGAAAAAATATTATTTTCTGTCTGTTTTCTGAATTATCCATGCAATAAAAAATACCCGAAAATAAAAGTTCTCCAAATGCCATGCCAAATTTGTATGATTTTTTCTGGAATATTTGAGGATTTTAGGCAGTGAGAACGCAGCAGGGGGGCAAGCACCTGGCCACGAGGGTCCAGGGCGCGCCCACCCCTATAGGGCGCGCCCCCCTGCCTCGTGGGCACACGGTGGCCCCCCTCCACTTATTTCTGCACCCACACACTCCATCTTCCTCCCAAAAAATCCCCATCCAGCTCAAGCACGAGTTCTAGCTCGTTTTGCTGCAATTTTTGATCTCCTTGCTCAAAGCTCCATTCACAAAACTGCTTTGGGGGATTGTTCCTTGGTATATGACTCCTCCAATGGTCCAATTAGTTTTTGTTCTAGTGCTTTATTCATTGCAATTTTTTGCTGCCTAGGTGACCCTGTTCTTGAGCTTGCATGTCAAATTTATGAGGTCCCAAGTAATTCTAATGCATGATATAGGCTCTAGGCACTTGTGGGAGTAGTTGCTATCAGTTTTGTTGAGTTTGATTCACTTTTATTTTGAGTTACTAAAAATTTCAGAAATTTCTCAGAGGAAGAAATATGTCTAGGAAAATTTACCAAGGTGGTTCTTCAATAAAGCAAGCACCCAGGCGCGCAATGCATGAGCAAGATGATGAACCACCAAGGGAAGCTGATGTGCGGCCTTGTGAATGGCCGTCAGAAGAGTTTATGGTCAATGCAGGCATCAAGGATGAATTTGATGCATATGTGCGTAATGCAGATCTTGAGGACTTCATGCAAGATAAGTGTCCTCAGTACTACTACTTGACCGATTCATTCATGAGAAGGTTTAAATTTACATCTTCGCGTAATTCTCAGAGTGTCCTGTTTGATATTTATGATCAATCATATACCATGGACCTAGAAGATTTTACTATTGCTTGCAAACTCCCACGGTGGGGTAGTGTTAATGAACCTCGTAAATGTGAATATAAAGACTTTCTTGCTAGTATTACTGTGGCAGAATCTAGAGATATAGCACAAGCTACCATAGGGAGCATTCATTTTCCTGCTATACATTGTTTTGCTCTTTTCATTGGTGGATGCATTAACGGTAAGGATGAAGCATGTCACATGTGTGTTCCTGATCTTTGTGTTCTCAAGAGTGTTGTATTAGGTAATAAAGATTACAACTTGGGGGCAATTGTTGCATGTAGGTTGCATAATAACGGTTTATCTAGAGATTTGTTTGGAGGGATTTACGTGACCCGTGTTGCTAATTATCTTGGTATACCTCCATGTGAGGGTGATAGGGAGTTGCCTCCAACTTATTTAGATTATAATGCTATGGTCAGTCATCATTTTCTTGAGAGGAATGAAAAATTCCTCCAGTATCGACTAATCTTTGACAGACGTCACGATGTCCATGTTACTCTCCCTGCTCCTGCCCTTTTTGATTACCAGGCAAAAAGAAGATATGTTGTAACCAGGGAGGAGGCAACTGAATACGAGAGTAGGACGGAGGCAGCTCGCCGCCATGCCACAGCTTAGGAGGCATTGGCTGCTGCATCTCAGTACGACCCCAGATACAACTTTGGGTATCAGTCAGGCTATCCATGGCCATAGACCAACTTAGGCCAAAAGCCTAAGCTTGGGGGAGTACGTATCTCTCACCGACATTACATTCATGTTCACACACTCATTCTAGTTGTCGGTGTTCATACTTTTTCATTGTACTATCCATGCTAGTTTAATTTCTTTTTCTAGCTTTCTTCTTGTGTGTTTGAATAACCTTAAGAAAAACCAAAAAAATTAGTTAGTTTACTTCCCATGCTTGTAGCAGTAATTAAAAAGAAAACCCAAAAAGATTTCTCGTTCTTATTTTGCTTGTTGGGAGCTTTCCCGTGTAAATAGTTTTATTTCTTTTCTTTCCTTTGGGGGTTGAGAGGAGAAGACCATAACGAAAATGTTTAGTGGCTCTCATATGCATGATTGTTGATTTAACCAAGAGCCCATATTACCTTGTCTTCTCCCTTGAATTGAATGCTTGCAGATTTCAGCTTAGTCCAATGCACGGGCACTATTATTATTATACACACCGTTCGGTCGTGCAAGTCAAAGGCAATAATGACGATATATGATGGACTGATTGAGATGAGAGAAGATGGTATGAACTCGACTTCTCTTGTTTTTGTAAATATGATTAGTTCATCGTTCCTGATTCTGCCTATTATGAATAAACATGTTTGCAATGACAATTAGAGATTATGGTTACTTATGCCATGCTTAATTAGCTAGGACCTTATAATGGTTTACCTTGCGTGCCAACATGCTATTGAAATGGTTGTGATGTGGTATGATAGGGTGGTATCCTCCTTTGAATGATTCGAGTGACTTGACTTGGCACATGTTCACGCATGTAGTTGAAAACAACTCAACATAGCCTTCACGAAATTTACGTTCATGGTGGATTACATCCTACTCATGCTTGCACTCGGTGTTGATTAATTTTAATGCATGTTCATGACTGTTGTCGCTCTCTCAGTTGGTCGCTTCCCAGTCTCTTGCTAGCCTTCACCTGTACTAAGCGGGAATACTGCTTGTGCATCCAATCTCCATAAACCCCAAAGTTATTCCATATGAGTCCACCATACCTTCCTATATGCGGTATTTACCTGCCGTTCCAAGTAAATTTGTATGTGCCAAACTCCAAACCTTCAAATGAAATTCTATTTTGTATGCTCGAGCAGCTCATGTATCAACTAGGGTTGTCTGTATCTTCCATGCTAGGTGGGTTATTCTCAAGAGGAGTGGACTCCGCTCCTCATTCACGAGAAAATGGCTGGTAACCGGGATGCCTAGTCCCATGATCAAAAAGATCAAAACAAATCAAAATAATTAAACAAAACTCCCCCAGGATTGTTGCTAGTTGGAGGCACCCGTTGTTTCGGGCAAGCCATGGATTGATGCTTGTTGGTGGTGGGGGAGTATAAACTTTACCATTCTGTTTGGGAATCGCCTATAATGTGTGTAGCATGGAAGATATCGAGATCTCATAGTTGTTATGTTAACAATGAAAGTATACCGCTCAAAATGTTATTCATCTCTATTTCAAAATCGAGCTTTGGCACCTCTACAAATCCCCGCTTCCCTCTGCGAAGGGCCTATCTATTTACTTCTATGTTGAGTCATCACCCTGTTATTAAAAAGCACACGCTGGAGAGCACAGCTATCATTTGCATGCATTACTATTAGTTTATATTGGGTATGACTTGACTGGATCTCTTTTACCATGAATTACAATGTTTAGTCAGTCCTTGATCTTTAAAGGTGCTCTGCATTTATGTTTTGTGGTCTCAGAAAGGGCTAGCGAGATACCATCTTGTCATATCATATTATGATTGTTTTGAGAAAGTGTTGTCATCCGAGTTTTATTATTATTGCTCGCTAGTTGATTATGCCATTGATATGAGTAAACATGAGACCTAAGTGTTATTGTGAATATGGTTATTTCATAATCTTTGCTGAAAACTTGAATGCTGGCTTTACATATTTACAACAACAAGAGCAAACAGAGTTTGTAAAAGTTTTTTCTTTATCACTATCAGTTTGTCAACTGAATTGCTTGAGGACAAGCAAAGGTTTAAGCTTGGGGAAGTTGATACGTCTCCGTCGTATCTACTTTTCCAAACACTTTTGCCCTTGTTTTGGACTCTAACTTGCATGATTTGAATGAAACTAACCCGGACTGACACTGTTTTCAGCAGAACTGCCATGGTGTTATTTTTGTGCAGAAATAAAAGTTCTCGGAATGACCTGAAAATCCATGGAGATTATTTTTGGAAAATATAAAAATACTGGCGAAAGAATCAAGGCTAGGGGGCCCACACCCTGTCCACGAGGGTGGGGGGCGCGCCCCTCCCCCTGGGCGCACCCCCTGCCTCGTGGGCCCCCTGGATGTCCACCGACCTCAACTCCAACTCTATATATTTGCTTTTGCGGAGAAAAAATCAGAGAGAATGTTTCATCACCTTTTATGATACGGAGCCGCCGCCAAGCCCTAATCTCTCTCGGGAGAGCTGATCTGGAGTCCGTTCGGGGCTCCGGAGAGGGGGATTCGTCGTCGTTGTCATCATCAACCATCCTCCATCACCAATTTCGTGATGCTCACCGCCGTGCATGAGTAACTCCATCGTAGGCTTGCTGGACGGTGATGGGTTGGATGAGATTTACCATGTAATCAAGTTAGTTTTGTTAGGGTTTGATCCCTAGTATCCACTATGTTCTGATATTGATGTTGCTATGACTTTGCTATGCTTAATGCTTGTCACTAGGGCCCGAGTGCCATGATTTCAGATCTGAACCTATTATGTTTTCATGAATATATGTGAGTTCTTGATCCTATCTTGCAAGTCTATAGTCACCTATTATGTGTTATGATCCGACAACCCCGAAGTGACAATAATCGGGATACTTCTCGGTGACGACCGTAGTTTGAGGAGTTCATGTATTCACCATGTGTTAATGCTTTGGTCCGGTACTCTATTAAAAGGAGGCCTTAATATCCCTTAGTTTCCATTAGGACCCCGCTGCCACGGGAGGGTAGGAGAAAAGATGTCATGCAAGTTCTTTTCCATAAGAACGTATGACTATATTCGGATTACATGCCTACATTACATTGATGAACTGGAGCTAGTTCTGTGTCACCCTATGTTATAACTATTACATGAGGAATCGCATTCGACATAATTATCCATCACTGATCCAATGCCTATGAGCTTTTTACATATTGTGCTTTGCTTATTTACTTTATCGTTGCTACTGTTACAATTACTACAAAACTGCTATCGTTACTTTTTCCACTGTTACCGTTACTTCCATACTACTTTGCTACTAAATACTTTGCTGCAGATACTAAGTTATCCAGGTGTGGTCGAATTGATAACTCAACTGTTAATACTTGAGAATATTCTTTGGCTCCCCTTATGTCGAATCAATAAATTTGGGTTGAATACTCTACCCTTGAAAACTGTTGCGATCCCCTATACTTGTGGGTTATCACTAACTAATAATTTCACTATTTTTTTAGCTTCCTAGCGACTAGTTAGCTGGAATGTGAGGCACGCTAAGCAAAGGTACGAAATATAAGGAAAAACGTTGCACATCCAACATATATTACAGGAAATTACATCCACTAGGCAATCAAAGATTGATCCTAGTGCAAATAAATGACCAAAACCTAACGATCTACAACGTCAAAATCTGCAACCTCAACACAGATGACGCCCATAAGCATGTGAGCAAGTTCTTCCTTCTTTGCTACACTATCTCTAAAAACATTGATCAGTTTTTGTTGCGCAAGAATGTGCACCTCTGATTCCTCCATGATTTCTGTCATTGCTTCAACCAGTAATTGGTTCACAAACATACATTTTTTCTGTTGCATTCGAGATAGAGGAAACTGAACAGCTTCAGATGGCAATTTTGGCAGGCTTGTATTATTGATAGTGGAGAGTCTCTCGACCACTGCATCATAACATTAATTAGGAGGGGAACCGAACAGATTAATCAAGAGTTATTGCCATATTACCTGGCCTAGATTTATTGGAAAGAAACAATGGGGTTGCCTTGCTGTTTTCAGAGTTTGTCTTCAGTAGGCTGCACCAAATTAACACACTAGCATTGCTATCATTGGCCAGGTCAGATAATAGGAAAGCAACATTGACACAACAAATGTTTGAGCAACCAGACCACACCAGCCTACACCAAATTAACACAATATGGCACAACTATCATCAACCAGGCAAGGTAATACGAAAGCAACATTGACACAATGAATGAATGGGCAACCAGAGCAGCACTACAATTCAGTAATGTGCATGATATGAGATAGTACACTCATGCAGCTCAGTATGCAAAACTACCAGGCAATTTACCTTACAAAAAACAACATTCTCGCTTTTAATTATACATTTTCTACAACTAAATTGAGATCAGATAAAGGTTGGATTCACGCCGATTAACAAAATACATGCTGATGTAAAAATATAGTGATATACAACAGGTACTTACATCAGCATTGGAGAACAAAGAATTCCCACAAGATACTTTCCTCGAATACGATCCCAGTGCAGAAAGTCTTCTATCCTTTAAGCTTATTTTCTAGAAGAGAGATGGGTAAGAAACATGTAGAAAATATGATCAGAATGCTATAAAATTTCATGATGTGAGGATACGCACATGCTTCTTAGGATGGAGTTGACATATTTTTGCTGGACTGGAGTGGACTAGTTCAGTGGCCACTAGAATCTACTTATTATCTGTAGGACTTGGGTTTCTTTGTGCTGGAGCAGTATCTATGAAAACTGGAGTTGGTTTACTATCTCGTGGCATTTTGATCTTTTGCAAAGACCTTGTTTGTAACCCATCAGATTCTAACATAGCCGTCTTCCCCTTGCATGCCTTATATAGAATAATGGTGCTTCAATTTTAAAACATGCTATAGCAGAGAGATGGAATAGGTACTGAAGAATAGAAAGGCATGACATATTGACATGTATTCCCTCCGTCCAGAAATAAATGGATGGGTCTAGGCGTATTTCAGTTCTAGATACATCCACTTCTATCCATTCCGCGACATGTAATCCGAATGGAGGGAGTATGATGTAAGAGCTAGGGATACGACAGGACAACAGAGTGAAGAAAAACACTAGTTGAATGTAAAACTGTATGCTAGCGGAATACATACAGAAAAACACTAAGGCAACATATGCGTGTATGATTGGAAAACTAAGATGGCATTGCAACAAAACAACACGTCAATGTAAAAAAACATGGATGGTAGACAGATGAAGTACATACTGATGAATAACAATGCATAAGATATTCAGAATCATGATCTCTAAACTAAGCAGATGGCATTGTGATAGAGTAAAATGACAGTACTTGAATTTGAAAACATGTTATCATGAATGGAATAGGTACTGAAAAACAGGAAGGCATGACATATTTACATGCATGATCAACAGGCTAAGCACATGACATTGCAACAGAGTAGATGCATTCCAGGACATTATATGCATGTTGTACCCATATCACAGGCCAAGTTAGAGCAATGACCTTGTGGGGTGAATAGGATTCATCATCTTTCTGCAAGTCTTCTGAAGAACTGCCTTTACATATTCCATCATATTGGGTATCATTGACGTCAAGTTTGTTGGCCGTTACATTGCTCCGTGAGGTTCTTGTGGATATATCAGTGTGTGCGATTATATCTGACATGCATGGAAGATAACTAGTAGTTATATTTATGTAATGAGTGCCTGTAGGAGACGACATAAATAGTAGTACTGGGGTTAACTAGTAGCAACAGGTCTCAAAAACTAAAGGGAGAACGCAAATGAAAGCTACATAATATGTATCATTGGTACTCGAGATTAACTAGATTGCACACAAAAGTATTAAAGAACAACATAGGTAATACTAGAAGTGGTATAATACTATAATCACCAACTTGTGGGATAGCATTGGCTGATGGATGATAACTATGGAACAATGTTACCCAAAGAACAAGTCTCTTAGCTGAACTATGGAACAACCTTAACTCCTAAACAAGACCCGTAAGAGATCAGCATGAATATACAGTGAAATGTGATAATCTATTTGTTGGGGAACGTAGTAATTTCAAAAAAAATTCCTACGTACACGCAAGATCATGGTGATGGCATAGCAACGAGAGGAGAGAGTGTTGTCCACGTACCCTCGTAGACCATAAGCGGAAGCGTTATGACAACGCGGTTGATGTAGTCGTACGTCTTCACGATCCGACTGATCCAAGTACCGAACGTACGGCACCTCCGAGTTCAGCACACGTTCAGCTCGATGACGATCCCCGGGCTCCGATCCAGCAAAGCTTCGGGGATGAGTTCCGTCAGCATGACGGCGTGGTGACGATGATGATGCTCTACCGGCGCAGGGCTTCGCCTAAACTCCGCGGCGATATGACCGAGGTGGAATATGGTGGAGGGGGCACCGCACACGGCTAAGGAACGATCCGTAGATCAACTTGTGTCTATGGGGTGCCCCCCGCCCCTGTATATAAAGGAGCCAGGGGGAGGAGGCGGCCGGCCAAGGAGGGCGCGCCAAGGGGGGAGTCCTACTCCCACCGGGAGTAGGACTCCCTTCTTTCCTAGTTGGAATAGGAGAAGGGGGGAAAGAGGGGAAGAAAAAGGGGGGGCGCCGCCCCCCTTCCCTTGTCCTATTCGGACTAGGAAGGGGAGGGGCGCGTGGCCCCCTCCTGCCTCCTTCCCTCTTCTCCCTCGAGGCCCATGTAGGCCCAATAACCCCCCGAGGGGGTTCCGGTAACCTCCCGGTACTCCGGTAAAATGCCGATTTCACCCGGAACGATTCCGATGTCCAAATATAGGCTTCCAATATATCGCTCTTTATGTCTCGACCATTTCGCGACTCCTTGTTACGTCCGTGATCACATCCGGGACTCCGAACAAACTTCGGTACATCAAAACTTATAAACTCGTAATAAAACTGTCATCGTAACGTTAAGCGTGCGGACCCTACGGGTTCGAGAACTATGTAGACATGACCTAGAACTATTCTCGGTCAATAACCAATAGCAGAACCTGGATGCCCATATTGGTTCCTACATATTCTATGAAGATCTTTATCGGTCAAACCGCATAACAACATACGTTGTTCCCTTTGTCATCGGTATGTTACTTGCCCGAGATTTGATCATCGGTATCCAATACCTAGTTCAATCTCGTTACCGGCAAGTCTCTTTACTCGTTCTGTAATGCATCATTCCGTAACCAACTCATTTGGTCACATTGCTTGCAAGGCTTATAAAGATGTGCATTACCGAGAGGGCCCAGAGATACCTCTCCGACAATCGGAGTGACAAAACCTAATCTCGAAATACGCCAACTCAACATGTACCTTCGGAGACACCTGTAGTACTCCTTTATAATCACCCAGTTACGTTGTGACGTTTGGTAGTACCCAAAGTGTTCCTCCGGTAAACGGGAGTTGCATATTTCTCATAGTTACAGGAACATGTATAAGTCATGAAGAAAGCAATAGCAATATACTAAACGATCAAGTGCTAGGCTAACGGAATGGGTCATGTCAATCACATCATTCTTCTAATGATGTGATCCCATTAATCAAATGACAACACATGTCTATGGTTAGGAAACATAACCATCTTTGATTAATGAGCTAGTCAAGTAGAGGCATACTAGTGACTATATGTTTGTCTATGTATTCACACATGTATCATGTTTCCGGTTAATACAATTCTAGCATTAATAATAAACATTTATCATGATATGAGGAAATAAATAATAACTTTATTATTGCCTCTAGGGCATATTTCCTTCACTATTTTCCATGCTTAGATGAATAAAAAATCCATAAATGTTGCACACAAGTAAGATAAGGGTACAACCTATCTGGTCGCCGTCCATAGGAGTGAGCATCATGTGCTGACTTGTCGATGGCCCTGCAGTTGTTGTGGCTGTCCATGTCGGGCACGCGCATTCAATGGAGGGAACTGTTCAGTGGGGACTATGGCTCCCTTGTGGTGTATGCTTCCCTTGTTGGAGCAGCTACGGTGAGAAGGAAGACGGTGTGGCTGAAGATGCAGAAAACGCATAATGTTAAGAATGAAACATATCTCTGATCTGAAGAAATACCCTAAGAGATCAACAATAAGGTACAAGAGTGGTCACACGTCTGTTGATTAAAGACTAAATTGGGGTCACACGATTTTATTTTATTTTGGTACTGTCCGGTCTACGCCGGAGGGCTTGATGGCCGTCTTGTGCCTCCGGGCTGACACTGTTCAGAATCTTCCCCGAAGTGCCAACGACCACCGGCAAAGTAGCCTGCCTTCACCGTCGGTGGACGCGGGTGAGGGAGTCCTGGACTAAGGGGTCCTCGTACAGCCGGACTATATACTGGGGCCGGACTGTTGGGCTATGAAGATACAAGATATAAGACTTCTTCCCGTGTCCTGATGGGACACTCCTTTGCGTGGAAGGCAAGCTTGGCGATTCGGATATGTAGATTCCTTTCTCTATAACCGACTTGGTGTAACCCTAGCCCCCTCTGGTGTCTATTTAAACCGAAGGGTTTAGTCCGTAGGACAACAATCATAATCTCATAGGCTAGACTTCTAGGGTTTAGCCATTATGATCTCGTGGTAGATCAACTCTTGTAATACTCATATTCATCAAGATCAATCAAGCAGGAAGTGGGGTATTACCTCTATAGAGAGGGCCTGAACCTGGGTGAACATTGTGTCCCCCGCCTCCTGTTAACATTAACCTTAGACGCACAGTTCGGGACCCCCTACCCGAGATCCGCCGGTTTTGACACCGACATTGGTGCTTTCATTGAGAGTTCCACTACGTCGTCATCAGAAGGCTTGATGGCTCCATCAATCATCTACAATAACGCAGTCTAGGGGGAGATTTTCCTTCCCAGATAGATTTTCGTATTCGGCGGCTTTGCACTGCGTGCCAAATCGCTTGGCCATCTGGAGCAGATCGACAGCTACGCCCCTGGCCATCAGGTCAGACTCGGAAGCCTGAATTTTGTGGCCGATATCCGCGAAGACTTGATCTTCGATGGATTCGAGCCCATGACGGCTGTCCCCTGCCACCACGATGAACATGACCTAGATCTGTCATTTGGCCGTGCTCAGGAGATAGCGCATGTGACCGCTCAGGCCCAAGATCCGGAGCAGACCGCGTTGTCCGAAGACGGGAGGCTTAACCCCGCCGTGGAAGTCGCAGACTCAGCGGTGCTCGCGCCGCACACAGACCCAACATCGAGCTGGGCTTGTGTTACCGGAACCGCGGACTCGTCTCCGGCCATGGGTTCCAGACCGTGTGCATCTGCGTCCATCAAACCTGATTGGGCGCCGATCTTGGAGTTCAGCTCCGCAGACATCTTCCAGCACTCACCTTTTGGCGACGTGTTAAACTCAGTAAAATCCCTCTCCTTGTCGGGGGACTCACGGCCGAACTATGCCCGACTCGAATGGGAAGTGGATGACGAAGAACTTTGTTTCCCACCCACCACCCACTTTATAGCCACTGTCGACGACTTAACCGACATGCTTGATTTCGACTCCGAAGACATCGACAGTATGGACGACGATGCCGGAGAGGAGCAGGAACCACCGCATACAGGGCCTTGGAAAGACACCTCCTCGTACAACATATACATGGTGGATACACCCAAAGAAAACAACGGCGACAATGAAAATCCAGTCAAGGATAAACCTCCTGAGATACAGCCCAAGCGTCGGCTTCAGCGACGCCGTTCTAAGCCACGCCGTAGTAAAATCAGCAACACCGTCACAGGAGAAAACAATACTCCGGAGGACGCCGAAGACAATGAAGACCCCGTTGAGCCAACCTCCAAACAGGACGAACGGGGAGATGGGCAAGCTATCCCTAATGAACAGGCCACGAATGAAGGCGCGGAGGACAGTAATTACCTTCCGGTCTCCAAGGCGAGGTGAGCCTCGGCGACGAAGACTTCATCGTGCCCAAGGAGCCCGCCGACCAGGAGTGCTTTAAGCACCGGCTAATAGCCACTACAAGGAGCCTGAAACAGAAGCAACAGTAGCTTCAAGATGATCAAGATCTGCTCAATGAAAGATGGACTGATGTCCTGGCAGCTGAAGAATACGGCCTCGAGCGCCCAACCAAAAGCTACCCAAAGCCCAAACTGTTACCACAGTTTGATGACGAGGCGATGGAGCCCGTCCTACCAAGGTACAATGCGGCTGACCAACCACCACCTGGCTGGGACAAAGCAGCACCTCGAGCTGAACACCATCCCGCATTACCTCGCCCAACAAATAGAAATACAACAGCTCAGGGATATACACATGACCTGCAGAATGACTTGGAAAACAGAGCAGGTCAGACAAGATCAATCTATGGATCACGGGGGCGTGCCCCGATGCACGACGATGGCCATCCAGCTGAACGTGACAAACATAACCACGTCTAGGCCGAAAACCACAAACAAACTCCATCCGAGCTATGTCACGACTTGGCCTGATATAGAGGCGCCGCACACCCCCTTTGCTTCACTGATGAAGTAATGGAACATGATTTCCCAGAAGGGTTTAAACCCGTGAACATCGAATCATATGATGGTACAACAGACCCTGCGATATGGATTGAGGACTTTCTTCTTCATATTCATATGGCCCGCGGTGATGATCTTCACGCCATCAAATACCTCCCGCTCAAACTCAAGGGACCAGGTAGGTACTGGTTGAACAGACTGCCCAAAAACTCCATTGGCAGCTGGGAGGACATGGAGGACGCCTTCCTCGACAACTTCCAAGGCACATATGTCCGAACTCCGGATGCTGATGACCTAAGTCACATAATCCAACAGCCCAGAGAGTCAGCCAGGAAATTCTGGACCAGGTTCTTAACTAAAAAGAACCAGATCATCGACTGTCCGGACACCGAAGCCCTAGCGGCCTTTAAGCACATCATCCGCGATGAATGGATGGCCAGACACCTCGGCGAGGAAAAACCGAAGTCCATGTCAGCCCTTACGGCACTCATGACCCGCTTCTGTGTGGGCAAAGATAGTTGGTAACCCGTAGCAACAATAATACAAGCGAACCTGGCACTTCTAAAGCCAAAAACAGCAATGGCAAGCCCCGACGCAATAGAAATAAGCGTCGAAACAACGGTGACAACACCAAAGACATGGCGGTCAACACCAGATTCAGTGGCTCTAAGTCCGGTCAGCGGAAGAAGCCATTTAAGAGAAACAATTCGGGCCTGTCCAGTTTGGACCGCATACTCGATCATCCATGCCAAATCCACGGCACTCGTGTTAAACCGGCCAATCATACCAACAGAGAATGTTGGGTTTTTAAACAGGCCGGCAAGTTAAACGTCGAGAACAAGCAGAAGGGGTCGCAAAGCGAGGATGATGACGAGGAACCCCGGCCACCGAACACAGGGGGACAGAAGAAGTTTCCTCCCCAAGTCAAAACGGTGAACATGATATACGGTACCCATGTCCCCAAGAGGGAACGCAAGCGCGCACTCAGGGACGTCTATGCGATGGAGCCAGTCGCCCCAAAGTACAACCCATGGTCGTCCTGTCCGATCACCTTCGATCGCAGGGACCACCCGACCAGTATCTGTCATGGCGGTTCAGCCGCACTGGTCCTTGACCCAATCATTGATGGATTCCACCTTATGCGAGTCCTCATGGACGGTGGCAGCAGCCTGAACTTGATCTATCAGGATACAGTGCGCAAAATGGGCATCGATCCCTCAAGGATCAAGCCCAACAAAACCACCTTTAAAGGTGTCATACCAGGTGTAGAGGCCTGCTGTACGGGCTCAATCACACTGGAAGTGGTCTTCGGATCCCGGATAATTTCCAAAGCGAAGATTTGATCTTCGACATCGTCCCCTTCTACAGTGGCTATCATGCACTGCTCAGACGAACCGCATTCGCTCGATTCAATGCGGTGCCGCACTACGCTTACCTCAAGCTCAAGATGCCTGGACCACGCAATGTTATAACACTCAATGGAAACATGGAACACTCTCTCCTTACTGAGGAGCACACCGTGGCCCTTGCAGCAGAAGTACAGAGCAGCCTTTTCAGGCATAACCGCAATTCAACAGTCAAGCTCCCGGACACCATCAAGAGAGTCCGGACTACTCTGCAGCAGGACAGTCCAGCTCGTCCAGACCTTGACTAGCAATTTGGCCTCCGTCCCAGTCCCAACAAGGCGGCGATGCTTGTGTCGCGCGTACATAACTACGCACTTAAAATACCATGGGCATGGACGGAGGCACAGCTAGACCGCGGTCCATAATGCGGCTACTCCTGGACCCGCATACCTTTTCTTTTTCTTTTTCTTTCAGGTTTTTCTCTTTCCGAGGATTTTTCTCATAACATGATCATCGGACCTATCAAGGGATGGATACACCAAGAATGCAAAAAGCTTTGATGTACGAGGGAACCCCCAGGTGGTCTTTGCTAACGATCATTTTACCTGCTTTACAAACCCGCACGCAGCTCGCCCTTGGTCATGGCATGTCAAATAGCCTTCTTTGCTTATCGCATTACTTGTACAATACGCCTTGACGTATTAATCAATTACAATGGAAAATATTTTGCGGCTCAATACTTGCGGTGTCAGCTTATTACTTGAGTTTTCCTTTTATTTATATTCTTATCTATTGCACCCATACACTCTGGTACGCCTTAATTCACCAGCGGCATCATCATACCCCATAACACAGCAATAGAGTCCGAACTCTTTTATAGTACAGTTCAGCACCCCAAAATATAGCATTATATGCATCGGCTCCAAATCATGTCTTTGGTCAATAGTTGGGTTGCCCAGCTCCTGTGCTTACTACCTTACGTCCCGCTATATCGGCTAGGGTAGTAAAGGGAGAACTACTGCGATTGTGTCCCGGTTCTTCCGCACGAGCACCTCAGTAGAGAAAGCCGAAAACTGACTGTCATGATGCGGTGAGAGCTGGTCAGCTGTTCGAGTGGTTTCAAATCCTTAGAGATTTTTTCCGCATTATGCGAGGAATCGGTTTTTATCTGATCAGGTGTTTACAACATCCCAAGTCCGGACTTCCGAACACTAGGGGCTATGCCTAAATTTTTGTTCTCAAACTCCTATGGCTAAGTGAGGGTGATAAATCCGTATAGTCCAATTGCCTTGTTCATTGCGCTAAACACCTCCTTTAAGGACCAAACTCTAGAGTAAAGAGTGTTTAGATTTATCCCGAACATGCCCATACTACCTACATGGGGGCAGAAGCCGATGACTGGCCAACTCTCAGATTTAACAAAACGGCTGCACAGGAGGTAAAATTTTAAATAACATACATTATATTACATAACAGATCTGTTTCATATTATAGGACAAGATAGCATGAGTGCGTTCATGGGAATATGATATCCTTAGCACATTGCTCCGCCAGAAGCGGGATCCCTCCAGGACACTGTCAAAATACAGTTGGGGTCGGCGGTGCTCCTTGCCCTCAGGCGGCCCCTCGGTCATCAGCTTCGTGGCGTCCATCTTCGCCCAGTGCATCTTGGCGCGGGCAAAGGCCATTCGCGTGCCTTCGATACAAACCAACCGCTTTATGGCTTCAAGCCTAGGGCAGGCGCTGACAAGCCGCTTCATGAGTCCAAAGTAGCTGCTGGGAATGGCTTCGGAAGGCCATAGCCGGATTATCAAATCCTTCATGGCTAGTTTGGCCGCCCTATGTAGCTCGACCAGCTGTTTCAGATGATCGCTAAAGGGCACTAGATGTTCGGGTCCAAGGTATTACAACCTGAACAGCTTCTCCGTTGAGCTCCCCTCTTCAGCTTGATAGAATTCCGCAGCATCTGACACGCTGCGCGGCAGATCCACAAACGCCCCTGGAGAGCTCCAAATCCGGGTAAGTAAAAGGAACCTTTCCTTCACATATCTGCTCTGCATAATGAAGGCCTTACTCGCCGTGATCTTCTTGGCCGCCTGGATTTCCTGGAGGGTGCCCTGGGCTTTGGCCTGGGCATCTTGTGCGCTCTGGCAGGCCTTGGTAAGTTTGGACTCTTGCTCCTTAAATTCGCGCTCCAAGGACTCACACTTCTTGACGGTGTCCTGGAGCTCTTGTTGAACCTCACGGACCCGGGCCTCCTGCTTCTCGTGCGTGGCCCGTTCTTTGGCCGCTTTGTCCTCGGCCTCAGCCAGCGCCTTCTTGAGGGCCGCTACTTCGGTAGTTGCCCCTAATAAAGTTCATGACACTTTAGTCAGCACGAATCATTCATCCTTCCTAAATATACACACATGTTACTACATACCTTTGCTTTCCTCCAACTGTTTCTTCACGCGGCCGAGCTCTTTCGCCGTCCGCTCCAGATTCTGCTTCAGTCCAGAGACTTCTGCAGTGTGAGCGGTCGCTGTCGGTGTCAAAACCGGCGGATCTCGGGTAGGGGGTCCCGAACTATGTGTCTAAGGCTAATGGTAACATGAGGCAGGGGACACGATGTTTTACCCAGGTTCAGGCCCTCTCGATGGAGGTAATACCCTACTTCCTGCTTGATTGATCTTGATGATATGAGTATTACAAGAGTTGATCTACCATGAGATCGTAGAGGCTGAACCCTAGAAGCTAGCCTATGATTATGATTGTTGTTGTCCTATGGACTAAACCCTTTGGTTTATATAGACACCAGAGGGGGCTAGGGTTACACAGAGTCGGTTATAGAGAAGGAAATCTACATGTCCGAATATCCAAGCTTGCCTTCCACGCAAAGGAGAGTCCCATCCAGACACGGGACGAAGTCTTCATTCTTGTATCTTCATAGTCCAACAGTCCGGCCAAAGTATATAGTCTGGCTGTCCAGGACCCCTTAATCCAGGACTCCCTCAGTAGCCCCTGAACCAGGATTCATTGATGATGAGTCCGGCGCGCAGATTGTCTTCGGCATTGCAAGGTGGGTTCTTCTCCAAATCCTTCAGATCATTGTTGTAACGAGCAGTGTCCGGCTCCTCATCAGTGTCGCACTCCTCGGCTTCTGTGCTTTAATAACTGCTGTTTCCACGTGTCGAGCGAATGCGAGAAGTCAAGGCATTTTTACATTTGCCACCCCAACCCTGCGAGTAAATCATCTATAAAGGAGACGGGGATTCTCAGATCCAAATCACACCATCTCCTCCCAGCGAGCATTCATCAGAGTGCGCCCGAACAAATCCATACCACCATGGCCGGTCGTCACGGTTCCTCCTCTCGCTCCCGTAGCACTAGGCCAGGCGATTGGGAGAGATGTTCTGTTCCCCACAACCGACTAGTAGAGTTGCAGACCAAGGGGTTTCTCCCACCTGCATACATGGTCCCCGTCCGAGCTGGACTAGCCACTTATAATGGCGGGGAGCAAGCGGAGAGCTTTCCAAACCCATCCAAGGGAGAGCGGGTATGCTTCGTCCCCTACTTGCTTAGGGGGCTCGGATTTCCAATCCATCCTTTCCTCCGCGGGCTCCTGGAGTTCTACGGCCTCCAGCTGCATAACTTCACCCCGGCCTCCATACTGCACATCACAGGCTATGTTGCCTTCTGCGAGCTTTTTCTAGGCTGTGAAGCTCATTTCGAGCTGTGGAAGAGGCTATTCTGCCTCGTACCCCGTGATAACCCACAAGTGTAGGGGATCGCAACAGCTTTCGAGGGTAAATTATTCAACCCAAATTTATTGATTCGACACAAGGGGAGCCAAAGAATATTCTTGAGTATTAGTAGTTGAGTTGTCAATTCAACCACACCTCGATAACTTAATATCTGCAACAAAGTGTTTAGTAGCAAAAGTGGTATGATAATAAAGGTAACGGTGGCAAAAGTAAAGATAATAGTTTTGGGGTTTTTGTAGTAGTTGTAACGGTAGCAACGGAAAAGTAAATAACCAAAGAACAATATATGAAAAGCTCGTAGGCAATGGATCAGTGATGGATAATTATGCCAGATGCGATCCCTCATGTAATAGCTATATCATAGGGTGATACAAAACTAGCTCTAGTTCATCAATGTAATGTAGGCATGTATTCCGTAAATAGTCATACATGCTTATGGAAAAGAACTTGCATGACATCTTTTGTCCTACCCTCCCGTGGCAGCGGGGTCCTAGCAGAAACTAAGGGATATTAAGGCCTCCTTTTAATAGAGAACCGGAACAAAGCATTACCACATAGTGAATACATGAACTCCTCAAACTACGGTCATCACCGAGAAGTATCCCGATTATTATCACTTCGGGGTTGTCGAATCATAACACATAATAGGTGACTATAGACTTGCAAGATAGGATCAAGAACACACATATATTCATGAAAACATAATAGGTTCTGATCTGAAATCATGGCACTCGGGCCCTAGTGACAAGCATTAAGCGTAGCAAAGTCATAGCAACATCAATCTCAGAACATAGTGGATACTAGGGATCAAACCCTAACAAAACTAACTTGATTACATGGTAAATCTCATCCAACCCATCACCGTCCAGCAAGCCTGCGATGGAATTACTCATGCACGGCGGTGAGCATCATGAAATTGGTGATGGAGGATGGTTGATGATGACGACGGTGATGAATCCCCCTCTCCGGAGCCCCGAACGGACACCAGATCAGCCCTCCCGAGAGAGATTAGGGCTTGGCGGCGGCTCTGTGTCGTAAAACGCGATGAAACTTTCTCTCTGATTTTTTTCTCCCCGAACGTGAATATATGGAGTTGGATATGAAGTCGGTGGAGGTCCAGGGGGCCCACAAGATAGGGGGGCACGCCCTATAGGGGGGGGCCTATCTCATGGACAGGGTGTGGGCCCACTGGTGTACTTCTTTCGCCCAATTATTCTTATTAATTCCAAAAGGTGCCTCCGTGGATTTTTCAGGGCATTCCGAGAACTTTTCTTTTCTACACATAAAACAACATCATGGCAGTTCTGCTGAAAACAGCGTCAGTCCGGGTTAGTTTCATTCAAATCATGCAAGTTAGAGTCCAAAACAAGGGCAAAAGTGTTTGGAAAAGTAGATATGTTGGAGACGTATCAACTCGCCCAAGCTTAAACCTTTGCTTGTCCTCAAGAAATTCAGTTGATAAACTGAAAGTGATAAAGAAAAACTTTTACAAACTCTGTTTGCTCTTGTTGTTGTAAACATGAAAATCCAGCATTCAAGTTTCAGCAAATATTATGAACTAACCATACTCACAATAACACTTAGGTCTCACAATTACTCATATCAATAGCATAATCAGCTAGCGAGCCATAATAATAAAACTTGGATGACAACACTTTCTCAAAACAATCATAACATGATATAACAAAATGGTATCTCGCTAGCCCTTTCTGAGACCGCAAAACATAAATGCAAAGCACCTTTAAAGATCAAGGACTGACTAAACATTGTAATTCATGGTAAAAGAGATCCAGTCAAGTCATACCCAATATAAACCAATAGAAATGAATGCAAATGACAGTGTGCTCTCCAGCGGGTGCTTTTTAATAAGAAGGGTGATGACTCAACATAAAATTAAATAGATAGGCCCTTCGCAGAGGGAAGCAGGGATTTGTAGAGGTGCCAGAGCTCGTTTTTAAGATAGAGAATGAATAACATTTTGAGCGGTATACTTTCACTGTCAACGCAACAACTATGAGATGGTTGTATCTTCCATACTACATGCATTATAGGCAGTTCCCAAACAGAATGGTAAAGGTTTATACTCCCCCAACCACCAACAAGCATCAATACATGGCTTGCTCGAAACAACGAGTGCCTCCAACTAACAACAGCCCTGGGGGAGTTTTGTTTAATTATTTTGGTTTGCTTTGATCTTTTTGGATCATGGGACTGGGCATCCCGGTTACCGGCCCTTTCTTGTGAATGAGGAGCGGAGTCCACTCCTCGTGAGAATAACCCACCTAGCATGGAACATATAGGCAGCCCTAGTTGTAACATGAGCTGCTCGAGCATACAAAACAGAATTTCATTTGAAGGTTTGGAGTTTGGCCCATACAAATTTACTTGGAAGGGCAAGTAAATACCGCATATAGGAAGGTATAGTGGACTCATATGGAACAACTTTGGGGTTTAAGGAGTTTGGATGCACAAGCAGCATTCCCGCTTAGTACAGGTGAAGGCTAGCAAAAGACTGGGAAGCGACCAACTGAGAGAGCGACAACAATCATAAACATGCATTAAAATTAATTCACACCGAATACAAGCATGAGTAGGATATAATCCACCATGAACATAAATATCATGAAGGCTATGTTGATTTGTTTCAACTACATGCGTGAACATGTGCCAAGTCGAGTCACTCAATACATTCAAAGGAG
The DNA here is from genome assembly GCF_002162155.2 of Triticum dicoccoides. NCBI lineage: Eukaryota > Viridiplantae > Streptophyta > Magnoliopsida > Poales > Poaceae > Triticum > Triticum dicoccoides. The sequence continues at coordinate 331,255,046 of NC_041391.1, read as the reverse complement.
GATACCATCCCATCATACCACATCATAATCATTCTAATAGCATGTTGGCACGCAAGGTAAACCATTATAACTCATAGCTAATCAAGCATGGCACAAGCAACTATAATCTCTAAATGTCGTTGCAAATATGTTTACCTCATAACAGGCTGACTCAGAAACAATGAACTCATCATATTTACAAAAACAAGAGAGGTCGAGTTCATACCAGCTTTTCTCATCTCAATAAATCCATCATATATCGTCATTATTGCCTTTCACTCGCACGACCGAACGATGTGTATAATAATAAGAGTGCACGTGCATTGGACTAAGCTGGAATCTACAAGCATTCAACTCAAGATAGAAGACAACTAATATGGGCTCTAAGTTAAATAAACAATCGTGCATATGAGAGCCACTAAACATTTTCTATATGGTCTTCTCGACCCCCAAAGGAAAGAAAAGAAAATAAAACTATTCACACGGGAAAACTCCCAACAAGTAAGAAGAAGAAGAAGAAATAATTTTTGGGTTGTCATTTTAATTTCTACTACAAGCATGGAAATTAAACTAACTAATTTTTTTGGTTTTTCTTAAAGTTTATCAAACACACAAGAAGAAAACTAGAAAAAGAAATTTAAACTAGCATGGATAATACAATGAAAGAGTATGAGCACCGACGACTAGTGTGTGAACATGAATGTAAAGTCGGTGAGAAATACGTACTCTCCCAAGCTTAGGCTTTTGGCCTAAGTTGGTCTAGTACCAAGGACCGCCGCTACTCTCCCCGGTGTACTGGGAAGTGTAATCTGGATACCACTGGCTGGTCATCTCCGGATCCCACTGGACAGATGATGCACGATAAGGGTCTAGTTCAGGTTCCAGCTCAGGTTCAGGTTCTGGAGTAAAAGCTCGGGCTCGATGATTGTTCACCGCCTCCGGCGTGACAAGAAAATTTTCTGCAAGCAAATCAAACAACAAAGGCGCAGGCAAAATAATAATCTCAACGTGTTTTTATTAAATCTAAGTTTATACAAGAGCATCTTCTCTTCGTTGTCAACAATAAACTTGTGTGCTACCATGCTCTTGTAATCTAAAATGTGAGGAGGCAATTTTGTCTCCTCTTTCTCATGGTGCCTAATGGGTATCTGAAAATGTCTAGCAAGATGTGCAGTATAGATACCTCCAAATATGGGGCCTTTTGTACGATTAAGGGCTAGCCGTTTAGCAACGACGGCACCCATACTAAAACTATTGTCCCCAAGCAAGGCATGTTGAAGAATGATAATATCAGGAACACTAAAGCTTCCACTATTTCCACGACCAATCAAGCATCTACTAGCAAATATGGCAAAGTAGCATAAAACAGGAAAGTGTATGCTAGAGATTTCTGCCTCAAAACCCTTCTTTGGTTCTTCTATAGCTATAGTGTTAACAAAGCCATCCACATCTTTACGATGGGGTTCCTCTAATTCTCCCTCATAAGGTATCCTACACACCGTGCAAAAATTATGTAAAGACATTTATTTGAATTCATCATATAAGTGAAATGATACTGAGGGCGGCGACTTCTTAGGATAAAAATAAAAGTTTTGCACGAAAGTATTGGTGAGTAAGAGATACTGATCGATCGGGTCGTTCATGAAACCGGTGAGGCCTGCAGTCTCGATTAAAGAATAAAAATCTTCATGAATTCCAGCTTCTTTCAAGAAATCATCGCATGGCCATTCACATGACTGTACTTCCGCTAAGCGAGGAAGATTATACTTGGCTTTTTTCCTTCTCTTTGGCTTGTTTTTCCTGAGAGCCTTGGCTAGAAGAGCCCCTCAACAGTTTCCTTAACATTTTCTGCAAAATTCTGAAATTTTAGTAACTTCAAAATAAAAGTAAGTAAAACTAAACAAGATTGGTAGCAACTACTCCTACAAGTGCCTAGAGCCTATATCATGCATTAGAATTGCTTGGGACCTCATAAATTCAACATGCAAGCTCAAAAACATGGTCACCTATGGAGAAAAAATTTGCAATGAATAAAGCACTAGAACAAAAACTAACCAATGGAGGAGTCACATACCAAGTAACAATCTCCCAAAGCAGTTTTGTAAATGGAGCTTTGAGCAAGGAGATCGAAAGTCGCAGCAAAATGAGCTAGAACTCGTGCTTGAGCTGGATGGGGATTTTTTTTGGGTAGAAGATGAAGTGTGTGGGTGCTGGCATAAGTGGAGGGGGTCACCAGGGGCCCACGAGACAGGGGGCGCGCCTAGGTGGGGTGGGCGCGTCCTCCTCTCTCGTGGCCTGGTGCTTGCCCCTCCTGCAGTGATTTCAGTGCCTAAAATCCTCAAATATTCCATAAAAATCATACTAAATTTGCAGGGCATTTGGAGCACTTTTATTTTCGGGATATTTTTTAATGCATAGATAATTCAGAAAACAGACAGATAGTACTATTTTTGCTTTATTAAATTTAAATAACAGAAAGTAAAAAGTGGGTGCAGAAGGTTGTGCCTTCTAGTTTCATCCATCTCGTGATCATCAAAATGAATCCACTAACAAGGTTGATCAAGTCTTGTTAACAAACTCATTCCGAATAACACGGAACTGGAGAAATCTCGAATAACACTAAGTTACCTCAACGGGGATATGAAAATCCCCAACAATAAGAATATCATACTTTTTCTTGACAGTAGGGAGAGGAAATGCAAAACCTCCAATAATAATAGTTGGAACTTTTCCAATAGAATTGATGCTATGAACTTGAGATTGTTTCCTTGGAAAGTGTACCGTATGCTCATTACCATTAACATGAAAAGTGACATTGCCTTTGTTGCAATCAATAACAGCCCCTGCAGTATTAAGAAAAGGTCTACCAAGGATAATAGACATACTATCGTCCTCAGGAATATCAAGAATAACAAAGTCCGTTAAGATAGTGACATTTGCAACCACAACAGGCACATCTTCACAAATACCAATAGGTATAGCAGTTGATTTATCAGCCATTTGCAAGGATATTTAAGTAGGTGTCAACATATTCAATTCAAGTCTACGATATAAGAGAGAGGCATAACACTAACACCGGCTCCAAGATCACATAAAGCAGTTCTAACATAATTTCTTTTAATGGAGCATGGTATAGTTGGCACACCCAGATCTCCAAGTTTCTTTGGTATTCCACCCATAAAAGTGTAATTAGCAAGCATGGTGGAAATTTCAGCTTCCGATATCTCTCTTTAGTTTGTGATGATATCCTTCATATACTTAGCATAAGGATTTACTTTAAGCATATCAGTTAAGCGCATACATAAGAAAATAGGTCTAATCATTTCAGCAAAGCGCTCAAAATCCTCATCATCCTTTGACATGGATGGTTTAGGAAGAAAGGGCATGGGTTTCTGAACCCATGGTTCTCTTTCTCTACCGTGCTTCCTAGCAACAAAATCTCTCTTATCATAACGTTGATTCTTTGATTGTGGGTTATCAAGATCAACAGCAGGTTCAATCTCTGCATCATTGTTTTTACTAGGTTGAGCATCAACATGAACATTATCATTAATGTTATCACTAGGTTCATGTTCATCACCTGATTGTGTTTCAGCATCAGAAATAGAAATATCATTGGGATTCTCATGTGTGTCTACAGTAGGTTCACTAGAAGCATGCAAAGTTCTATCATTTTTCTTTTTCTTCTTTTTAGAAGAACTAGGTGCCTCTAAATTATTTCTCTGAGAATCTTGCTCAATTCTCTTAGGGTGGCCTTCAGGATACAAAGGTTCCTGAGTCATTCTACCAGTTCTAGTAGCCACTCTAATAGTAAAGTCATTTTTATTATTTAATTCCTCAAGCAAATCATTTTGAGCTTTAAGTACTTGCCCAGCTTGAGTAGCAACCATAGAAGTATATTTGCTAATGAGTTGGAGTTCACCTTTAACTCTAGCCATATTATCGCTCACGCGTCCTATCTCGAAAGCATTAATCTTTAACTCTCTACCGACATAAGCATTAAAACTTTCTTCTCTAGCCATAAAGTCATCAAATTCATCTAAGCATGGGCTATGAAATTTAGTAGAGGGGATTTCAACTTTATCATATCTATAGAGAGAATTTACCTTTACTACCTGTGTCGGGTTATCAAGACAATGTGGTTCTTCGACAGGCGGTATATTAAGACCATGTATTTCTTCAATAGGAGGTAAATTCTTAACATCTTCAGCTTTAATACCTTTTTCTTTCATTGATTTCTTTGCCTCTTGCATATCTTCAGGACTGAGAAATAAAACACCTCTCTTCTTCGGAGTGGGTTTAGGAATAGGCTCAGGAGTTGGCTCAATTGGTTCAGGAATTGCTTCAGGAATTGGCTCAGGAAGAGTACAATTATTTTCATTAGTCAACATATTATTCAATAATATTTCAGCTTCGTCGACTGTTCTTTCCCTGAAAACACAACCAGCACAACTATCCAAGTAGTCCTTGGAAGCATCGGTTAGTCCATTATAAAAGATATCAAGTATTTCATTTTTCTTGAGAGGATGATCAGGCAAAGCATTAAGTAACCGGATAAGCCTCCCCCAAGCTTGTGAGAGACTCTCTTCTTTAGTTTGCACAAAATTATATATTTCCTGCAAGGCAGCTTGTTTCTTATGAACAGGGAAATATTTAGCAGAGAAGTAATAAATCATATCCTGGGGACTACGCACAAAACCAGGAGCAAGAGAATTATACCAAGTCTTAGCATCACCCTTTAACAAGAACGAAAATATCTTAAGAATATAATAATAGCGAGACTTCCCATCATTAGTAAACGGGGTAGCTATATCATTCAACTTGGTAAGATGTGCCACAAGAGTTTCAGATTCAAGGCCATAAAAAGGATCAGATTCAACTAAAGTAATAATCTCAGGATTAACAGAGAATTCATAATCCTTATCAGTAACACAGATAGGTCAAGTAGCAAAAGCAGGGTCAGGTTTCATTCTAGCATTAAGAGACTGCTGCTTCCATTTAGCTAATAATTTCTTAAGATCATATCTATCATTGCAAGCAAAGATAGCTCTAGCAGCTTCTTTATTCATAACATAACCCTCAGGAACAACAGGTAATTCATAATCATTGGGGGAACCTTCATCATCACTATCATCAATAGTAGCATCTTCAATAATTTCATTCCCCCTAACTCTAGCAAGTTGTTCATCAAGAAATTCACCTAATGGCAAAGTAGTATCACGCACAGAAGTAGTTTCATCATGCATAGTAGAAGTGGCATCATCAATAACATGCGACATATCAGAATTCATAGTAGTGCAGGTTTAGGTGTCGCAAGCTTATTAATAATAGAAGGAGAATCTACTGTAGAGCTAGATGGCAGTTCCTTACCTCCCCTCGTAGTTGAGGGTAAAATCTTGGTTCTATCGTCTTTCAAGTTCTTCATAGTGATCAATAGATATAAATCCCAAGTGGCTCAGAAAATAGAGCTATGCTCCCCGGCAACGGCGCCAGAAATTAGTCTTGATAACCCACAAGTGTAGGGGATCGCAACAGCTTTCGAGGGTAAAGTATTCAACCCAATTGATTCGACACAAGGGGAGCCAAAGAATATTCTTGAGTATTAGCAGTTGAGTTGTCAATTCAACCACACCTGGATAACTTAGTATCTACATCAAAGTGTTTAGTAGCAAAAGTGGTATGATAATAAAGGTAACGGTGGCAAAAGTAAAGATAATAGTTTTTGGGTTTTTGTAGTAGTTGTAACAGTAGCAACGGAAAAGTAAATAAGCGAAGAACAATATATGAAAAGCTCGTAGGCAATGGATCAGTGATGGATAATTATGCCGGATGCAATTCCTCATGTAATAGCTATAACATAGGGTGATACAGAACTAGCTCCAGTTCATCAATGTAATGTAGGCATGTATTCTGTAAATAGTCATACGTGCTTATGGAAAAGAACTTGCATGACATCTTTTGTCCTACCCTCCCGTGGCAGCGGGGTCCTAGCGGAAACTATGGGATATTAAGGCCTCCTTTTAATAGAGAACCGAAACAAAGCATTAGCACATAGTGAATACATGAACTCCTCAAACTACGGTCATCACCGAGAAGTATCCCGATTATTGTCACTTCGGGGTTGTCGGGTCATAACACATAATAGGTGACTATAGACTTGCAAGATAGGATCAAGAACACACATATATTCATGAAAACATAATAGGTTCAGATCTGAAATCATGGCACTCGGTCCCTAGTGACAAGCATTAAGCATAGCAAAGTCATAGCAACATCAATCTCAGAACATAGTGGATACTAGGGATCAAACCCTAACAAAACTAACTTGATTACATGGTAAATCTCATCCAACCCATCACCGTCCAGCAAGCCTGTGATGGAATTATTCACGCATGGCGGTGAGCATCATGAAATTGGTGATGGAGGATGGTTGATGATGACAATGGCGATGAATCCCCCTCTCCGGAGCCCCGAACGGACTCCAGATCAGCCCTACCGAGAGATATTAGGGCTTGGCAGCGGCTCCGTGTCGTAAAACGCGATGAAACTTTCTCTCTGATTTTTTTCTCCCCGAACGTGAATATATGGAGTTGGAGTTGAGGTCGGTGGAGGTCCAGGGGGCCCACGAGATAGGGGGCGCGCCCCCTGTCTCGTGGACAGGGTGTGGGCCCCCTGGTGTACTTCTTTCGCCCAATAATTCTTACTAATTCCAAAAAGTGCCTCCGTGGATTTTCAGGGCATTCCGAGAACTTTTCTTTTCTACACGTAAAACAACATCATGGCAGTTCTGCTGAAAACAGTGTCAGTCCGGGTTAGTTTCATTCAAATCGTGCAAGTTAGAGTCCAAAACAAGGGCAAAAGTGTTTGGAAAAGTAGACATGTTGGAGACGTATCACCCCGTACTCCGGAGGGGTCGGTATATCAAGTGGGCGGAGCCAAAATATGGCGCATCACTGAGACCGGATATCTATCCGGCACCCCGAAGAAGACATCCGAGGACTAGCCCTCGGAATGGTTCTACATGGAGGACGTCCCTCTATCGGACCCTGTTCGTAAGGGTCTTCCCGAGTTTGTGAATGCCCCATTTTAGAAACGCTACACAGCTGGCGCCCCAGGAGCCCCCAGGCGGAAGATAACAGAGAGATCCTTTTCCTGATGGACAGGATAAATACGTTGGCCAAATCAGGACTGGCAATTATTGAAGTCATGTCCATATGTATAATGCAGGGAGTGCAGCCACTTCAATATCGGGGAAAACCCATTTGGCACTTCAATGGAGAATACGATGCCACCCGCTGCGGCCGTAAAGGTCCGAACTCTCCCGCCACTCTGGCAAAGATACTGTTCGATTTGTACAAAGGAGAAGAGGAGGAGTTCATCCATATCAAGCCACGGGATGGATTCTCCATGTACAACCCCCCAAGCTGGGTGAGTCGCTATCTTTTATTCCCATCTTTCCCACATTTTTAGCACAGATGTTTTAATTCGTCAATTCATAGCAGGAACTGCGAAGGGCTATGAAGGATGTTCACAGCCCATCTCCACAGCCAGAGGACCCTAACCGAGCTCTCGACCCCGGACTCGAAGAAGATCCGGACACGTTTGTGGAGCTTGTTGACAGGACATTTTACCAGTTGAGCTGCGACGGTGTGATGGTGGCCATCATAGCCGACTATCCTGGCCTACTCCCTGTATCCCAGGTAAGTAAAGCAGGAGTCCCAACTTCCGAAAAGGATTCCCTCTTTACACTTCACCCACCGCACATGTATTGCGTCTTACAGGGAAGGCCATCGGGGCGCCAAGCTAAACCCGCAGTGACTCGCCAACAAGGGGCACCAAAGTCGGGTAGGCTTAAAAGGAAGGCGGTCAGGACCAAGACGCCGGTGCAAAGGTATGTTTAAAACCTGCCATGAATTTATCATTGTTAAAATATAACGATGTCCACTGCCTTCTGACAGAAAGAGCGCTCGCCGGACTGTATCCGGCGAGCCTGCCGGTCACGCTTCCACCAGCCGGACTCCGAGGCCGGACTCAAGGGCGGAGGTCAACACGGACGATCCTCCTACAGAGGATGCGGATAGATTTTCTGCTACAAACTCCAAAGTGGAGAGCGCCATAAATCCTAGGCGTCGACGGGTCGCACTACGCGACCCTAATTTCTCTGAAGAGGCGTTCAATGCCTTCAACTCAGGGGACGCGTACATCCGGGCTGCTCAAGGTGGCCTAGCCAGGGCCAGGGACCAGTACGTAAAGGATATACGGGTAAGAAAATTTCATAAGTATGTATATCAGTAGCCCCTGAGACTTGAAACAGTTGGCACAACTGATTTAAGGATCCTCGTGTGCATAGGCTCTGACAGAGAAGAATACCCAGCTATCCAAAGAGCTGGAGGAGTGCAAGGCCCAACTACGGGCCACAATCGCCGTGATGGAGGAGTCTACGAAGGCCACTGGTAATGTTTGCGTTAAATGAGAATAATGTCATGGTATGTACCAGTTAAGTATTCGGCATGAATGTGATTCTAATAATAGAATCTGCAGACAATCCCAGAGGCAATCCGGAGATCGTACCAGAGGATGAGCAACATGTTCGGCGACAGCTAAAGGCTAGCCAGTGTGTGCTTACAAAGGTAATAAAGGAGAAAAATACTCTCCAGGACGCGAACGTCCGACTGGACGTTGAATTAAAGGATGTTTGGGCCCAGCTTGCTGACTCCGTAAAGGAGAATAAGAGGCTTCTATGCGGCATATTCAGTAAGTGCTCTGACGAACCAATATGAAGTTTGGCGAAGAATCGTGCTAACAGAATTATGTCTGTAGGCATGCTGACCGGTCGTCCCGAAGAAGAGATGCCCGGATCTGTCGGCGATCTTCTGTCGGAGCTCTCACAACTGCACGAACAAGTTCGGCAGGTGATGCAGGGCATTGCCCAAGTCTTGTGGCCATCCGCCTCCCTGCCAGGAGGCATGGGAGAGATTATGGAGATGCTCCAGGGAGCGCGGCAACGCTTCCGATTATGGAAGATATTGCCCTACCGACAAGGAGCAAGGGAAGACTGGGCCATGGTGAAGACGCGATACACCAAGGCTTACCCGAACCACATGGCCGAGGTCGGACCTGTAGGGTCAGATGGGAAGGAGATCCCTGTACATCTGGTGTATGACCAGGTAGCATTAGCCGCTAAGTATTCCCAACAGGACTGTAGGCTAGACAACCTGTTGGATGGTATAAAAGAAGAATTTAGTCAGTCTAAGTGACATTGTACTTCGAAGGACACATTTTGCCCCTTGCCGGATTGTAAATCATTTGTCTTGGCTGGCCTTTTCGCTTCAACCTCTGGACCCGACAGTCCGGAGTGTATCCGAATACCCGCTCGGTTACGTGAAAACCGGGGCACGCGTAGAAACAAGGCGTAGGGATCATAAGTGCTTGAACAGACAAGTACCCAACTAGTTATGTTATATTACATGGGTAGTAAGAAACATCTTCCAGGGAGAATAGTTCTGTTAAGGGTTCCTTACCCTGGGTGTGCATGTGTTGAAGTGCATGTCCAAACAGCGAAAATTTACACCGGATATAAGCATCTGGGGGCATGTTTTGTAATAGTTAAAATACATCTTTTGTTCACCGACCGAATATTCCCTTAAGAACGCTAGCTTTCGGCTTCACCCAGTCTGAGGTACACATCCGGCTGACCCAGCAGTAATAATCGCAGAGGTGTTCCCCTTATGCCCTAGCCAAATTAACGGGAACGTAGGGCATAAACACAAGAGCTAGGCAACCCAGCTTGGCCAAAACTTAAGTCATATCGATGCATATAGTGGTGAAAAAAGGGTCACATACAGAAAAGTGACGCATATGTGGTGGGCATAAAGCCCAGAAGACAATTAAGCTTCTATGTAAGAAGCCCCCAAGTATATTGAGCGTGCATAGCGCGGCCAGAGTGTGCGGTCAAAGCGTACTTGAAGCTTTTAAGGCTATAAATGTAAAAGGGAGAGAGAGAGGATATAATTTAAAAAGGGAGACGGAGGTAAGGAGACAAACACGGAGTTCGGCGCTAGGCATAGAATCTTTGGAGTCTGGCCGCGTTCCATGGGTTTGGCTCGAGTCGATTGTTTGATGCATCGCACAGACGGTACATACCTACAGTGAAAACTTTGTCAATGATGAAGGGGCCATCCCACTTGGGCTTGAGCTTGTCCTTTTTTCTTCTCTGGTAGGCGTAGAACGAGTTCGCCAATGTTATATGTTTTGGCCCGCACTTCTCTACTTTGATACCTTTGAGCCTGCTATTGATAGGATGCGGAACGGGCCTTCACGATGTCACGCTCCTCCTCCAAGGCATCTAAGCTATCCTGTCGATCCAACTCGGCTTCTCTCTCTTCATACATGCGCACTCTAGGTGAATCATGGATGATATCGCAAGGTAGCACTGCCTCTGCGCCGTACACCATAAAAACGGTGTGTATCCGGTTGTGCGATTTGGCGTGGTCCGCATCCCCCATAATACGGAGTCAAGCTCCTCGACCCAGTGCGTATCTGATTCCTTCAAGGATCGCACTAGTCTGGGTTTAACGCCGCTCATAATAAGACCGTTCGCTCGTTCGACTTGACCATTCATTTGGGGGTGATAGACGGAGGCGTAATCAAGTTTTATGCCCATTTTGCTGCACCAGGTTTTCACCTCATCGGCTGTAAAGTTTGAGCCTTTATCGGTGTGATGCTGTGGGGGACACCGTAGCGGTGTACGACCCCGGATATAAAGTCTATCACTGGTCCGGATTCAGCCGTTTTAACTGGTTTGGCTTCTATCCATTTGGTGAATTTATCGACCATGACCAACAAATATTTCTTCTTATGGCTTCCTCCTTTAAGGGGTCCAACCATATGGAGCCCCCAGACCGCAAAGGGCCAAGTTATGGGGATTGTTTGGAGGGCAGTGGGCGGCATATGGCTTTGATTAGCAAAAGGCTGGCAACCGACGCAGCGTTGGACAAGGTCTTGTGTGTCTGCCCGGGTTGTCGGACAGTAGAAACCTGTACGAAAGGCCTTGCTTACGAGCGCCCGAGCTGCGGCATGGTGGCCGCCGAGTCCGGCATGGATTTCCGCCAAGAGCTGTCGCCCTTCCTCTTCAGAGATGCACCTTTGGAGCACTCCGGTTGTGCTTTTCTTATAAAGCTCTCCCTCGTGGACCTTGTAGGCTTTAGAGCGCCGCACAATGCAGTGTGCCTCGTTTTGGTCCTCCGGGAGTTCCTGCCTATTTAAGTAAGCTAGGAAGGGTTCCGTCCATGGGGCGATGACCGCCATGATCACGTGGGCCGAAGGTGTGATTCCGGTGGCGGAGCCTCCTATTACGTCAGATTATTCAGGGTCTGGGGTTGTATGCGGATCCGGACAAGTATTGCCGGACTCCCCTTCCCATACCACGGATGGCTTGAACAGCCTTTCCAAAAAAATATTTGGTGGGACGGGGTCACGTTTAGCGCCGATGCGGGCAAGGATGTCCGCCACTTGGTTGTTTTCTCAAACCACATGATGGAATTCGAGCCCCTCGAATCGAGCTGACATTTTGAGAACGGCATTATGGTAAGCCGCCATTTTCAGGTCCTTGGCGTTAAAGTCTCCATTTATTTGAGATATTGCGAGATTTGAACCCCCACGTACTTCTAGGCGTTGAATGCCCATGGAGACCACCATCCGAAGACCGTGAAACAATGCCTCATACTCTGCTGCGTTGTTGGAATCTGTGTAAAGTATTTGGAGTACGTATTGGACTGTATCTCCGGTGGGGGACGCCAGGACGACGCCAGCCCCTAGACCAGCTAGCATCTTAGAGCCATCAAAGTGCATGATCCAATTGGAGTACGCGTCGTATTCTTTAGAAGTTTGGCTTCTGTCCATTCGGCGACGAAGTCAGCCAGTACCTGTAACTTAATTGCCCGCCGTGGTTTGTATGTTATGTCGAACGGTAGGAGCTCGATAGCCCATTTTGCAATCCGGCTCATGGCATCGCGGTTATTTATTATGTCATTGAGTGGTACTTCGGAGGCCACCGTGATTGAACACTCTTGAAAGTAGTGTCGTAGTTTTCGGGATGCCATGAAGACCGCGTATGCTATCTTTTGATAATGTGGGTACCGTGACTTGCATGGGGTGAGGGCACTGGATACGTAGTATACCGGCTTTTGTAATGGGAATTTATGTCCATCTGTCTCTCGTTCGACGACGAGCACCGCGCTTACAACCTGGTGTGTTGCGGCTATGTATAGTAGCATGGGTTCACCGACATTTGGCGCTGCCAGAATTGGATTGGTGGCCAAGAGGGCTTTTATTTCCTCCAGCCCAGCCGTAGCCGCATCTGTCCACTCGAAGTGTTCGCTGCGTCCAAGAAGGCGGTAAAGAGGTAGCGCCTTTTCTCCTAATCGGGAGATAAAGCGGCTTAGGGCAGCCACGCATCCAGTTAGTTTCTGGATTTGCTTGAGGTCTGTTGGGGTAGCCAACTGTGACAGAGCTTGGATTTTAGCTAGGTTTGCTTCGATTCCTCTATTGGAGACAATAAAGCCCAAGAGTTTTCCGGCTGGCATGCCGAAAACGCATTTTTCCGGGTTGAGCTTGATGTCGTATGTTCGAAGATTGTCGAACGTAAGCCTCAAGTCGTCTATTAATGATTCGACGTGTCTGGTTTTAATGACCACATTGTCTATGTAAGCCTCCACTGTTTTGCCGATTTGTGTTTCCAGGCATGTATGAATCATGCGTTGATAGGTTGCACCGGCATTTTTTAGCCCGAAAGGCATGGTGTTAAAACAGAAGGGACCGTATGGAGTGATAAATGCTGTTGCGGCTTGATCAGACTCCGCCATCTTGATTTGATGGTATCCGGAGTATGCATCGAGGAAACACAATGAATCGTGTCCTGCGGTAGCGTCGATAATTTGATCGATGCGGGGGAGGGGGAAGGGATCCTTGGGCAAGCCTTATTAAGGTCTTTGAAATCGATGCATAGGCGCCAGGATTTGTCCTTCTTTGGTACCATCACCAGGTTTGCTAGCCAGTCCGGATGTTTTATTTCTCTGATGAATCTGGCTTCAAGTAGCTTGGCTAGCTCCTCTCCCATGGCTTGTCGCTTGGGTTCTGAAAAGCACCGAAGAGTCTGCTTGACCGGCTTGTATCCCTTTAGTATGTTTACGCTATGTTCGGCCAGCCTGCTTGGGATACCTGGCATGTCTGAAGGATGCCAGGCGAAAATGTCCCAATTCTCGCGCAAGAACTCTCATAGTGCGGCGTCTATTGTGGGGTTCAGCTATGCCCCAATTGATGCTATTTTTGTGGGGTCCGTTGGGTGGACCTGAAATTTGACTATTTCGTCTGCTGGTTTAAAAAAGGTAGACTTGGGTCGTTTGTCGAGTATCACATCGTCCATGTCTACTGTGGAGCACAGCGCAGTTAATTCTTCGGCCGCGAGGGCTTCTGATAATGCCTCCAGGGCTAGTGCGACAGTTTTATTTTTGGTCCGTAGTGCTATGTGCGGATCACTGGCTAGAGTGATGATTCCATTGGGCCCCAGCATCTTGAGCTTCATGTACCCGTAATGGGGTATAGCTTGGAAGCTTGTGAATGTGTCTCGTCCCAAGAGGACGTGGTATCCACTGCTAAACGAGGCCACTTGGAATGTGATTTCTTCGGACCTATAATTCTCCGGGGTGCCGAATACCACATCCAGTGTGATTTTCCCTGTGCATCACACCTCCCGGCTAGGGATGATTCCTCTGAAGGTCGTGCTACTTTGCTCAATGCGGCTCTTATCAATTTCCATTTTGTTAAGAGTTTCCTCATAGATGAGGTTTAATCCGCTGCCGCCGTCCATGAGCACTTTAGTAAGCCGAAATCCATCAATGATTGGACTAAGGACCAAAGCGGCTGGTGCTCGGACTGTTTGAAATTGAGGTCGGCGCTGAAGGTTATGGCCGTATCGTTCCACGGGTTTATTGTTGCGACGTGGCAGACTTCGGCGAGGCTGCGGAGCGCTCACTTGCGCCTGTTGTTTGAGGCGAAAGTCTCGAAGACGGTCAGTACTGTATTGTTATTTTCTGCGGGATGGTGCTCTGCGGTATTGTCAATGAGAAGGTTCTCGCCGCTCTTGGCCACCTGCCGGAGTATCCAACATGCTCTAAGGTTGTGTGTTGGTATGGTGTCCGATGTGCTGTGAATTTTGCATGGCCTATTGAGCCATCCCTCTAGTACGGTTCCACGCCCTGTAGAGGGCTTTGGCTTCTTTGTAATTGGGTTAGGTGACTTGCGAGAGCGCACCCTTTTAGTTCGGACGAGGGGTTTAGTTAGGGCCGGAGGATCCCAGAATTTTGTTTGGGTCTTCCAGGCGCTTTCCATCGTGCAGTACTTCTATACTATGGCTGCCAGGTCGGCAAAGTGTGCTATGTCACGGCGACTTATGGCATTGAGAATTCCCTTGTCCGTGCAATTTTTGCAAAAGAATGAGATTGCGTCTTCCTCGTGAAAGTCCTTAACCTTGCTCATTACAAGGAGGAATCTGGCCCAGAAGTGGTGTACTGTCTCTTGGGGCTCTTGTCTGATGTGGGAAAGATCGGTTGCGTCTGGGTGGGTGGGTGGAATTAAGTCCACATCCTGACCCAATCTGGAACCCAGGGGCGAGGGAGCTCCTAAGCTTGGCAGCTCGGGCTCCAGGGTATTGCCCAATATTTGTGGCCCGCTGCCCAATTCTAAGTTCGGGGCCTGGGCCACGTCCTCCCGTAGACAGGTATCTGGCTCAGAGAGCTCGGGAATCTGTACATAGTTCGTCCTCAAAATAGAGGAAGCCATTTTGTTCCTCCACCACCGCTATCTGATGGGTGACCGGCGGAGAGTTAATCTCCCTTAGGTCGGGTTTAAGCCCAATCCGATCGTAATCCGTAACGACTCCCAGGGCGGCGATGCGATCCAAGAGCTCATTTAAGGAGGAGAGCTCCATTGGATCCATCTTCTTGGTGAATTCCGGGCTGACGCGGAGGTTATTCTTGATGACCTGAGATGTCATCGTCGGCGCGGCGGTCGAACAGGCGGCCATGACGAAACCGCCCAGCCGGAGAGTTTGGCCTACAGCCAGGGATCCTCCGGAGGTGATTTTATTCTTGACAACGAGGCGAGCCATTAAGCCTGATCGGGATGGCATAGTGGAACTCTCAATGAAAGCACCAATTTCGGTGTCAAAACCGGCGGATCTCGGGTAGGGGGTCCTGAACTGTGCATCTAAGGCTAATGGTAACAGGAGGCAGGGGACATGATGTTTTACCCAGGTTCGGGCCCTCTCGATGGAGGTAATACCCTACTTCCTGCTTGATTGATCTTGATGATATGAGTATTACAAGAGTTGATCTACCATGAGATCATAGAGGCTAAACCCTAGAAGCTAGCCTATGATTATGATTGTTGTTGTCCTACGGACTAAACCCTCCGGTTTATATAGACATCGGAGGGGGCTAGGGTTACACAGAGTTGGTTATAGAGAAGGAAATCTACATATCCGAATATCCAAGCTTGCCTTCCACGCAAAGGAGAGTCTCATCCGGACACGGGACGAAGTCTTCAATCTTGTATCTTCATATTCCAACAGTCGGGCCAAAGTATATAGTCCGGCTGTCCGAGGACCGCTTAATCCAGGACTCCCTCAGTCGCAGCCAGCAGCGACGCCTGCTTATTCACATAGACATATCAGATTAGACTCCTGCGAAAATTATTTGATCCTCTCTTCGGCTTTTCTTTCCGAACACCGGACAGAGTAATAGGGGCTACTGTCTATATTAGGACATTCTTTTTACAATTATATTACTTACCTCAAAGCCTGTTAGAAGGCTAGTGCAGGCTTCGATCAGTCCGCTTTTTGCGGACTCGATCCTCTCAATCACCGTACCCATAAGGGTACGGTGTTCTTCGACAATGGAAGCACCTCGAAGCGCTTCCAGCAAAGTGTCCGGCGCCTCTGATTGGACAGAGGTCACCGGCGGGATAGGCACGTCCCCTTCCTTCGAAGGGGGCTACTTGCCTGATTCCGGAGCCGTAGGGGTCTCCAGAATTATATTCGGATGAGGGCCGAATTGAATACGGCCCCCATCGTTAGTATCCATGGGGGTCTGCTCCCGCATGTGTCCGACAGCCGAGGCTTCACCCTCTGGCGCCTCCCAGACGGCCTTCGGATTCTCTCCTGGGCCAGGGATCCCTCGGGATGACGCTTCGGCGCCATCCATGTCCCGGGGAGAGGTGGCCAATGGAAGGGTCCCGCTGTCCATCACCGCTGGGTCCAGCGAATCCTCTGAAGATAAGGACCGCTCGAGGTTGGACCGAGCCGGATTGCAAATGCATAATTTAGCACATTAAAACAATGAAGTAAAGAATCCGAATACAAACACATGTTCGGACACGTACGATTCGGCCAAGGGCTTCTCCCTGGGCTCCCACTCCCAACTGCTGTCGGTGGCCGCTATGGAGCTGTTCGAAATGGAAGCTTTCCCTTTCTTGGACGCCTCGGCCTCCAGATGCGTGGAGGCCGTCCTCTTCTTTTCCCCCCTCAGGAGGAGTGGATTTCTTCTTCTTCCTCCTCTTCCTCGTCGTCTTCGGCGGAGGAGTGCGCCTCGGCGTCTTTGGACGTCGCGTCTGAAGTGCCCTTGCGGCGGAGACCACTTTTGGTCCCCTTGGACTTCTTCTTGGCCTTCTTCTCCGGCACCTCATAAGGCGCCGGAAATAGCATCTTCGTCAGGAGCGAAGTTTCTAGGCCTTCGGGCAGTGGAGCTGAACAGTTAATCTACTCTATTCTCTCTGTCCAGTCCTGAAATAATTGATAGGGAGACTTAGATGCCTTCCTCGAATATGCAAGTAAAGTGTACACCTTGAAAACATGAAAGAACTAATCGGATTAGCAGGGTGAGTTAGGTCGTGCCCACGATCCTCGTCCGTGGCCGTCGGCACCTCGTTGGCCTTGAAGAGCACCTTCCAGATATCTTCGTGCGTCATGCCGAAGAGCTCTAGTAGGGTCTGGTGCTCGTCCGGATCAAACTCCCACATATAAAAAGTCCGGCGTTAGCACGGAAGAATCCGGCGCGAGAATAACCTGGATCACGTTGACGAGCTTGACTTTCTTGTTTATCATGCTCTGGATGCACGTCTGGAGCGCGGTCAGCTCGTCTAAAGAGCCCCAGGTCAGGCCCTTCTCTTGCTAGGAGGTGAGCCGCATCGGGACTCCGGATCGAGATGCGGGAGCCGCCGCCCAGTTGGTGCCACGCGGCTCAGTGATATAGAACCACCCCGGCTGCCATCCTTTGATGGTCTCCACGAAGGAGCCTTCAGGCCAGGTGACATTGGGCATCTTGCCCACCATGGCACCTCCGCACTCTGCTTGTTGGCCGCTCACCACCTTCGGCTTCACATTAAAGGTTTTCAGCCATAGCCAGAAGTGAGGTGGGATGCGGAGGAAGGCCTCACACACGACAATAAATGCCGAGATGTTGAGGATGGAATTGGGGTCCAGTTCATGGAAGTCCAGCCCGTAGTAGTACATCAATCCGTGAACGAACGGGTGGATGGGGAACCCCAGCCCGCGGACGAAGTGTGTGAGAAACACCACGCTCTCCTGGGGCTCCAGGGTGGGGACGATATGTCCCTTGGACGAAAGTCGATGAGCGATTTCCTTGGCTTGGTATCCGGCCTCCCGGAGCTTCTTGATGTCCTTCTCCTTGACGGAGGAGGCCATCCACTTGCCTCCTGCTCCGGATCCAAACATGATTGGAGTGCTTTTTTGGGCGGAGAAGGTGAGAGCTTGGGCGCTAGAGCTCGAGAATAGATGGGCAGAGGAAGGAGAAGGCGTGGGTGAACAAGGACGAATCCTTATCCCTTTATAAAGGCAGTAAAAATCATGCGCCTCCCCACTCGCCTTAAAACTCGCCTATTCCCCAAGGGTCGTGCAGATGACACGGTTGGGTTACCCATGCCCGTATTGATGAGAATCCCGTGATGGACATGATCTCTGCTTTGACAAGACGTGCCAATGAAACCGCACCTCGAAATATGGAGCGGCAGGCTAAAAAACGATTCAAATAATGACCAGGTAGTGGCGTGATGTCACGCTGCAAAAAGTTTTCAGTGGATTGGACTCGTGAAAATATTATACTCTCTACGATTGTGTGTGGAACTTGTTTTGCAGAGCCGGACACGATTCTTGTGTTCGAAATCTACTTTGAAGTATTCGGAGAAGGAACCCACCTTGCAACGCCGAAGACAATCTGTGCGCCGAACTCATCGTCATTGAAGCCTGGTTCAGGGGCTACTGAGGGAGTTCTAGACTAAGGGGTCCTTGGACAGCCGGACTATATACTTGGGCCGGACTGTTGGGCTATGAAGATACAAGATGGAAGACTTCTTCCTGTGTCCGAATGGGACTCTCCTTTGCGTGGAAGGCAAGCTTGGCGATTTAGATATGTAGATTCCTTTCTCTGTAACTGACTTGGTGTAACCTTAGCCCCCTCCAGTGTCTATATAAATCGGAGGGTTTAGTCCGTAGGACAACAATCATAATCTCATAGGCTAGACTTCTAGGGTTTAGCCATTATGATCTCGTGGTAGATCAACTCTTGTAATATTCATATTCATCAAGATCAATCAAGTAGGAAGTAGGGTATTACCTCCATAGAGAGGGCCCGAACCTGGGTAAACATTGTGTCCCCCGCCCCCTGTTACCATTTAGACGCACAGTTCGGGACCCCCTACCTGAGATCCGCCGGCTTTGACACCGACAGCGGGAGCTCCAACCAAAACCCCGCTCCCCACCCCAATGCACTGTCGTGGTTGCGCCGTCCCCGGCCAATCCACAAAGACTCGCCGTCATCCAGATCTGGCGGCGGTAGTACCTTCAACCCACGCAACTCTAAGATAGCCATCTAAGTGTTGCTTCTGCGGTGAACTTGCGCCCCCGCACCCTTACATTAGGCACCAGCCAACCGGCAGCCTGGGAGCTCCTCCGCCTTGAGGGATGCTGCTTCCCATTGGGAATTGATTGGCCCAGAATAAAAATTCAAACAACTGACGCCTAAATAAAGTGATTTGAGATGAGTGTACGACTTTCTTGCGGCCCGGTGAAGTAGGCAGGTCTAGCTGCCGAGTCGGTGAGGCCGGCGCGCTTGCGCTGGCTACCCGTGGCGGGAAAGCAGAGATGTCGCGACGGTCGATGGCTACGGGGAAGCAGCGTCGGGGCCCTGGACGCACCTGAAGTTGGAGCCGCTTCGGCACCGTGCACAACAGTGGGGGTGAATCGGCTCTGGTATGGTTCACACAGCCATCGTCGAGGCAGCTCCGGCAGCACCGAGTAAGAGGCACACGGCCTAGTGCACGACGGCAAATAGACAACATCTCCGGCATTGGGGAGGAGGGGGCGGTGAATTTGGTGCGGGGGGGAGGGGGCGCCATGGAGGTGGGGCTGAGGTTTCGCGGCTGGGGAGAAGGGAGCTTCCGAGGATAAGGTGATTTGGTGCCCACGAGGTATGAATGGGGAACTGGAGGGGGAACCATGTCTTACGGACGCATTTGTCTGAAATGTGGGGGGAGGGGAGTTACAGTTCTACCCCTGCCTTTAGGCTTCTGGGCTTGGGTCTGTGTACTGAGGGTCGGGGATAGTAGAGTAACTTTGCTTCTCCCAAATAGTGGGCGCGAGTGATTTCGGGCGAGGAGTGTGTGTTTTGAAATAGTGGGCGTGAGCGATTTCGAGCGAGGAGGGCGTGTTTTGAAATAGTGGGTGCGAGCGATTTCGGGCGAGGAGGGCGTGTTTTGAAATAGTCGTCACGAGCGATTTCGAGTGAGGAGAGGGTGTTTTGCCGCCCATGGTTTATGAATTATTCGGCACATGTCATTTCGGCCGAGGAGAAGGCGCGCTTGGATGAAGTTACGAACCTACCCTCGATGTACAACGGGCCAATTGATGTGTGTCCCACATAGGCCGGTAATTTCGCGTATCCCATTTATTTGCTCGGGTGAATTCCATCGAGCAGAGGGTCTTTAGCGGTTCATTCAAATTTTGGGAGAACGAGCATCCATATCTACCTTACCAAGTCGATTCGAATCAAATTTTGAAATATTAGCTTGCCACTTCTTTTTTAGATGGAAAGATGATGCTCGGGACTAATGTGCTTTTACATGCTCGTTGCTAACAATTTACTATATGACAAATAGTTGACCCACTCAAAAACGGGAATCAAACCCAAAATCAAATATCTCGATTCAATGAAATAGCTCGTTTACCTGGTCAAAATAGTAAACTAAATCCAAAATTGAACACCTCAATCGAGTAGCCTGTTGTACCGTATTATAGTACTCCATGAACATGTTGAAAGTCAAATTAATGAACTAGTTGTATACGCATATCTCCGTTAATGTGTGGATTGCAGACAACATGTCCTCCAATTGAAATATTTGAATGCAAGTTTATATCAAAACATGGTTTATATTAGCCTTTGATGCATAAAATGCAACCTCCCTGATGTAGGGTAGAACCCTAGATGCCCGATCTTTCATGATTGGAGGGGATCCTACGAAGAACACGAAGAACACAAGGAGAAATCATGAGGGGAAACACGAGAGAAATCACTCAACCAACAAGATTTGGTCACACATATGCTAGATCCTCGAAACACAAAGAGATACACGATCTGAATCCAACAAGGGATGATACAAGTGGCGGTAGTTCTTCTCCGTGAGGAGCTCTTCAGGCGAGTCTTCTCGTGAAGGGGTCTTGAATCCGCTTGGGGGATCTTCTCCAAAGAGGTTGTGAACTCCAATGGATAAGTAACCAAGTGGATGAGCAAAGCTCTCACACAAATATGAGCTAATCCTTTTCTAACCATAACTAGGAGGAGGAGGAGGAGGAGGAGGTCTATTTATAGTCTAAGTGCAAAAGGGGCGGAATGAAAGGGTACATGGGCCTCGGGCCCGAAGCTGCGCTCACACGCGCAGCGGATGTCCGGTCTCTACGGGTCGTTCGGTCGCTCGCGAAGGTCCGGATGTCCGATAGGGCTCGTACTTCCGCTAATTTCATTCTGTAACAGTGGTACCGGACGTCTGGAGACGGCGGGCCGTCCGGTCGCCGGTCGTCCGGAGGCGTCGGATTTCCGTTGAAACGCTTCGGGTGTGGAGCTGTCAGTCGTCTGGTGGGGGCCGGACGCCCGCTCACGGGGAAGTGTCGCCGGACGTCCGGTCCTGGGCGGGCTTCCGCTCGCTGTACCTTTCATAGGCTGGAACCCGGGTTGGCTGGTCCTTCAGGCACCGGATGTCTGGTCCTGGGCGGACAACCGCTTGTTGTAGCTTCTTCGATAGCTCTTCTTCTTGTCCTTCATACTCGGTGTCCTCGCCGTCTTGTCCATTGGATGTAGCGGCTCCAGGTCCTTCCTCCAAGTACCCGATCACACATGGTGTTTCCGCTTGAGGTAGTAGCCATGTCCGATGTGTAGAAAGTGGGAGTTCCGAGAGGAGCGAGTTCACCTTATCTTTGATAGCCTTTGCTCGAGCTCTTGTCATTGGTCCAAGTGGTGTCGTGGGAGATGTAGATATGTCCATGGGGATAATCATGGGTTGCTCCGCATCATCTCCCCCCTTGGCAAAGATCCGACCTCGGATCGAAAGCTTCATCACCATGGTAAGGCGAGAGGTCTTTGACATTGAAGATGTCGCTCACGTTGTACTTGTCGCTTGGGAGGTCGATCTTGTAAGCATTGTTGTTGACTTGTTGTAGTGTGCTAGCACCTTGAAGGGTCCATCGGCTCGGGGTAGAAGTTTGGACTTGCGTTCGTTGCGGAAGCGTTCCTTGTGTAACCACACAAGATCTCCGATGTTGAATATCAAGGGTTGCTTGTTGATGTTGATCTTGGTCACGAGTCGTTATACTTGGCACTCAATGATGTGCCTTGTATCTTGATGCATCTTCTTGAGGTAGCTTGCTCGTGCACTCGCGTCCATGTTGGTGCGCTCTTGTAGTGGAAGAGGAAGAATGTCCAATGGGGGCAACGGGTTGAAACCGTAGACGACCTTGAAGGGGGACTTGCTGGTAGTCGAATGTCTTGTGCAGTTGTAGGCGTACTCGGCGATGGGTAGGCACTCCTCTCACTCCTTGATGTTCCTCTTGATCAACACACGTAGTAGAGTGGAGATTGTTCGGTTCGTCACTTCCGTTTGGCCGTCGGTTTGAGGATGGTATGCCGAATAGAACAAGAGCTTGATTCCGAGCTTGGCACATAGAGTCTTCCAAAAGTAACTCAAGAACTTGATGTCGCGGTCTGAGACAATCGTCTTTGGCACTCCATGAAGGCCCAAGATTTCCCTACAAAAAAGATTTGCAATATGTGAAGCATTGTCTATCTTGTTGCATGGGATAAAATGAGCCATCTTAGAGAATCGGTCCACAACAACAAATACGGAATCCTTTCCATTTTGAGTTCTAGGCAAACCAAGTACAAAGCCCATGCTAATGTCTTCCCAAGGTTGATATGGAATAGGAAGTAGCATGTAAAGACCGTGGGATTGAGCTTTTGACTTAGCTTTGCGACATGTCGAACATCGGTTGGTGAAGCATGAGACATCGCGGAACATCTTGGGCCATAAATAGTTCTTGGAGACCGTAGCGAATGTCTTGTCACGTCCAAAGTGTCCCATTACTCCACCTCCATGAGCCTCTTGCAAAAGGAGCAAACGAAGAGAAGACTTGGGAATGCAAAGTTTGTTAGCTCTCATAAGGTAATCATCCTTGATGTGATAGTGTTCCCAAGATGTATGCGTAAATTCTAAAAGTAGAATCATGTGCATACAAGTCTTCTATGTGCTCAAAGCCAATGACATTTAATTCAAGTTTAGTAACAAGCATCCATATGCGGGAAAGAGAATCCGCCACAACATTTTCCTTACCTTTGTTGTACTTGATGATATAAGGAAAAGACTCAATGAATTCACTGCACTTAGCATGACGCTTGAACTTAGTTTAATCCTTAAGATACTTAAGCGTTTCATGATCAGTGTGAATGATAAATTCATGAGGGCGAAGATAATGTTCCCATTCACGCGGAACTCGCACTAAAGCATATAGCTCTTAGTCATAGATGGGATAATTGAGTTGCGCTCCTGAAAGTTTCTCACTAAAGTATGCTATTGGGCGCTTTTCTTGCGTTAACAGACCTCCTATGCCATTACCACTAGCATCGCAATGAATTTCAAAAGGTTTGTCAAAGTTGGGTAATGCAAGCACGGGAACATGAGTAAGCAAATTCTTGAGCTCATTAAATGTGGTATCTTGAGATGGTCCCCAAACAAAAGGCGCATTTTTCTTACTCAAAGAATGCAAAGGTGAAGCAATGGTGCTAAAATCCTTCACAAATCTACGATAGAAACCGGGTAAACCAAGAAAACTACGCACTTGTTGCAAGTTGGTTGGTTGGGGCCAAGTTTTAATAGCATACATACAAGGATAAAAAATATGATGTTAACATGAATATTTTCATTCTTTTAAATTTAAAAATATTTTATCTCTTAAATAAAAAGTAAGATTAAAATTTCGTTTCCACCATTAAATCCACTGCGATGAGATCTTCAAAACTAGATCCTATACTGATAGATTTCGACGACTTTTTTTAGGTCAAAAGTTACCATGTCTATATCACTTAAATTGTCATGGTGTTTAAACTAAATTATCATGATATGTTCCACCTACTTTTTGTTCTAGTTTTAAAGCTAACATTGTATTTCAACTACTTTTCACTCATCGTGGCGAGGGTCCCGGTGAGCCGCAGCGACGACCCGTGGACCCGAAGCAGATATCCGGCTAGGGGGAGAGGTGATATGCAGCATGGCGGATTCCTGGGACAAGGATGTGTCGAGGAGATTCTCGGGTGCATCTCGATATGCGGCGACAATGGGGAAGGAGTTGTGGGTCGGGTGGAGCGGCTGTCGGCGGTGCGATGATGCGCCGATGATGACTCGTTTCTTTTGTGTCCATGGCTAATCTACTATACTGACCACGACAAATTTTTTTCTATCTACCCATGGTAAACTCTTTTCCTTTTTGTGTCCAGGCAAATTTAATATTTATTTTGTCATGGCAAATTATGATGTGTTCTTGCCACTGTCAAAAAATCGACCGATCCAGCGATTTGTCGTCCGATTTATTGCTAATCGGTGGGTGGCCAATAAGATTATGCCATATTATCACCATTTATCTTTTGGGCTAATTTATCGCTCTGACAAGCAATTTATAGGGAATACACCGATAAATCGAGCCTATTTCTAGCACTATGTGTGCAAGAACTATGTTTTTTTGTGTTTTGTGGCCTAGTTGTGTGATATGTACAACTATCCTTTTTTTTTGTCATTGTACAAGCATTCCAAGGCAAGGAATCAAGGTAGCACTTTTGTCTGATATTGTTTTTGTGTTGGATATATCATATTTTAGTGCCGAAAACCTAGGATTTGTAAAAAAAATGATCCATTAATAGCCAACCGATAAAATTGATTATCGTCTGATGTCCGATTAATCTGTAATCCCCAGCCAACCAAGACACTAATGATAAGGAATATCATCACTAGGTCCGCAAAACACAATGGATCATGGCAGATAAACATGTGTCGCCGCGACAAGTTTTCGAATATTTATTTATGAACCATGGCAAATTTTTACTTCATAGATCATTGAAATTCTTTACAAATTTACTTCATGGAACATGGGAATTATTAGTAATTCATTATTGCAATTTTAGTTCATAGATCATGGCAATTTTAGTAATTTGACCATGGCAATTTTTTTTTGTTTAAACCATGAATTTAGTGCATGGATCATGGCAATTTTTAGTAATTCACCATGCCAAATTTGGTTTATGGTTCATGGCAACTTCTAGTCATTCGAACGGAACCAGGTCCTCTAACATTGTGAAGGAAAGTCACGGTGCTACAGTATTTGTCTAGTGTAAAATGAAGAAGAAAAGTTAGAGATTATTAGTAGGTAGTTAGTAGGTTGTTTACTGTTGGTATTTACTGTAGATATAAATAATTTAAAATTAATTTTATTTCACCATCAAATTGTTTATATGTAATTATTATAAATGTACACAGTAGATCATCAATTTGCAAATTAATTTAAATTGTTTTAGCCATAATCACAAGGATAGAAAGAAGGAAAGTTAGGGTATTATAGCTTCTCTAATTTTCCTTCTCAATGTTAAAAGGATCCGGTTTCCATTCGAACATGGTTTTTTTTTAGTAATTGATGACGGATTTGTTTAATTATGAACCATGTCAAAATTAGTTCATGCATCATGGCAAATTTTACTAATTCACCATGACAATTTTTAGTTTCCTTTTTTTCACACCATCGCAATTTTTTGTTTTATGTTTTTGTAACATGGTAATGGAAAAGAATTATTTTTTGTTTGATCTTGGCACTTTTAGCTTTTATGAGATTAGTGCAAATGTAGTCTACACTTTACCTTCTTCGACCCTGGCAAAATTAATTAATTTTTGTAACGCGTCAAAATTTAATTTAAAACCTGAGAATTTTGTAATGTGTTAAAATTTACATTAAAACCTAAAAAAAGATAGTTGAAACATATCATGACAACTTCAGTTTAAACACCATGGCAATTTTAGCACCGTAGACGTGATAACTTTTGACCATAAAAATATTGTCGAAACATATCAATATAAGATCTAATTTTAAAGATCTTGCCACGACAAATTTAATGGTGAAAACAGATTTTCAGACAGATTTATTGATGAAAACAGATTTTCAGTCGAAGAGATAAAATATTTTAAAAATAAAAAACCCAAAAGAATTGAAATAAAAAAAAGCGATAAAAAGACTGACGGGGCGCAGTGGGTGGCCACAAGGGCGTTCGGCCTGACCTCTTTCAGCCCACACATTCGGCACTTATCACCGTCCAAAAAAAAGATTAACAAGGAGGGCTCCCCGGCTTTATTCAGAAAGAAGCCTGAAAACATGACCACAAACACCTACAAAGATTCAAAGTCCTCCTAGGACAAAAGGGAAGGGAACCGACTACCTAAAGGCAGAGAGAGAGAATTCATCTAAGTTGCTCCGGCCCAGAGCACCATTAGTACAAAAATCTCATGTACATGGATAAGGAAACACGTCAACAAAGCAGTAATTAGGTTTTTTTATTTTTGAGACAAAGCAGTAATTAGGTGGCACCAGGTGAGTTCACACACATCAACGTCCAGGGTAGATACTGGGCTTTCCATCGATCCAGCGACCTGCTGAGATTAACACTAAAAAAACGCCAGCGCCAACTGCTATTCAGCCGGTCACCATACTGAGTGAGAGATACATGAGGGGGGACGCCTCCTTGACAAACCGTTTCTGGTTGTGAGCGAGTTGGAATCATATCACGCATATCCCATTCACTAATATGTAAACACAGCTCTAGTTTTTCATATCGAGCAGAAGGGTACAAAGGAAAAGGACCTCCAGGTCGGGGAAATTGTGGTGGTGGTGCTGGTGGTGGTGTGCTGATCAGATTTCTGTCATGCGTAAGCACCATCAGCCATGCATCGTGGCGGTCTTCTTGAAGTCGATCTTGTCAACCTTCACCTCGCCGTCAATGAGCTCGTACACGTAGACAACAACCCGGAGGCCATCGATGTCCATGAGCACAAAGCTCGGGTTGACGTCATATGTGATGCTGCTGTGTGCGCCTGTGCCTGAGCCAGGGTTGATGACGACACCCCCCTCGTGCTTGTAGGCCTTGAACTGATGGGTGTGCCCGGTGACGAGGATGTCCACATCCAGCTGCCTCTGGAGCATCGCTAGGGAGTCCAGGTCGCCCCATGGAACAACCTGATGATGGTCATCAGAGTTGAAATGGTTAGGAAAAATATTCCAGTGACAATCATTAACAAACCGCACAATCCCAAGATGGAAGTAAGTATTGGTACCGACAACATGAAAGACAATTTTACTAGAATAATATCACATTGGTCTATCGAAATTCAAGAGCTACTTGTTCCAAGATAGAGGAGCCCTCCTGCTAGGTAGCGACCTCCTCCACCCCTCCCGCTCCCATGCTGGCCGCAACTCCGGCACCGGCTTCCACTCTGACTCCAGCGGCCACCTATCATCTCCCCACCCCACGTCCATAATTTGCTAATAGAATCCTTGGGCGTAGATTGATGATTATTTCTTCTTGCCGGCTGTCGAAACGAGGGGCAGCATCTTGGTGGCTTGGACAAGTCACGCGGATGGTTGAACAATTGAATTAGAGCAACTCCAACCGGGCGACCCATTTCGTACACCAATGTCCGTTTGGGTCACCGCGGACAAATGCGCCGACCCAAACCCAAAATGTGTCCGCTTCGTGTCCGCGCCGACCCATTTCAGTGAAATGGGTCGGCGCGGACACGAAGCGGACGCGCCGCACGTCCCCTCGGTGTGCACCGCGGCCCCACATGTCGGCGGACGCGGTCGTATTTAACGCAGACACCTACCGCGGGCCCACGCGTCAGCGACGAGAAGCTATGGGGGGTGCTCTTTTTTAATCCACGCATGCGCGGGGGGGGCTCATCCACTTCCACTTCGGCTGCCGTCCACATCTAGCCGTGTGCTCCCTCACCGGCGACAAAGCAAACCCTAGGCATGGGCTTCTTCGGCGGCTCCAACAAGAAGGGGAAGCTCACCCCGGCGCTTCCTCCTCCCACGCGCTTCCTCCTCCGGCTGCACATTCCGGTGCACCAAACGCGGTGGCACTGGGAGTTTAGGCAGCCGCTGCCGTACCCGGACGTGACGCTACCGCACGACTAGCATCTGGATCCACAGCGGATTCTGGTGCACAGGCGCCGGGAGCTGCTCATGCCGGAGCAGCGACGGATGCTGGAGTACGCATCGGACTTTCCCCATTGGGAGGTCTGATTTGCCCTCGAGCACAGAGGTGCAACGGCGCCACGGCATGCAGCACCACCACACCAACCCCTGCCTCCCCCAATCGTCAAGCCGGAGGAGGAGGAGGCTACCTACCAGGCGGCGGCCATGCAGACCTCCATCGAGGAGGAGCGGCGCAAGGCATAGGCGGACTACCATACGAGGCTGGCAGGGGCCCTCGCCCTCTCTACGGCCGGCGACTGCGTGGTGCCGCCGTCGCCGTCGAGACTCACCCCCTCCCCTCCCCCAATCATCAAGCCGGAGGAGGAG
>NC_041391.1:331221319-331226412 GCF_002162155.2 Triticum dicoccoides | reverse complement strand
GCGATACCGGTGTAGGAGGCCGCGTACATCGAACATTGGAGGCAACGCGCGCTGACGGAGGAGAGCGCCGACGGTGAGCGGCGCATGCAGAGGGAGCGCGAGGAGGAGGAAGAGTGCGCCCGCCTCGCCGCAATGCCGCCGCAGCAGCAGACGCCGGAGGAGGCTGCCCTGGCGGCCTATCAAGCCGCGTTCGGGTGGGCTGGGCCACCTCCCGTCTTCATCGACCTCACCGACGGCGACGACAATGGCAAGGGCAAGGACAAGGCGGACGACTAGGGCAGCGTGCGGGTGCTTACGGTTTTTTTAATGTTTAATTACCTCCCCCTACCCTCCCCCGCTCCCTGCCAGGTCAATTCCCGCTGCTGAGGTTCCCCGTCGCCATAGGCTCCCCACGTGCCCGGCGGCGGAGATGGCTGCGGTCGCGAGGACGACAAGGCGGCGGCCGTGCTCGCGCGGGAGGAGGGAGGCCGCCTCCATCTGGCCGCCGATGGCCGCGTCCACACTGAGGAGTTGCCGCCACCGCATGTCGTTGCCCCGCGACGCACAAGATCGGCCATGGCCACCTCGAGTTCGTCTCGGGAGAAGATGCTCGCCCGTGTTGACCCCCTGAAGTCGTCCGCCAGCTGGGCCGCGTGCACAGAATCAGCTCAGATGGTGGCCGTGAGTGCAGTGCAGTGCGCCGTGGATGGTGGTGGTGCCCTCCGCTACATGGAGGTCCTCCAGGGAATCTCTCAAGGTGCTCAAGGCCGACATCCAGCATGTCAGCGTTGTTAACGTCGAATCTCCGACTGCTCGAGGGACTATGACAGGCGTATCTGCAGATGCCGATGTCCTACAGCCCCGACGCACACTTCTTCCTCTTCCTCCGCTCAGTGAACGGTCTGCAATCTCACCGGTGCACTCCGCCTCCTCGGATCCTCAGCTACAAGGCTCAGTCTTTGTGTTTGTGTGGTTTGATTCAAGAATTGGTGGCATATTGTGGTCGCTACACTTGCGTTCTTGTGGTAATTGTGCAGCTTCATGTTGCAGTTTGGAGTTTGGACCTATGATACTGACGCCCATTGTCTGTCTATAGCTGTGACATTTTCTTCCCTCATGTGACTGCAACGAAGGGGTGCGACAAGCAGAGGGCAGTTTGCTCGGAGTTAGTGGCGAGCAAGAGGTCGGTCTCCGAGATTGACGCTGACATAGGCAAGGAGTGGGAGGTCTGCGTGGAGTTAAAAAACAGCAGGGGTTGTGCTGCCCAACTTCAGCCATGATATGTGCATCAAGTGCTACCATGAATGGTGAGAACAAGAACCTGATCCCCTCACCTTTTTTTCTGTCATGTTCAACCATAGCAACCATGTATGGTGTTTAGTTTAATGCCGTCTTCAGAGCTAGCTTAGTCGATACTAAATGTCCCGTGCTATTAAGTGCGTCACCAGTCACCACCGGGGCCTCTTTATTCAGATGTCTATCCCATATAAGTAAGTTGGTGTGACCATCATTTATGGAAAAATATGCAGCAACCTCTTGTATCTGCTTATCAGTTTTGTGCTTGGTTCTTACGAGGTCTGACTTTCACCACATACATGTAAGTATTAGAGATTTACAAGGTCAGATTTTTCTTTAGAATTTTATATGGCAAGTTCACCACATACATGTAAGTGAATTTAATGAGGTTTAAAGCTGCAAAATCAAGTTGCATTTAGATTCTGTTAGATTGACTGCCATACAGCTTTCAAACCCGGCTGATAATCATGGGGTTTTACATTGCATGTCTACCGTAGCAAAATGACTACAGGGAATTCCTTATCAGCTAGACGAGCAGAAGGATGCACAAACTACTTACCGGTTCATATTTCCTCACACACCAAAAAAGAAAACTTGCCTTTATACATTCAATGCATGAGCAGACGAGCTTTCTCTGCAGATGAACAATTACATTTCACTAAACTGCCTCCTGTCAAAAAATTGCTGTGGTCATTCAACCATGTATTTATAAGCTAAAAAATCACATTTGAGATTAGTCTGGATCAATGATAAACATGTCCAGGCTCCAGATTATTCCATAAAGCATATAATGATTATTCCTTCATCTGGTTGATGGTTTTGGCTGCACCTCATGTTTTTGCATTCACTTTCATCTAGGATGCATGTGTATTGACGCATGCCGTTTGGGCCTTCCAACTTTTATTCATCTGCATGTATTAGGAAATTTATGAAAATGGTTTATTCTTTTGTTTTTCAACGTTTCTGTTCTTACATAAGCAACCATCCTCAGGTGTTGGTTTTTCATTTCCGTTCGACGTCATTAAATTACAGTCTTACCTGTTTTGAAATGGTTCCAGCGTCATTAAATTACAATCTTACCTGTTTTGAAATGGTTCCAGCGTGTGCTTGATGCATTGTTCCCCTTAGTTTTGGAGGAACATGTGCTATTGCCGGTGCTTTTGGTTGTGAAAAAACTTTCGTTAGTTGGGCACTTTAATTATGAAGTGACCACCTTACTGTCATGTTGTCATAGCTGCATAAAAAGCTTCTTCTATAATATTTTTGTGGTACCATGTCTATACCACTACTGAGTTTAAAAATCTCCACAATACTACAATTTTGAAGTTGTGGTTTATGTGGGATGCGATGAAAGAGGAAATGAGATGGCCGAGTTCTCATGGATTTCCCCCAATCGACAATAACATTGACCAATGAATGTGAAGGGTGGAGCCGCTCCAAGTGTGTGGCGAACTCACCATGGTGTCCTTACTCTAGATTGAGAGCTGACAACTATGATCAGACGAGCCACCTTGAATAGAAGGTACACCGGGATGTGTTTTGGGTGATGAGGAAGAGCTTGTGATTTCCAGGTCGGACTGTCCGCCTAGATCGTTGGCATTGTCGTCATGCTCGCCAATCGGGGAAACATGTGCAAATGCCACCCTAGGATATTGGACAAATCTTGTGCCGAAGGCCGGAATCTCGCCTCGCTCAACCCGTTGGCACTCATCACCGATACACAAGGATATGGACAACTTAGTTTTCTCCCATAGCAACGCACGGGCATGTGTGCTCGTAGTGTTTAAGAGGACTTTGGTCAGCGGTTGACTGGCCATTTATGTTTAATTATACTCCCTCCGTTTCTTTATGTAAGGTGTATTATTTTTGGCACGGTGACCAAGGCACCTAAATATAGACAAGTTAGGACAAAATTACCCTTGGCAAATTCGTTTGTTAGTGGCAAGTAAATCAGTTAGTCCAGGAAAATAAGAGATACTTGCAATTGACAGAGAGATAGTTCCTTCTTTTGCTACAAGGAGAGATATAGAAAATCAGGAAGCGGTCGTATTTAACGCAGCCACCTACCGCGGGCCCACATGGAATTTTATCAAAAAACAAATACACCTTATATAAAGGAACGAAAGGAGTATTTTATTAAGTTTACTTCGGCCACATGGGCAAAATTGGGTATGCCTTCCGTTGGGCGCACCAGCCGACCCAAATCAAAAAGCGGACGCGCACGTCCGCCTGGCCGACCCAAATGGACAAAGCGCGCGTCCGTTTGGGTCGGTCCGCATTTCGTCCATTTGGGTCGGAGCGTTGGAGTTGCTCTTACAGCTCTTGTGTCGTGACTTGCGTCTCAAGGACCACAAGGGCACGCGGACAAGATTGTCTTCCTCAACAAAATGCGAGAGGTGAGATGATGCGGAGCATCCCTCGACCATCCCCATGGACGTCACACCGCAAGCACGGAGAGGACCTACGACAAGAGCTCGCGCACGCACCATCGAAACCGAGGTGAACTCTTTCCTCTCCGGGTCTCTTTCGGTGTCACACGAGAGTCGGATTCTACCTCATATGGAAACTCTATGCACTCGTAGGTACCAAGAAGAAGACCGTGAAGAGGCGAGGACGGAGACACAAGCACATGAAGAGAAGAAGAGCGCGAAGCTACGGAGGCCTCGGACCCCTCCGGGTGCCTGGCCACCAGCTGCCGGTTGGCCAAGGCCCAGGCCACCCCGGGTGCCCGGCCCTGACCACCAGGGCGCTGTGCAGCCCACCCCGGGTGCCCGGGTCGCCACCCCCGGGTGCCCGGCCTCCTCCCAGCGCCGGCCCAGCCCCGCCCTGGGTGCCCGGCCCCTTGGCTCCGGGTGCCCAGCCTTGCCCGCGCCCCGCTCCAGCCCTGACCGGGTGCCCGGGCCTTGGACCCCCGGGTGCCCGGCCGAGGCCGCCCAGCTGCCTACACCGACCCCGGGTGCCCGGGCTTAGGACCCCGGGTGCCCGGTCCCCCCTTCGCCGGGTCCCTGTCCGGTCCGGGTGCCCGGCCCCCTTTGCACCGGGTGCCCGGACCCCTCCAAGGCCTGCGTGCCTTTTGGGCTTTTTGCCCTTGTATTCCCCCCTCCTCTCTTATTTCGTCCCTAAACTATATAAGGGCATCTCCTAGCTCATTTAGAGGATAGCAAAGTATTTGATAGACAAAGAAAGAGCTTTGCTCATCTTCCTCCTCGTGGAGATCATGACCTCCATTGGAGAAGATCCCTAGGGATTCAAGCCCCCCTTGAGGGAAGGATCTACCTAGATCATCAAGCCCTCATCTCCTTCATAGGATTTGGGATGAACTCTACCATGTATCTTATTTCCCTTTGATTGTTCATGTACCTTGTGGATCTTGTGTGTTTGTTAGTCTAGTGGATGTGTGATTTGGACTTGTTCTTGAGTGTTCCTTTTGTTTTCCCTCTTGTGTTCATCTTGTTCTTGGGGATTCCCTCTCCAATTCGTGAAAGATCTTCACTTAGGGTTCCACCCTACAACATCTTGGTATCATGAGCCATGGTTTCTCACGAAATTGGAGCCCCCCTTCTTGTTCTCTAGCCTAATTTTGTTGTGTTCTTCCCCAAATTCGAAAATTCCCCACCAAAAATAGCCCCAAAATATTTTGTGATTTGTTGGTTTGTTGAGATTTTGTTGGATTTGCTTGGTTTCCAGTGGATCTAGCCTTCCCCCCATCCATCTCCACCTTTCCCTCCACAAAATCCACCAATTTTTTGCACTTTCCCACGAATTTCCGCCCAAATCCGTCAACCCCGGGCACCCGCACCTCAAACCCCGGGCACCCG